>NC_069680.1:68697282-69000312 GCF_023699985.2 Odocoileus virginianus
AAAGAACAAGCAACAATAACAAAAAATAGATAAACTGAATTTCATCAAAACAAACTTGGATATCAAAGGACACTGTCAAGACAACCCACAGAATGGGAGAAAACACCTGCAAATCATATTTCTGATAAAAATTTAGTATCCACAGTACATAAAGAACTCTTACAACTCAACAGGAAAAAGACAGCCTAGTTTTTTAAATGGGCAGAGGATTTGAATAGACTTTCCCCCCAAAAGATAACAAAAGTGACAGACAAACATGAAAAGATGTTCAGCATCACTAATCATCAGGTAAATGCAACTTAAAACCACGAGATACCACTTCACATCTAGTGTGATGGCTGTAATCAATGAGATGTGTTGGGGAGGATAAGGAAAAATTGAAAATCTTACATATATATTGCTGGTAGGAACATAAAGTGGTACAGTTGCTATGCAAAAATGGTGAATCTTCAAAAACTTAAAGAGTTACTCTTTGAACAATTACATCCAAGAGAAATGAGAACACATACCCACCCAAACTTATGCATGAATGAGTGTTCATAGTGTTAATCATAATAACTCCAAAGTATAAACAACCCACATGTCCACAGATTTGATGAATGGATGAATAAAATGTGATAGCTACATAATGGAATATTGTTCAGCTATAAACAAAAATGAAATATTGATATATGCTACAACATGGATGAACCTTGAAAACATGGTAAGTGAAAAAACGTCAGACACAAAATATTAGTGATTTCCAAGGGAGGATGGGAGGGGAAATGGAAAATGACAGCTTAATAGTACAGGGTTTCTTTAGGGGGTGATGAAAATTTCTAGAATTAGGTGGTGGTGATTGCACAACACTGTGAACCCACTGAATCTGTACCATTTTAAACAGTTAAAATTTAGAATTTTACATGAATTTTACTTTAGTCGAAAAAATTTTTTCTTTAGTCGAGAAAAATTTAACATGCATACAAATCCCCTGGGCAGTCTCATTAAAATGTAGGTTCTGGGCAGGGCCCCAAATTCAGCACTTTTGATAAGCTTCCAGGTGACTCCTTTACTGTTCACCCATGGTCACATGCTGATTAACAAGGCTACTCAGAGGGCCCTTCCACTGTGCTGCCTTAAAATTCTGGGCTTCAGGGGCCTCACCTCTTGAACCCATCCCTGCCCTGTCCATCCCTGTAAATATGAAGGGTGGAAGCGTGCAGATGGACTGGTGTTCTTGCGTCTGAGTCTGCAGGGGTGTGAGTCTCAGGGCATGGGAGCAAACGGAGAGGGGGCTGTGGCTCCTGAGGTCACTGTCAGCAGACACAGAGAGGACCAAAGGAGTAGGTTTTATTTTGCACAAAGCTGAGGAAGCCAGGCCAGAATGCCTGTTCTGTTCTCAGAGGAGAGCTGTTGTGTCACTGCCAGCTGCTGGGCGGCTCCAGCTCTGGTGCTCAAAAGCGATCTGAAAGAGAGGGGGCAACCTGGGGGGTGAGCGAACGGGTACTGACTGCTGCCTGCCCTCCCCTCCCAGTCCCCCAGGGACTCCTGTGCCAGGAACACAGGGTTCAAGGAGGAGGCAGCTGCTCCGCGTCAGGGTGGTGCTGAGAGTGGAACTCTGATGCTGGGCTGCAGCAACCCCAGGGGTGTGGGCAGACAACTCTTGAGGGGGAGTTGGGGGGGATTCCTCCCAATTCTGTCCCAAAGAGAAGCTGGAGACTTCCTGGCTTGTCCAGGTTACACAGTGGAGTGGAGCAGTCGTCCCTACCCTGCTGCCCAGTTCCAGAGGCTGTCATCTCTGCAACCCAAGCTGCTCACCATCTCCGTCTCCGAGGAGGTCGGGGATCGGGCTGAAGGGCCCCGGGGGCAAGTTCCAGGCCAGCTCCTCCAGCTGACCCAGCAGGCCTTTGACTTCTGCCTCCAGGTGCTCCACCGTCTTCTCCACCGTCTAGAGCAAGGAGAGAAGGCGGAGGACAGTAGGGGAGTGGAAGACAAGAGTGAGGTCAATCTTGCTTCATCAGCCACATCCTCCAGAGCCCATGGCAGTCCAGTAGGGTGCAGTGGGAAGACCTGGGTCCTCCTGGTTCAGGCTCTGCCCGCATCTGCCTCTCGGCTTCCAGATGACAAGATTTGAGGGGCTCACTCAAGGCCTCTCCTGGTTCTGGCGCTCAGGGGTTTCACTTAATCACTGGTTTGGGTGCGAGGATGGACTCTGGGATCCCTTTTCCTATTTCAAGATGACACCACTGGGAATTCACATTCCTTTTGTTGCCCCGCCCCCTGGTGGCGACTCTGCCAAATGACCGTTTTGGCATTTTGAAATTTTCTTAACTCGGGGTTCTTAACTTTTTTTGTAAATGAATCCCTTTAGTAGTATGGTAAAACCTATAGACCCCCATTAGAAGACTGCTTTCATTGAGAAAACATATAGGATTTCCAAGGACATAAACTGCATTAAAATATTAAAGTATTTAATTTTGATATAAAACTTCCTAGCTCAAGTAACAGCAGGCCTAGCAACCACTGAATTTTTGACACGCTGATTAGAATAAATGATATGTTGAGATATTCACAGTGACTATAATGGGATGAAATTATCTGTGATTTCTATTGATGACAAAGTCAAGGTACAGTTGTTTTTTGTCTATAGTGGTTTATTGTCTATAGTGAATGAGAATGCTAAACTTCAGCTAAAGGTTTGTGAAATAAAGTGCAGTTTTCCCCCCCATACAAGTTTATGGACCTTGGGTTACAAGCAGTGGCTGTATAACAAAACACAGCAACTGAATTTCCACCTTCTCATCTGGTGAATACGCAGAGATCTCTGGCTGGAGGCAAGCAAGTTCCCAGGGGAGGCAGGGTCTGTTGGGGGCTGGTCAGCCTAACAGTACAGGTAGGGCACGGAGATGTTTAACATGGTGGCCAGGGAGGAGAACTGGCCTAGATCGCCCCAATTTTCCAAAGCCAGATTGGCTTGAGCACTCCAGCTGGCAGATGGTCCCGAAGCTGCATGTCCTCCCAGGTCACCCACATTACCTCCTCTATGACATCCAGCCGACTGTGGACAGCCATGTATCTGTCACACCCTGTGCTCTGAGCTGAGTCTCCTCGGGAGGGGATGAAGGGTTCATCAGCTGTGGGAAAACAAGTCTTGTCAACGTGGGGCCCTCGGTTTCCCTGTAACATTAGAGTCTCCTACAAAGTACCTGGCTCAAAGGAGGTGAGTCCTGAAAACAGTCCAAAGAGAAGCAGAGAGGGCCAGGGTGTGAGTGTAGGGCTGCCCTACTCACTCATCTCTAGGGCCATGGTCACCTACAGACCCAAGTGGGCATCCTCAAGGAGGTGAGGCCTGAACTGGGTAAGAAAAGGAAGGGAAGGGATGTTTTAGCCAGAAAGAATGCATGTGCAAAGACAGACATGAGGTAGCATGGCTCAGTGCAGAAACCCTTGGGAGTCTGGAGTGGCTGGAAAGTACCGGGTGGGTGGGGATGAGACTGGAGAGGTGGATGGTGGAAACAAAGCCGGGGCCTAATAAATCAATCATGATGTTTCAAGGGTTCTTTTAACAGGAGAGTCACGTAGTCATATATGAATTTTTAAAATACAGAGAATGAATTGGAGAGATTCATCTTTAAAGGCAGGAAGTATCGCAGTAATCAGCATAAGAACTGATGAAAGGAGGCAGCTGTAGGAAAAGAGGAAGAATATGTGTGGAGATATTTTAGAAATAGCATTATGTGCCACATGGTGTGCTCAACAAATGTGTAAACTCAGCCAACCTCTACAACCAATTACTATCCACAGTTTACACATAAGGAAATTGAGAGGGGTGAAATGATAGGTCCAACATCACACAGCTAGTAAGTAGAAGCTCTGAGGTTCAACTTGTTCAACATCATTTTCCTCCCCACTGTTGACTCCTCCCTGATTCTTCCTGGCACCAGCAACCTTCACACCAGAAGTCTTACAGCCCGGTTTTGAGATTAAGTTGCAGGGTTGGTGGCTCTGAGATGTTTTTAGGACATCCAAGTT
The DNA here is from genome assembly GCF_023699985.2 of Odocoileus virginianus. Taxonomy (NCBI): domain Eukaryota; kingdom Metazoa; phylum Chordata; class Mammalia; order Artiodactyla; family Cervidae; genus Odocoileus; species Odocoileus virginianus. The sequence goes on from NC_069680.1 coordinate 68,701,294, forward strand.
GGCTGGATCCTTGGAAAACCTGGACACTCAGGAAGGGGGACACTGCCCCAGAAACAAAGAGAAGCCACGCACTTTAAAGATGACGAAACAGCATGGCCTAAAGAGGCACTGCGGTCTAGCAAGATAAAGACTGAGACACAGACCAACAGAGAAGTTGATGCTGAATGCCATCCCAGCGCGTTTAGTGAAGAGGAGCCAGCGGAGCAGAGTGTAGTCACAGTGGGGTGAGAAGGGAAGCAAAGGCCAGGAGAAGGAAACAGAGATCCTGGAAAACATTACCACCAAGCTTGGCTGCGAAGGGAGATCAGATCACAATGTCTAAAGAAGTGTTTATTGTTATTTCCAGGTTTTTAAGCATTGAAGAAACTCACGCTTTTAGCCTGAGGACAGGAAGAACCCAGGAGAACTGAAAGAATGCATTTCCTGAAGAGATGTGAGGCCACAGAATCCAGAAATGGTGATGGGGATGGTCACACGTGGAAGGAACAGAGAGGACATGCTGCAGAAATGGGTAAAATGTTCTACTTAGAAGAGTCAAGAAGTTGAGCGAGTCCCACCTAATAACTGCTATTCACTCGGTGAAGAGGGGAATCATCTGCTGAAAACTCATGCAGGGTTAGCAGAGGAGAGTTCATTGTGAAGTTATTGGGAATTCTATGAGCAGGCTGATAGACACAGTCACTAAAATGGGAGCCACGGCAAAGAGTACTTTCACCATGGAAACTGACAAACGCTTTGTTTCCCAAGAGCCAGTGTATCAGCGCCCCTGGGTAAGAAGCTTGAATAAAGAGAGGGGGTGAGGAGAATGACAGAAGGAGTTAAGAGTTTGATACAGAGTAAGAGTGCCAAGGAAGCCCCACCCCGGCAGCTCAGCAGGTAGGTGTTAGCAGCAAAGACAGATGGGTGGACAAGCTGAAACCTGGGAGTCCGAGGGATGAATGTGGTGAAGGGCAGAAGAGAAAGGAGCTGACGATTCAACCAGCAGGGCTTAGGTGGCTGAGTTCTGGAGTCTAGCTTGAATAAGGAAGGGGGAAAGGCCAATAAGAAGACTGAATAATTGGGACAAAGGGAGGGTCTGAAGGCACTAGAGGTCCTGATGCAATGATGGGAGTAATGGAATTTACTGCAATTTTTAGCTTTGAGAGGTGGAGCAGCTTCACAGTGACAATACCACGGCTGTGGGCATCTGAATCTGAGTGGGGGTAAGAGTTATTGGACTTGATCTTTGTAAATGTAAAACTCTTGTAACTCTAAGACCTCAGTGTTGGCTGGGTTGCCCAAGGGGATGATATAAAGTTGCCTAGAAGGTTGGCAGGCCTTGAGGTAAGGATGGAGATGATAAGCCATTTTGCTGGTGATGAATGTGTAACTCTGAAGGCTGGGTGACTTGTCCAAGATCACACAGTTGGCAAATGACTGAACTCCAAGGACCCTGGCCTCCTCCTGGCCCCATGTCAGCCAGCTGGTTTTCTGGAGCTCTCCAGAGTCCCTGTGCCCTAAGAGTCTCTAGTCCCAACTCTATCTGGACCCCAGCTCTTCCACACAGGGGTGAGAGCCAAGCACAGGGACAAAACTTCCTTCCACTCTGAGCATCTTCTGTGGAAGATTTCAGTTTTTACTTTATGCTTTTTATTACATCCATCCACTGAACTTAGAAATGCCTCTTCAAAAAACACTGGTCGTGTTGTTGACTTTGACGAGGGAGGAGATATTATAGTGTCACTCTGGTTATCTTTTTAAAAGGAGCCTTTTAGAGAGCTATCCTGAAATATTTATAGATACAATGCTATTATGTCTTGGCCTTACTTCAAAATAATCCAGGCCTGGGAGTGGGAGGAGGCGTGGGTAGGAGTATTGAATATTGGTCAAGACTGACCAAGACTGGTAATTGTTGAAACTGAGTAATGGGGACATGGGGTGGGGGTTGGAGGGTTCACTCTGCTAGTCTACTTTTGTATGCCTGGTTTGAAATTTTCCACAATGTAAGGCAGTTGTCCAATGAGGTTGTCAGCAAAAAACATAAGTCATCATGCGCTTTGTGCATTGATGCAAAATGTTCTGGATGTGTGTTGGGGGTTGTTCTGAGAGACCCCACCTGGAGGGCTGTGCTCCATTCTGGGTCACTCACTGCGAGAAGGCTTTGGACAGGCAGGCGCAGGTCTAATGGGGTCACTGTGAAGGCACTCTAGATGTTGACTCATATGTCTCAGTTGAGAAAACTGGGGTGCTCAGCTAGAGAGAAAGGACTTGGAGGGGGCAGGCAGTGCTGTTCTCAGCCACACAGAGGGCTGTCCTGGTCTAGGTCTGTGCTCACATACACCTCCTGCAGGCTTTGCCCAGAGGGGCCTTTGGCCAAGCCCTTCCCCTGCACCCCACCTGCCCTCTCCCAGACCCTAAACGACTCCTCTCCCCCTCCCCCATGCACGTAGGCCAAGAGGAAGCAGGGTGACCCTGCCGGCCAAGCGGGGCTCTACCAGCCCTCTAAGTCACGAACAACATGAATCTGCTCCCCTCGCTCAGCCTAAAACATCCTGTTCTCTGCGTGTCTGCGATGAGGTCTGACTTGGCTCCCAGACCCCTCCAGGGAAGAGGCTGGGCTGAGGCTGCTCTCCACATCACATGGCAGTAATCCGTCGCATCTGGACACAACTGCGCCCAGGGCTGCGGCACAACTGTCTGTGAGCTCATCCAGGCCTCCCGGGGAGCTCTGCTAAGAGGGCGGGTTGGGGGGGTGGCGGGAAGAGCCGGGCCACCCTGCCCCGCCGCGCCCTTCCCCACGGGGCTTCTCAAGGCTTTGACCTCGAAGCCTGAAGGCAGAAACACACTGGAGCCTCAGCCGTGCACTGGTGCGGCCGTGGGAACTTTCTGCTCCCTGAGCCCCTGCTGCCTCCTCAGAACAAGGGTTGTGGGGCGGTGGGGAGGGCGAGGCACTCCCGAACAGATGCAGCACACCCAAGATTCCTCTCTGTCTCTCAGACCTCAAATGAGCTACCAGGACAGAACCGAGACGAGTCTAAGGACAAGTTGCTTCTCCGCCCAGAAACTCCAGCAAAGCAAGAGTTAGGCAAGGATTCCCTTCTTTGCGCAGTCTTAAGGAGCTCTTGATAATGCCCCCCCCGGCTTCAGGGGCTCCAGGGAAGCTCAAACCAGAGCAAGAAGAGTGGGGGAGGTGGCAGGATTATCCCGCCTGACCACGGACGGCCAAGGCTGTGGTTCCCAGTGTTCCCTGCCTTCCTCTGCTCCCTCCCTCCCCTGCCTGACCAGTTGGGAAATGGACCTTCTTGGATGCAAGGTTGTTTTCCCTGGCCTGGCGCCCACTCAGGGCCGATGTGCACCCTGGACTGCAGCCTTGGGTGGAACATCGTGAGAGCAGGCTGCCGGTGGGGGCTGGGGGTGGAGTGGGACCAGAGGCCCAGCGTAGACGCAAGGGGTAGGCGCCACTGGGCCTCCGGCCTCTGAGGCGGGAGTACGGCCCCCTCCCACTGACAGACATAGGAGAACTTTTTTTTTTCTCTGGACCTGAACACTCACTAAGAAAGTGCACAACTCAAATGATTTCTGATCCTGAAAAGAGCAGCTCTGACCAGCTACACTTGTAGATTGGGGCTTAATTCTGTGTGACCACATTCAATATAATAGTCTAATAAATTTGACCACACTCAATATTTGTATTAAAATTTCTGCTTCATTCCAAACCAGTGTTTTGTTTTGTTTTTTAAGCAGAAGAATGCTATTTTCAAACAATTATATGAAGAACTCTAATCTGTGGACCTGCTCTGGCTGAAACAGGAGAAGGCCACTTAAGCCCCCTCAGAGGGAGCTCAGATGCTGGGAAACTTTTATTTTGGGAGCCATGTGCTGTCTCCCTTGTTCTCTGGTCATTTTCCAGAGGTGGATTTGAGCCTGCTGGTGACTCTGAGAGCTTACCAATGCAGTCAGTGGGTGGTTAAGTGAGGATACAAGCTGAGCTGCTGTAACAAAGAGCCCTCCCCCGCCCCCCAGTCACACACGTTGTTTCTTTCTTTCTCACTTATCAGTTCAGAGGTGGACTGGCTGATGCTCTGGGCTGGCAGGCAGCTCTGCTCCCCGCAAGGCCATACAGGGAACCAGATTCCTTCTACCTCAGAATCCTGCGTTTTTTAATCCACTGGGTTATAAAGTACTAGAACATTCCTAAACCCGCACCATGCCAAGGACTAGGAAGACATCCAGGATTAACTTCTCCCCACATGCTGTGAACAGAGCACAAGGTTGGGAGTCAGAGGTGTGGTCCCACCTTCACTGCTGACTGACTGTGCTCTCTGCCTCTCACTCAGCTTCTTCTGCAAGGAATCCTCCCTGCTCCGTCTACTTGGCCTTCTTGGCGGGACTGCTGTGCTGATCCAAGGGGATTCTGCATTGGAAGGTACCTGAGAACTGCCAGGTGATGTGCAAATGCCAGGAAAGGCATTTATCAGGTGGGCTGGAGCCTGAGCAGGTCAGTATGCCCTCATGGTCTTTCCTTTCCACATGGAGCCAGTGTTCTTCACTAGGTAACTCTGGCTAGGTCTCCTCAAGGTGGGAAGGCATCTGCTCTGGGACTACAGAGTACAGGGATCCAAGGGGTGCTTGGGAGGGGCTTTGCCAAAAAGCACACTGAGGGTTCAGGGCTGACCGGACTCTCTGGGCTCCATTATAAGCCAGTCCCACTGGCTGGATCCTTGGTTTCTCCACCTTTAGAGTGGGCACAGCCATACTCTATATTTGAATCCACTATCAATTTATGATCACTTATTATGTGCCTAGCTTTTTGTTCAGTGCTCATCTGCATTCTCATTTAATTCTATCTGTAAGCTCAGTACTCTGAATCACCTTTTCATAGATTAGAAAACCAAAGATCAAAGAGGTTGAGACACACCCTAAGACTACACGGACACGACTAGTAGATGGTGGGGACAGGATTTGTCTGCCTGACATATGTGTCTGTCTGCCATAGTGTCTGCCTGACACCATGCTGTGTTTTGGGAGTTCTATGAGGAGTTAAGGGCCTCCCATCTTGGGATCTCGGCTGCCTCCTCTGTAAAGTGAGAGGCTGGACCATCATGGGGCAAAAAGTACCTATACGCATGACACCTGTGCACTTGTCCTGAGGCCAACAAGAGCCCAACTGTGTACACTGGATCAAACTGACTTTGAGAGGTTTGCTCCCCCGTCATCCATTTTTGTAAGAAGAAATGCAGCGATCCTTACCATGCGTGCTGCGTGCTAAATCGCTTCAGTTGTGTCCGACTTATTGCAATCCCAGTGCCTGCCAGGCTTCTCTGTCCATGGGATTCTCCAGGCAAACATACTGGAGTGGGTTGCCATGCCCTCCTCCAGGGGATCTTTCTGATCCAGGGACTGAACCCCAGTCTCTTGAGCAGGCAGGTTCTTTACCACTAGTGCTACCTGGGAAGATTGGACCATAGCCTGAGCATATTCTCCTTTCACCCAAAGTAAACAAGCAGAATCCCAATGGAAGACAGTCCACAGGGACCTGGAGTGGTGGTGGATCCCTGTAGGCCCTGAGGCATGGATGAGAATGGCTAATGGGACTAGGCTCTAGGACTTGAGATCCCTCTGATAGCAAAATAGAAAAGGAATTCAGCTGAAGCCTTAACTTAAAAAAAAGTTCTCTACAAATAACACAGAACAGTCTGTTTCACTCAACACATAAAGGACTTTTATAGAGCAATGTGAAAAATCACAATCCCACAATTGAAAAGGCCAAAACAATTCACAAGAATTAGAAATGACCAATATTCATTTGAAGAAAAATCCAACCTTGGCAGTAATCAAAGAAATGAAAATTAAAGCAATAAACCATTTTAAAGTATTCTTGCAAAAAAAAGGCTAATTGGAATTAATTAGATGATGCTTCTATATCTAATTCCCAGTTTATAGACAATACAGGGAAAGGAACATTTAAATGACATATAGAGGATGCAATCAGCTAAAATTTAAATGTGAAAAACTATAGGACTAGCAATGCAGTTTCTTCACCAAATAAACTTTAAGAAAAAAGAAAAGAACCTTATAAAGAAACCTAAAGCTTACTAAAAGAAACTTAATGGACATATCAACCAAAAACCTAATGTATCCACCTCATTTGAATCAAACAAACCAAATATAAAAACATGACACAATTAGGGACATGAACACTGACTAGATATTTGATGATATTAAGTAATTATCCATTTTTAGGGAGTGATAGTGGTATTTCAGGTATTAAAAGATTATTGATGCTTTAGTAATACATAAGGTAATACTTATAGATGAAAATATACAGTGCCTGGAGTTTCAGTTTAATCTGAGGGAGGGGAGAGAAGGTGGATTAGATGAATTAAGATCTGTCAAGAATCCATGGAAGTTCCTTACACTATTCTGTGTATATATCCAAAAGATTTGATAATCAACAGTTTAAAAAAAAATGGTATAATTGAAGTCTGAAAGGTTATATACAAAAATGTTCGAACACAAAGTGAAATTACATTAATACATTAATACTCTCTTCTTTTTTTCTTAATCTGAAGCAATGAAAATGATCAGGAAGAAAATGTTTAAAATGGCTTTGAGACAAAATGTATATACCAGTCATAGCTAAAGGGCCACAGAAGGTCAGCCGCTGTGGGCAGTGGCCAGCTTCTCCCTCTTGGGGAGCACAGACTCGGCTTTGTCCCCTCAGCTCCTGGAGGTGGGGTCTCTGGGAAGAGGGGACGGGGTGGGCCGGGAAAGGAGGGGTGGGGAGGATGGCACTGTGGGCCAGGCTCAGTGCTGGGTGGTGTCAGCCACTCCTCACTCAGCCTGTGAGGAAGGGCTTGTTGGTCCTCCTTTGCCAAGCTCAGTGGAGGAACTGGCTCAGAGAGGTCAGTGGAGCTGTCTGAGGGGGCGAGGGAACCTGTGTTGACAGGCGTTCTGCGCCGGGCACCTCCCTCTCCGCCAGCTCTCCGGGTGGCCACCGTTCTCCCCAACTTACAGAAGAGGAAACAGCATCAGAGAGGTGACACGACTCCCCCAAGGTCACTCAGCCGGGGGCTGGCCAGGAGCAGGGCCGGCCTCAGCCCTTCCCCTGGGGCTCCTAGTTCCCTGTCAGGGGAGCTTCCATCCTGACACGGGGCACTTCCGCCCGCTCCAGGGGGATGGGGGAGCAGCCTGACATGGGGTAAGGGTGTGGCTGAGGGGTCAGGAGACCCGCGTGCCTGGACAGACTGAGCCTTCCCCTCACGTGCACAGCTGTGAGCATCAGCCATCTCTGGTCGAGGCTGGCAAGAGAGCTTGGGTAAATGTCAACTGTAAAGTGCCATATAAAGTGCAGAGTCTTGCTGTGGTGGAAGGAACATCTATGTGTACAGTACAGTTAGTCCTGCAGCCTTCCTGTCTGAGCCTCACCTGGGAGGGGACAGCTCTAAGGCTGCTGTCAGGGGAGGTGCAGGGGACAAGGCACTGCAAGGAACCCAGCCTGGAGCACCCAGAGGGCTTCTCCTTCCTGCAGCCTCCTCCCCACCCACCCAAGGCTGCTCAGGCCCTCTGCGAATGTCTCCAAAAGGCTGACAACTGGCCTCCTCTCCTCTACTGCAGAACCTCCTCAGACTACCAGGTAGGTAAAGCCAAGACCTCCAGGGGCCGCCTGCCTGGCCCCTACCAGCTGGGCCGGATCAGACGTGGGTCGTCTGCCTATTGGGGCTCAGCATCCCAGGAAATTCCCCAGGAGAGGAGGCCTGGGTGCTTCGCAGGCCAGCGCCACCCAGCCGACCTGACCATTCACCTCCTGATCCTGGCCCCCTCCTCTCTTTCCTCCCCACCTGCGGCACTGGGTTTCTCCATCCCCTCTCCTTTTTTTGTCTCTCAAATCTTACTCTTTTCTTCAATATCCTCTCTCCCTCTCTCCCCTTTCTCTTGCCATTTTAGTTCCTCTGTTTCTTTCCTACTAAACTCCTTTTTCTCTGTCCTCATTCATAGTTCACACCCATCTGTTTATCTCCTAAATCTTTCTGTCCCAGCCTCTCCCTTCCTCTCTTTATTCTTTCCTTTTTCTATGTCCCGGTGCCTTTATCTCTCAGCCTTTTTCTGTTTCGTCTTTCCTTTTTCTCTCCCCATCTGTCTCTCTCCCCTCCCCTGCATCTCCCTCTTTCTCCATCTCTCTCTCCATCTGGCTCCGTTCCCACCTCCCTCCCTCTCTTCTGCTCCTTCCTCGCGGTCCGCGGTCTCCCTAGCCCTCGCCCCGCTGCCCGGCCCCACTCACCGGCGAAGACACCCGGGGCGCGGAGCAGGGCGAGCCCGGCAAGCGCGCAGAGCAGTGGCCGCATGCTGCCGGCCGGCGGAGCGCAGCGCCACTTCTGCCCGCGGCCGACCTCCCCACCCTCCCCGGGATCGCGCCGGCCCGCCTGGGAGGAAATGCTCGCAGTTCCAGCCAAGATTCCTGGGCGGCTCCGGGCTTTCTGGCTCCAGCGAGCCCGCCCCCTCCAGAGACCCCGCGAGCGAGCGGAGGGGCGATGTGCCAGGCTGGGCGCCTCCCCAGGAAGGGGCCGCGCTCTGAGCCCCCCGCGCCTCCCCCGGGCCCGAGCACAGAACAGAGGATGATGGAACCGGGGGCCCAGTGATCCGTTATGAGCCCATTTCACAGACCGGCAGGCTGCAGTTTCCAGAAGTGCCACCCACGCCTCTGGCACAGGATCTGAATCCCTAACTTCACGGAGTAATCAGCTCTGATGACATCAGACAGTGTCGATCTGAGAGGGAGGCTCAGAAATGGTCTGCGTTCCACTGAAATTTTCTCCTTCTAAAGGAGTAACAGTATTGTTAAAAGATAACTTTCCAAAGGACTATAGTGGATTTGTTATTGACCCGGGTTCTTAAATAGAAATTGATGGGGGCTTCCCTGGTGGTCTGGTGGTTAAGAATCCACCTTGCGATGAAGGGAACTTGAGTTTGATCCCTGTTCAGGGAACTAAGATCCCACACGCTGGGGAGCAACTAAGCCTAGATGCCACTGCTGCTGAGCCGGAGCGCCACAAGTAGAGAGTCCCTTTGCTGCAATGGAAGATCCCATATGATGGCAACCAAATAAACTTAAAAAAGAAATTGATACAAAGCCAGATCAGGCAAGGCTTTGGATCTCTTACCTAAGCACGCCAGATTACAGGTATGGGTGCCCTTGCTTGCTCCCTGGGGGAGGGGGTGAGCTGGTTCCTAAATGGCTCCAGGGTTGGGGTGGATCCTGCCTGGGCTGGAGGGGTGTGTTTAGGTGGTCTGCCCACCCTCTTGGTGGTGCTGGGCGCACTAATGATGCATAGGACCCTGCTTTTGTTTCTGACCCCTCAGAAGTGGCAGTTGGGTTTTTGGTCTTTTTGTATCTTGTTGTTCCTAGTTTGTACAACCGCACAGTTATTTTTAGTCCCCTGTAGTTTCTTTGTATTTTCTTGCTGGAGAAAACAGTTTGTCCAGGATCAAGGACCGGAGCAAAGGGTCAGCCTGTCTCAGTCCCTGAGACAGTCCCAGCCTGTCTCAGATTTAGGTGTACTAACATAGAATGATCTCTAAAATTTGATGAGATGAACATGAAAATAAAAGCATGAAAGTAAAAATCCCCAAATATAGGCTTCCCTGATGGCTCAGCTGGTAAAGAACCAGTGTGCAATGTGGGAGACCTGGATTCGATCCCTGGGTTAGGAAGATCTCCTGGAGAAGGGAGCGTCTACCCACTGCAGTATTCTGGCCTGGAGAATCCTATGGACGGTATAGTCCATGGGATTGCAAAGAGTTGTACAGGACTGAGAGACTTTCACTTTCCATATGTTATTCAGTTCCATGTATACACATTTGTGTCTGAATTTATATTAGGAACCACATAGACAAGGAACTGGAAGAGTCTACCAAGCTGAGGGAACTGGACTGGAATCTAGCCAAGCTGGCCTCTTCTTGGATATGCCAGAGATTTTCCCTAAGCCCAAAGGAGGGGCGAGCCACTGAGAGCAGGGCTCCAAGGCACACAGTTACAGTGCAGTCTGTATTGGAATTGTGCTGCAGGTGGCGCCATTTACATAAAATACTTCTGCAGTGGGGAGACCTGAAGTTGTCCTACTGGCAGCCCTGTACATTCTTGCACACTGGATATTTATCTTTTAATATTTTGACAGTTTGATGATGCAAAAAATTACCTTGTTATTTTTTATGAGTGAAGTTGACTTTTGTTTGCCTATTCAAATATTTTTTTTTCTATTTTCCCTCTTTCCTTTATGTATTCTGATTATTAATCTGATATATTAATATCAGCAAGGAGATCAAACCAGTCAATCCTAAAGGAAATCAACCCTGAATATTCAATGGAAGGACTGATGCTGAAGCTAAAGCTTCAGTACTTCGGCCACCTGATGTGAAGAGCCAACTCATTGGGAAAAACCCTGATGCTGGGAAAGATTGAGGACAAGAGGAGAAGGGGCGGCAGAGGATGGGATGTTTGGATGGCATCATTGACTCAGTGAAAACCATATATTTTCAGAGAAGATATATTTGATTAGATCAGAAAACTGCAGATCCCAGGTTGGAAGGCAGGTGGACCTGATTCTAAAATTCACACTCTGAAGCATTATCAGGCTCCAGGAGAGTAACTAGGTAGTGAGGAAATCTGGAGGGAGGTGGAGGTAGAAGAGGGCAAATTGGGTCTTTGGAGGCTCAGAGTGGCAAGTTCTTAAGTTAGGGAAAGACGACCCATAACTGCCTGCATAGTTAAAGTGCTGTAACGTGCGAAGTCATCTTTTCCTCTCATGCTTCCGCCCTGGCAGTTACCACCAAGATCCACAGTTGAACCCTCACTCGGAGTGTGACGCTCAGAGAAGTCAGGGGGTGGCCTAAGGTCACACAGAAATGTGGAGACTTGCTCCCAGGATACCCGTGCACCCATTGGCAATACTGCAGGATGTATGTGGCCTCCCAGGCTGGCCTACCGTGGCGATAAAAGGGGGTAGGGGGCATCTGGCAGGGCTTTCTCCCCCAGCCCACACCCAAAGGCAAGGGGCCAAGGCAAATGGTAAGTGGGAGCTGGCCATCTCTCTGGAGGTGGAGGGGAGGAGAGGGACTGCCAAGCTCGAAGGGGCTCAGTGGCTGGGAGGGTCAGAGTCCACAAAAGCCTCCTTGTCTTCTTGTCTCTGGGCAGACAAGACTGGTTCCAGAAAGGTCTCAGCCCTGCGGGGGCCAGGCCACCCCTCCTCCACACAGATGGAGCAGGGTTGCTAGCCCATGGCCACACAAGTTACATGCGGAGAGAATGAACCAGTGGAGTGTGGGTATAGATGCCTCTGTAGGGGATAGAAGGTGCAGGGGACCTAACAAGGTGATTTAAGAAATCTTTTGTGTTTTATTTTTGTTTAAAACTCTATCCCCTTTCTGACAAACAGTCCCAAATCCTCCCAGATAGGGGAAGATGTAGGAAGGTAAGGAAATCTGCTGTGTACAGGCCTAACGTTAACCAGTATACCATCAGTAATTGTAGTCCTAGATGCCGACACTCACTGGTGCTGACATTCATTGATTCCGACTTTATGTCAAGTACCATTCCAAGCACTGTGTTCTTGTTTCTTCGTTCATCCCGGCTGGTACTGTAAGCGCGGCGTTCTGTGGTTATCCCAGAGGTTGGTAAGGGCAGCTTCCCACCTGGTGTTTTTTGAAGTGTGATGAATCCACATTTAAAAGTGGAGGAAACCAGCTTAAAGGTATCCCACCTGCTTAGTTAGAGATATCTTTTACGCAGATTCACATTGCTCAGCGTCAATTCAGTCCATTGTCAAAGTGATAGACATTTCCCAACAATGTGTTCATTTATGACTCCAGGGTCCTGTGGGCCTGGCGGGTAGGGAGCCGTCTGGCATTTCCCCCAGCTCTGTGAGAACCTTGTTATCAGTGTTCTCTGGGGGCAATGATCTCATTTCGCTCTTCAAGACTGGAGCTGGGATAAAAAATATAAACTAAGGACATCTGTGTACTGATGTGGGTTCTTGGACACTTTAATCAGCAGAAAGTGATAAAGAGGCCAGATGAGAAATGCAGGCAAAGCTTTGCTCGGACTAACACTTGTGCTGCAGCAGAAGGGAGTGAAAACAAGTAGCAGGTGTCCTTGCTTGCTCCCTGAGGGAGGGGGAGCTGGTCCTTTAAATGGGGTGAGGGGAGGGGCGGATCGTAGGTTGAATTAGAAGAGTGGCTTAGGTCGTGTGCCCACCCTCTCGGTGCTGCTGCAGGCAGGGCTCACGCACTGTATCCTGCTTTTGTTTCTGACACCTCCTAAAAGGCCATTGGGTTTATAGTCTTTTTGCATCTTGTTTTTGATTTGCCCCAATTGCAAGATGCAGTTATTTTCATAGTGTTATTTGTATTCCATTGTATTTATATTTATTTGTATTCCAGGAGACATTTGTCCAGGTGCAAACACTGCAGTAAAGGTCCAAGGTCAAATCAGTTGGCTGACTATTCAAAGCATTTTGGAGTTAGAATCCATCAGAAGAGGAGTTCAACCACTGACTCTGCCCTTATTGGTTGCGTAGCCTTAGGTAAGTCACCTAACGGCCTCACCAGCAAAGAGGGGGTAACAGTAAGGAATGAGAATTGCCTTGCCTGCTTCTGAGAAGCTTTTCTGGGCTGGTCACTGTTGTTTCCTCACCTTATTTATCTGCAGGTTGGGAGTTTGCTGAGGGTGGAAAAGATGCGAGCAATGCACAGGCTGGCAGAGGCCCTCAGATGAAGTTCAGGGTCTTCAGATGTTACCAAGCCTGAGCTCAAACTGCTCGTAGCAGGGCAGGCCAGGCCAGTAAGTCGAGAGTAGAGTTGTTGGGGCAAAGAATATTGACTGTATTCGGAAAGCTACAGGCTGAGAAGATGGTGGACTAGTTTCCCAAAGAACCATCTTGCCCAGGTTTGGATTCTAGTTTCTTTTATGGAACAAAGAAGGGAAGGCCAGGGTGTCAAGTGAAAAAGGAACTAAGTTGTTGCAAATATTTCCTGACTCTGGCCAGACTCTGGAAGGGTTGTGTTAATTTCTTCTTTCCAGAAGCCAGTCACAGATGGGCCTGGTCAGGATGTTTCCTGTGAGTTTAAACAAAAATATTTTAGCTTAGTGCTCAGGCATGTGAGGTAGGGTTCTCAGAGATGGGCTATTATATATACTTTAAGATGGTGGTCCCAAACCTTTTTGGCATTAGGGACCAGTTTCGTGGAAGACTGTTTTTCCACGGAGATTAGTGGTGGGGGGTGGGGAGAGATGCTTGGGGCAGGCTGTATGGTGAGTGTTGGTTCAGACCTAAATGTGAGCAATGAAGGGGGTGATTCAGGCAGTAACTTGAGCCAGCAATGGGGATCAGTGGGGAGCAGCAGGCGCTTGGCTAATTCATGTGTCCCCTACCTCCTGCCATGCAGCCCGGTTCTTAACAGGGGTTGGGGACCTCTACTTAAAGGTATAGACAACATCCTTTTAGTGATTAGCTTATAGAAAAAGCAATGGAATACAGAGGTAAAAGTAAAAGAAACAGATCCAATATGGAGTCAGATTTGCTCTTCCCTATTACACAGGGAGTCAGGAAAGTCAATTGTAGACCAAGCAAGGGCCAGCAGCTAACTCTGCTTCCTGAAGTAGGTGCAGAGTTAAGGCCTCATCAAGGAGGCCTTTGAACATGAGGAGGGTTCTTCTTTTCTCTTTCTTTTTAATTGGACAATTGCTATACAGCGCTGTGTTTCTGCTGTACCACAAAGTGAATCAGCTACATGTATACATATATCCCCTCTCTTCTGAACCTCCCTCCCCAACTCTGCCCGCCAAGTAGGGTTTTTCTAAGCAGTATGTACTGTGTGCCATGGAAATTGGTGGGGTGTAGATAGGTGACAGGAGAAGGGGAGCCATAAATCTGGGGAATGTTTAGCCAGCTTATTGAGGGCCTTGAATGACACTCTAGGAGAGTCACCCTTTATGGTGTAGGCAGAGGTGCTGGCAGGGTTTTTGGCTTAAGGATGACTCAATCATGCTAACCCCCTTCTTTTTTAAAAAGTTTTTCTTTTGAAATAAGTGTAAACTTAAAAAAACTATACAGTGAGTTCTCAGATATTCGTCACCAGCTTCCCCAAATATTAACATCTTATAAACTACAGTAGAATTATCAAAGTGAGGAAGTTAACATTAACACAATACCATTAAATAAGCTGCTGGGGCAGTCAGAGCACAGGTTGGAAAAGAATTTCCAGACAGAGCGTTTCAGAAGGGAATGAGTTTATTAAGAACAAAGAGCTGAGATAATATGGGCACTGTGAGCACAGCGGGCTGACCTCTTGACACACTAGGGAGAATTGACAATTTTCGTGGGTTAATAGCTAATGTTTATAGCCTCAGAGAAAATTCCAGCTGAAAAGTTGGCGTTAGGTGATTGGTTGGGGTGCTATAGAGTGTTTACTGGAGTGGGCATCTTTGCCTGACTGGGAGTCAGGAAGCTTGTTAGTGATGATCAGGGACTTTTGGCAATGGTTACAAAGGGATGCAGCTTCGGAGGTGACCTTGGTTCTGGACTCCACCTCTGTGGCCTTGGTGCAAGGCCTTGCATCTGTGGCCTTGGGGGTGGGATGCAGCATAAGCTACAGACTTTATTCAGATGTTGCTGGTTGTCTCACTAATGTTCTTTTTCTGGCACAGGATGCAGTCCAGGACCCCACATTGACTCAGTTGTCGTATCTCTTTAGGCTCCTTTAATCTAGAACAGCTCCTCAGTCTTTTTTTTTTAATCTCTCATAATTTTGACAGTTTTTAAGAGTTTTGGCTAGTTATTTTTGTCCTTCATAACCTTGACACTTCTGAAGAATATTGGCTAATTATTCTGTAGAATGTCCCTCAACTTGTGTTTTTCATGAAGACTTTGAGGTCACGCATTTTTGGTGAGAATCTCATACGAGTGATGCTGTGTTGGGCTTCCTTGTGCCTCAGCTGGTAAAGGATCTGCCTGCAATGCAGGAGACTCTGGTTCAATTCCTGGGTTAGGAATATCTGCTGGAGAAGGGATATGCTACCCACCCCAGCGTTGGGCTTCCCTTGTGGCTCAACTGGTAAAGAATCTGTCTGCAGTGTGGGAGACCTGGGTTGATCCCTGGGTTGGGAAGATCCCCTGGAGAAGGGAAGGCTACCCACTCCAGTATTCTGGCCTGGGGAATCCCATGGAATGTGTAGTCCATGGGGTCACAAAGAGTGGGACACGACTGAGTGATTTTCACTTTGTAGTAAGGCACATCGGAAGTCATGCAGGATATTGCTCTGTCTCATTGCTGGTGGTGTTAACCTTGAAAGACGATGTGGTAAAGGTGAGGTCTGTCAGGCTTCTCCATTGCAGAATTGCTGCCTTCCCTTTTCTAGTACATGAGTATCTTGTGGGGAGGTCACTATTATACCTGCTCTTAACCTGGTGGAGGGAGGATTTCTCCCAGTGCCCCTGGGCTGAGGATTATCTTTTCAGGCTCGGATGGGCCTAAAACTGACCTGTCTCCTCAAATTTGGTTCTTCTGATGGCTTTCCCTTTCCATGATATAAGCCTCATAGACGGTTGGTGGGAATGTAAATTTGTACAGCTTTCGTGGAGGTGCATTTGCCAGTTTCCACAACAATTCTGAATGTGTATACTCTAACTTTACAATTTCACTTAGATAATGAAACACAAGTACACAGAAGGCATATGGTGTACTAAGGAGAAATTAAAGTGAACAAATTTCCCTTTTCTCCATTTTTGATGATAGCCTTTCTGACACGTGGGCTTCCCTGATAGCTCACTTGGAAAGAATCTGCCTGCAATGCAGGAGACCCCAGTTTGATTCCTGGGTCAGGAAGAGCCCCTGGAGAAGGGGTAGGCTACCCACTCCAGTATTCTTGGGCTTTCCTGTGACTCACCTGGTAAAGAATCTGCCTGCAATTTGGGAGACTTGGGTTCAATCCCTGGGTTGGGAAGATCTAGAGAAGGGAAAGGCTACCCATTCCAGTATTCTGGCCTGGAGAATTCCATGGACTATACAGTCCATGGGGGTGGCAAAGAGTTGGACACGACTAAGTGACTTTCACTCATTCTGACACGTGCAAGATGGTATCTCAGTATGGTTTGATTTGCATTTCTCTTGGACTTCCCTGGTGATCCAGTGGTTAAGACTCCACACTTCCGTTGTAGGGGGCACAGTTTTGATCCTTGGTCACAGAAGTTAGGCATGGTACATGCATGTGCACTAAGTTGCTTCAGTCGTGTCCAACTGAAGTGTGTTCACTATTTGCAATCTTATGGACTGTAGCACACCAGGCTCCTCTGTCCATGGGATTCTCCAGTAAGAATACTGGAGTGGGTTGCTGTGCCCTCCTTCAGGGGATCTTCCTGATGCAGGGATCTAATCTATATTTCCTGTGGTTCCTGCATTGCAGGTGGATTCTTTACCACATGGTGTGGCATCCCCCACCCCAAATCTGATTTGCATTTCCCTGATGATTAGTAATGTTAAACATCTTTTCATGTGTCTATTGACTGTCTGTATGTCTTCTCTGGAAAAATGTCTGTCTAGATATGCCCATTTTAAAATCAGTTGTTTTGTTTTTTGTTTGTTTTTACTGTTGAGTTGTATGAGTTCTTTATATATTTTGGATATTAGCATCTTATCAAGGACCTTCTTGGTGGCGCAGTGGATAGGAATCTGCCTGCCAGTTCAGGAGACACATGTTCAATCCCTGGTCTGGGAAGATTCCACATGCGGTGGAACAACTAAGCCCATGAACCACAGTTGCCTAGCTTGTGCTCTAGAACCTGTGAGTCACAACTACTGAAGCCTGCATGCCTTAGAATCTGAGAGCTGCAACTACTGAAGCCCATGCGTCTATAGCCTGTGCTCTGCAACAAGAGAAACCACCACAATGAGAAACCTGAGTACCACAACAAAGAATAGCCCCCACTTGCCAAACTAGAGAAAGTCTGCCTAAAGCAGTGAAGACCCAGTGCAGCCAAAAATAAATAAATAATAATTTTTTAAAAAGGCATTGTATACACACACACAAGTAAAAAAATACATATATATCAGATATATCATTTGCAAATATCTACTCCCAGTTGGCATGGGCTTCCCTGGTGGCTCAGACAGTAAAGAATCAACTTTCAATTCAGGAGACCTGGGTTCAATCCCTGGGTTGGGAAGATCCCCTGGAGGAGGTCATGGCAACCCACTCCAGTATTCTTGCCTGGAGAATCCCCATGGCCGGAGGAGCCTGGCAGGCTACAGTCCATGGGGTCACAAAGAGTTGGACACGACTGAGCGACTAAGCACTGCACAGTTGGTAGGTGGCCTTTTCATTTTGTTGATAGTCTCCTTCACTGTGCAAAAGCTTTTTAGTTTGATATAGTCCCATTTGTTCATTTTTATTTATTTTGCCTGAGACATATCGAAAAAGGATATTACCAATATGGATGTCAAAAAGATTATTGCCTGTTTTCTTCTAGAAGTGTTATAGTTTCAGGTCTTACATTTAATTCTTTAATCCATTTGAATTCATTTTTGAGCATGGTTTGAGAGAGTAGTCCAGTTTGATTCTTCTGCATGTAGCTGTTTGGTTTTCCTAACATCATGTTAATGAGGTTTTTTTCCCTCATTGTATATTCTTGCCTCCTTCAGCATAGATTGTTTGGATTCATTTCTAGGCTCTATTAAGTTCCCTTGATCTGTGTGTTTGTTTTTGTTCCACCCCACACTGTTTTGATTACTATAGCTTTGTAGTATAATTTGAAATCATGGAGCATATTACCTTCAGCTTTGTTCTTCTTTCTCAAGGTTATTTTGGCTATTCAGGGCCTTTTGTGTTTCTGTACAAATTTTAGATTTGTTCTAGTTCTGTGAAAAATGTTCTTGGCATTTTGATAAGGATTGCATTGAATTTTTAGCCACTGTGGAAAACAGTATAGAGATTCCTCAAAATATTAAAAATTATAATTACCATATGATCCAGCAATTCCACTCCTGGGTAGTTATCCAAAGAAAACAAAAACATATGTATCCCTGCATTCATTACAGCATTATTTACAATGGCCAAGATATGAAAGCAATCTAATTCTAAGTGAAAGTTGCTCAGTCATGTCCGACTCTTTGTGACCCCATGGACTATACAGTCCATGGAATTCTCCAGGCCAGAATACTGGAGTGGGTAGCTGTTCCCTTCTCCAGGGGATCTTCCCAACTCAGGGATTTAACCCAAGTCTCCTACATTGCAGGTGATTCTTTACCAGCTAAGCCACAAGGGGAGCCCAGAAAGCAACCTAAGTGTCGACTAATAGATGATGATGTGTGTATATATATATATATGCACACAAAATGGAATATTAGTCATAGAAAGAATGAAATTTTGTCATTGTGACAACATGGTCTACCTGGATGGTATTATGCTTAGTGAAAGAAGTTAGAGAAAGACATATACTGTATAATTTCACATATATGTGGAATCTAAAAACAAATGAACAAACATAGCAAAATAGAAGCAGAATTATAGATACAGAGAGCAAAAAGATGGTTACCAGAGGGGATGGAAGTTGGGAGAAGAAAAAATAGGTGAGAGAGATTAAGTACAAGCTTCCAGTTGGAAAATAAATGAGTGACAGATATGAAATGTATAGAGTAGGGAATTAGAGTCAATTATGTCATATCTTTGCATGGTGACAGATGACAACTAGTCTTATCATGGTGATCATTTTGAAATGTATAGACACATCAAATCACTAAGTTGAGTAACAGGAACTAAGACAGTGTTGTAGTCAATGATATTTTGAAAAATCCAATCACACAAACTCATAAAAAAAGAGATCAGATGTGTGGGTGGTCAGAGGGGGAACTGGATGAAGGCCGTCAAAATGCACAAACTCTCAATTATAAGATAAATAAGTACTAAGGTTGTAATGTACAAAATGATAAATATAGTTAACACATTAACACTGCTGTATGTTATATATTGTATGAAAGTTGTTCAAAGAGTAAATTCTATGAGTTCTCATTAAGGAAGAATTTTTCTCTATTAATTTTGAATCTATGAGATGATAGATGTCTGCTAAACTTATTGCAATAATCATTTCATGATGTATATATAAGTCAAATCATTATGCTGTGCACCTTAAACTTACACAGTGCTGTATGTCAATAAAACTGTAAGTAAATGAATTAAATGAGTGGATACTATCTATGTATGCCAGCATGGAATTACCTGCAAGATTTACTGTTGAATAAAGAAAGCAATTTGCAGAAAAATGTGCAGAATACGATCTCATCATGATCAACTCTTAGTAAAATGCACTTTTCATATCCAGAGGCATAATCCACAGTGAGGAACAGGCTTTGGAGTCCACTGTGACCTTGGGTAGGTTTCTTATGTGTTCTCAGTCCCATTCATAAAATGAGGGCAGTGAAGGTGGAATTAGTGGGTCCTGGGCTGTTCCAGCCTGCTCTCTGGCACTCATTCCCTGTGCCTTTTCAGTCTCAGCTGCAGTTAGGATTGTCCTCAGCATCATTTCCTCAGTCAGCATCGTGGCCACCTCTGCCAGGTCCTTCACACTCAGGATCTGTGTCCTATGCTGGGGCCCAGAAGTAAATCTGTGAATCTGTATGCATGTATATTATACACTATGTTATACATGTCACTCTCTATATAACTGATATCTAGAAAAAATGGACAGTCGGCTGCTAAAGGTGCAATCACTGTTATACACAGGAATTAGGAAGAGAGTGAGGGTACTAATTAACTGGGAACTTTGTGTTAGACATTTCTCATTGTTGAATGATTTGATGTGTCACAGCAAGCATGGGATATCTTTGTAATGGCAGTAACAACTCCTGTTGCAGCACCACTCCTTCTTTTCCAGGAAAGAAAACTGAGGCCCAGAGAAGGGGCCTTGCCCAAGTCCAGCTGGGAGGTTAGCAGCCAGATGAGAAGTAGATGAGAAAGCAAGGCTGGGAGGGACCAGAGGTGAGTATACGACACCCAGTTGGGGAGACCATGTAGAAAATGTACTGTTAAGGGAGAAAAGGGGCTGGGCCCTGTCTCCCAAACTCTGAGAGCTCCGTGGTCCTTGAGAAAGGAGAGGGCAGAGTTCTGGGCCCCAGCATAGGTCACAGATCCTGCATGTGAAGGACCTGGCAGAGGTGGCCACGATGCTGACTGAGGAAATGATGCTGAGGACAATCCTAACTGCAGCTGAGGCTGAAGAGGCACAGGGAGTGCATGCCAGAGAGCAGGATGGAACAGCCCAGGACCCACTAATTCCACCTTCACTGCCCTCCTTTTATGAATGGGACTGAGAACAGATAAGAAACCTACCCAAGGTCACAGTGGACTCCAAAGCCTGTCCCTCACTGTGGATTATGCCTCTGGATATGAAAAGTGCATTTTACTAAGAGTTGATCCCCAAACTAGCATGTGACACTTACCTACACTTACCTAGGCCTTGAAAAACCTTTAAAAAAAATCATAGTTAAATTAATTTTTGCAACCAAAATTTGAACATCACTGAACTTGACCAAGAAGGAACAAAACCAGAACAGAAATGAAACAAGAGGAAGGAAGAGAAAAAAGAAGGTATATGCAAGTGTTGACATTTTATCTCTGGAATAATTCTGCTTTAGCTCTGTTCCCTAGGACCAAAGAATAGATGAGTGGAGAATTCTAAACTGTTCCAACCAGTCTGCAAATTTTATTCCTTTGTAAATCTAAAATATATTGAAATTTTTGTGTGTTGTGCTGAAGCTTAAATGGGGGACTGAAGTTTCATGTTTCTGACTGAGGTATAAATTTAGTTTGAAAACAGATGTTCCAATGATTGCTTTCTGCTCAGGGTGACTACTTGAGCCTGAATTTTCAGTTTGCCCTGATAAAGAAGAGAGGCTCCTGGAGAGAAATCTGCTGAGCTGATGGCCTGGACAAAGATTAGTAGATGGGCATATGTACTTTTGGGTCAATGTTAGTGAAGAAATTTGCTTGATGGGGCAGAAATACCGATTCAGGATCAATAAGAGGTAAATTCCGTTGTGTGGGGCAAGGTTAGATTTGAATTTTTAGGAGAGGCAGAGAATTTAAATAATTGCTACTCATGTGGATCTCTAATTTGTTGTGGTTCATCAGAAAAAAATGTGTATATGTTGGATCTGAAAACCAAGGGACATATGTGAGCTACCATGGTCATAGGAATTAACTCTCCAATTAAGGAATGTTGCTTGTCACCCGTTTCTACAAGACTCAAGTCACTAAATGCCACTTCAGTTATTGACATATAGCACGTATATACGTATACTGACATAAAATTCTTTCTCTGGAAAGAATTCAGGGTGAAGCTCAAGAATGAGGCACTCTGTGCTCTGGGAAAACTGACAGAACAGGCCCTCAGATAGTTAGATATTTTCAGGAGAAATTTTTATGAACCCAAATTCTTGTATCAGCCCATGCTTAGAAAAGCACTAAAATCATTAGCTGAGATATCTGATCCTTGTGACTGATAGCAACCTTCTGCAGAGATGTGTGCCTGATTGCACATACTCCTCCAAAATCACATACGTTTTCAGAGCAGTTCTTCAAAGCAGTCTGAGGGGCTGTCTCCTGGGCTATAGTTCTAACTAAGATGCTGAATAATCTCAATTCACAGCTCTTATGTTATACATGTATTAGTTAAGCTGAAAAACAAAACAAAACAATGTTGAGAACTGGCCTGGAAGTTAGGCCTCAAGGCAGCTGTTTCCCAGCTCTGCTGCTCTTTGCTGTGTGTGCTTGGGTAGTTAGCTCACCCTCTCTAGGTGCTAGGGTCCTCTTCTGCCAAATGAAGTGGTGGGTGGAAGGAACTCCAGTGATGGCAGCTCCTTCCTGCTCACATCACAAGACTTAGGAAAGCAACCTTGTTGGCATACTGGCTGTCTGCATTCCACACTCAGTTGTTCACTTTGGAGGAAGATGTAGTTGGAGGCAGTCACATCACCTTGTACCCAGAGCCCAGGCCAGAGGAAGGCATGCCCATCCTGGCTGCATCAGGGGCTGTACGCAGAACTGGGTGATGGTTAAGAGCTGGGTGAGTCAGAGAATCATGGTTTCTAGGCTCTCAGTTCTGCCTCTTTCTAGATGAGAGATCTCTGGTAACTTGCTGTCTCTGACCTGAGTGTCAAATGAGGATGTTAATAGCAACTGTGTCCTTTTGGGAGTTTTTGAGAGAATCAGATGAGATGTGTATAAATGACTAGAAATAGTGCTGGGCACATATTGTACATTCAATCAATGTTAACTATTATTTGATCTTTAAAATAATTTTTTGAAACTTATTTATGTATATTTGGCCATGTCAAGTCTCAGCTGTGGCACTTAGACTCTCTAGTTGTGATATGTAGTTTCAGCAGTTGCAGCCCTCGGGCTGTCTGGTTGTGTTGCTTGCACTCCAGAATGCATGGGCTCAGTAGTTGTCGCATGCGGGCTTAGTTGCTCTGCCTCATTTGGGATCTTAGTTCCCTAACCAGGGATCTAACCTATGTCCCCTGCATTGCAAGGCAGATTCTTAACCATTGGACCATCAAGGAAGTCCCTATTTCTGTTGTTTTTACTACTCAAAATCAAATCTTAACTTCTTAACTAATATAGAAATTCTTGGCATGGCATACTGGACAAGTGGCTATCCTCATTCTTCTTGAATACTTCCAGTGACAGGAAACTCACTATTCCCAGTTAATTGTTTCACTAACCAATAGTGCTTCTGGAATTTCATGGAATTTTAAAGCTGAAATCTTAATGTAAATCTCAAGTTCAACTGCCTCATGAAGAAACCCAAGTTCAAGAGGTAAAAGGTTTGCTCAAGGCTACGTGGCTAGTTAGGTGGCAGCGGCTCCTTTCTTCCAGTCTTATTTACTCCATCCATTTTCCTTAGTGCCTTTGAGCTCTTTGGTACTGTATCCACCCGTGCCCCCCACTTTCCCCAGAGAACAGTTCCTGGAGGCCCCAGGCTGTCTGTTGAGTCTTTTTGGATCCCAGATAATGATTAACTAACTCATCCCTGGATCCAGGGAAAAAAACCTCTATTTTAGAACTTTTAAATGAAGAAGGCTGAGTTCTCCTTGCTACATTTTAGGAGGCAATCCCCTCCCTCCACCCAAGAGTCACAGGGATGATTCAGCTTCGCCCCATTCCTAGACACAGTCCTTTCTGCTGCCCAGCCCTCACTAGTTCCCCTGGCCTCTTAACCGCCACCCTGATACTGTTTAAAAAATGCCTGGTTTCATAGGCCCTGAAGGCCAATGTCCATTTCCCTACCTGCTCCACCTGTTCTGCCAGTGTCTTCACACCAGAAGTGGTACTCCTGGGGATAGTTACAGTTGACAAGGATTTGGATCTATTTTTGCCACAGTGATTATAGAAAAATAGCACATGTACCCTCTCAGGCGAGGGGTCGGGTACCCCCAGAAGCCCTCAGTGCCACTGACTTGACCTTAGATGTTGCTTCCTAGCCACATCAACCCTCCCACTCAGCTCCCTGGCTCTGACTCCTGAGCTGGCCTTCCCACTCCACCTCTTAATTAACTCCTTACGACGAGAAATCAGAAAGCATCATTGCAGTCTTTACAAGGCCCAAGCTTCAGCGGTTTCAGAGGAGGCCTCTCTAACCAGTTCCTGGTTAGACTCATGTTCAGATGGAAAACATATTTTCCTTCTAGATGCCAATTCAAAGGGATGTTTTGAAGCAGCAGAGAGTGATATGGCGATTCTAACACATCTGGTGGTTAGCCAGCAAGACCAGATTTCATGTAAAACTTGCCTCTGAGGCAGGGGTGACGTCCCCCTTTCCTCCCGGGAGCACTTGTATGTCTGAAGACAGCAGAGATTGATTCCCTAAAAAGTTCTTTGAGGCTCTAATCCTTTTTATTTATTTTTGGCCGTGCTGGGTCTTCATTGCTGCGTGTGGACTTTTTCTCTAGTTGTGGAGAGCGAGGGCTTTTTAGTTGTGGTGCATAGCCTTCTCACTGCAGTTGCAGGGGCTTCTCTTGTTGTGGAGAATGGGCTCTTGGGCACATGGGCTCAGTAGTTGCGGCTCTTGGGCTCAAAAGTGTAGGCTCAGTAGTTGTGGCACACGGCCTTAGTTGCCCCATGGCATGTAGGGATCTTGCTGGATCAGGGATTGAACCTGTGTCTCCTGTATTGCAAGGCAGATTCTTAAACACTGGACTACGAGGGAAGCCAGAGACTCTACTCCTGTTAATATCTTTGTATATAAAAACAAAACTATTAAAAGGATTTAATGGTAGACTAGCTTCCGTGGTAGCTCAGAGGGTAAGGAATCTGCCTGCAATGCAGGAGACCTGGGTTCGATCCCTGGGTTGGGAAGATCCCCTGGAGAAGGGAATGGCAACCCACTCCAGTATTTTTGCCTGGAAAATCCAATGGACAGAGGAGCCTGGTGAGCTACAGTCCACGGGGTCGCAAAGAGTTGGACACAGCTGAGTGACTAGCATACACACATGTGGTAGATTGTTTCCTTCAATGTTTTTCATTTGGGATGTGATCTAACCTGTAATATAGCTTTATCTGTAGTAGTAGTAGCTTTGCCAGGGAGAAGGCAATGGCACCCCACTCCAGTGCTCTTGCCTGGAAAATCCCATGGATGGAGGAGCCTGGTGGACTGCAGTCCATGGGGTCGCTAAGAGTCGGACACGACTGAGTGACTTCACTTTCACTTTTCACTTTCTTGCATTGGAGAAGGAAATGGCAACCCACTCCAGTGTTCTTGCCTGGAGAATCCCAGGGACGGCGCAGCCTGGTTGGCTGCTGTCTATGGGGTCACACAGAGTCGAACACGACTGAAGTGACTTAGCAGCAGTAGCAGTAGCTCGGCCAGAAGTGGGTTGCAAAGAGATTTTGTATTTGCTTGTACCAGAGATCCCAGGGATATATCACTCAATCAGGGTCATTTGCAGTTTTCTGAACTGTGACTTCCTGAACCATGGTTAGGATTTTGGTAGGAGGGATCTCTTCCCCTGTTTGAGCCTAGGCTAATCGAGACATGTTTTGTTATTGAGTGAATATTTTACAAATTTCCATTTGCATTATTCTTTCATGATAATTCAGACTCATACTTTCAGACTATTTAGGCCAATCCTACCACCCCACCTTGGGGCCCAGCAGAGTATCAGCTCAGATGTTTAGTTTTGTTCTCTCACTTAAGCTTACTTTGTTTTTTGCCTCTGGAAGTCAGTTACTTCCTTGAAATCTCATCCATGCATTTAATAGATTCTTGTTACAGTTTGTCTGTATATTTAGTGGAAGGATTGTAGAATTATCTATTCTGTTAAATGCCAAGAACCAAGAATCCCCTAATATCCTTATAAATACTCTCTTCTGTTTTAAAAGACAATATGGATTGCTTGCTTGAGGTAGAAATCAAGTAATTTCTACACAAGGATTTAGATGATGGAGTCCATTTTAAATATGTATTTCACAGAGCAATGTATTTGACTATGAATACACTATGTTGCATCTGTAATTTACCAATAGGCTACAAGCACACATGTAACAAACATAGGTTTTAGAGTCACAGGGATCTTGATTTGATTCCTGGTTCTGCCACTCACTAGCTCTGATTGTTAACAAGCTACTTAATTTCATTAGGCCTCAGTCTTATAACTAGAAATATGGGATGGCAGGACAAACCTTTTAAGGGTTAAAGTGAGGATTAAGTCAAAGAATGCAAACAAGGCTCTAAGCATAATGCCTGGCCACCCAGTGACTGTTCAATGAATGTTTTTCTTCTTGTTATTAACATAGAAGTCATTCTGTGGGATTCCTGCAAATTCAAAGGATATAATGGGATTACATAAGGAATGCCTGTCTCTGGCCTACAGTGTGTGTGTGTATGTGTTTAATACATACACTATGGTAAGTTTTACTGATATTAATCATGTATATTTACAAAATACATTTACAGATAGTATAAAATACACAGTTTTCTTTCCTACAAATCCGATATAGTTGATTTTCCTCTCAGGATGCTCTTGAATCCATAGTCAAATCATGGGTGCATTTCAACCATGATTTGGCATATGAAGTTGCATCTCAGTCTGCTTTTTTCCCAATAAATGGATTGTCTTACATACGATAAGATCTACTGGTAAATTCACTCTTGTACAAACTATGTTCATTGAACTACATCCTCTTTCACCTTGAGCTCTAGTCATTCAGACTTTGAAGTTTAATCTGCATTATTAATATTTTCTCCTTGACTTTCTTAAATCTAGATAAGCAGCAAAACAATAAATCAACCAACATAGCATTCACCAATTTCCTTGGTGTACATATTCCCGTTGTGGATGATTTTAAGCTACCAACATGACATTACCAACCACCAAGCAGAGAAGAGACACAGCACACTATTACATGGTATTTCCACTGTATAGATATGATGAAATGAAATCCATATTTTATGGCAAGACAAGAAACCCAAACATAAAAATTTTCGTTACCTGTTGGGGTCTCCTCCTTCCTCCTTAGTTTGTGTTGTATGATGCATTAACCAGAATTCCTGAGGAGACAGCATTCTTCCTTTTTTTAAAACTTTTTTCCTTCTTTATTTTTTAAATTATGAAAGTATAGTAACACATTTACAGGAGACTTTGAAAATACAAAACAAGTTACATATAATTCCACTACTTATTACAGTTATTTTTTAGTAGATAAATTAAGATTTTTAGTTGTAGTTTCAATATCAAACTTCCATAAATTAATAGAATGAATAGACAGAAAAGTAGAAGGATGTAGTAGGCCTGAAAAGCATTATGAACCAATTCAACATAATTAAGATTTATATAATTTTCACACAATAGGAGGATACAAATTCTATTCAAGTTCCCATAGGCTATAAACCAGGAGACACTGCAACATATCCAGGAACATAAAACAAGGTGCAAAAATTTCATAGTCTAAAGGTATTGAAATCATACAGAGGCTGTTTCTTGTCACTGTGGAATTATGTTAAAAATCAATATCAAAAGATATTTGAAAATAGCCCACATATTTTCAAGTGCAGTGTCATAGTTACCAAGAGAGATCTTTGACTTAGCCACTGAAAGCCTCAATAAAGTTAAAAGACTGCAGAGACACAAAGGGTGATTACAGAGAAGAAAGCATTTAAGTGAGAAATTAATATTAAAGATACTTTAAAAGCCCCATGTATTGGAAATTAAGTGTCCGCTTTAAATGATGGTGTATCTAAGAAGCCATGACAAGGAAAATTAGAAAATATTTGTAACAGATTAAAAATGAAAAGACTATTTATCAGAACTTGTTGCATGCAGTTGAAGCTTCTCAATGCAACTAAATACAATGTGGGATCTCGAATAAAGTATAAAAACAAATAATGGACACTAGCATAAAATTTCGTGAAATTTGAATAAAATCTGTACTTTAGTTAATAATATCTACAGTGTGTTTTGCAACAGGCATTACAGGATGCCAGGACAATACTAAATGTATTTCAAAATGGAAATTTCGTAATATATTTATTTTCCGTTTCCTAGGAAATGTTCTGTAATATTCAGAACATAAGCCCAGCCAATTCCTAAGCTGTACAGATGTTAAAGCTTCATAAATGCTATAAATACCCCTTTTCAATGTACATGTGCAACATATTATTGCTGTACCTTTAACCAATGGCAAGAACATCCCCTAGGTCTGCAGATGTTTACAGTATTTGTACATTGCTATGGATACAATATCAAAGGCAGGCGCCAGTAACATGAACAGGATGTAGGGGTTTAGGGCCTCTAACAACAGTGATGGAAAATATTCTCACTCTTAATGCATCTTTCTTGGATAATATTTGTAAAATATTTGGGAGGTGAGCCATGCTGTAGAGAGCATTACTTTGGTGGTTCATCCAACACTGCTGACAGGCAGCTTGGTGAAATATCAAGGAGTCAGAGACCTAGGTCTGCCACCAGATTGATCATGTGACATTGGTGGTTGCCTTAACCTTTGTAGGCACTTGATTTCTCCTGATGTAAAATGCGGGTGTGTGTGTGTTTGGGGGGGGTTGTCTTTCTGAAGATTTCTGCAATCCCCTACAACATTCTGATGGTGTTGTTCAGTCACTAAGTTGTGTTTGACTCTTTGCAACCCCGTGGACTATAGCATGCTAGGCCCCTCTGTACCTAACATTCCAGGTTCCTATGCAGTATTGTTCTTTATAGCATTTGACTTTACTTTTAACCAGCACCAGACACATCCACAACTGAGCATCATTTCCGCTTTGGCCCAGCTTCTTCATTGTTTCTGGAGCTATTTGTAATTGCCCTCTGCTCTTCCCCAGTAGTATATTGGATACCTTCGGACCTGGCGGGGATGGGGTGGAGGAGTATCTTATCTTCCAGTGTCATATCTTTTTGCTTTTTCATAGAGTTCATGGGGTTCTTCTGGCAAGAATAGTGGAATGGGTTGCTATTTCCTCATCCAGTGGACCACATTTTGTCAGAATTCTTCACTCTGACCTGTCTGTCTTGGGTGGCCCTGCTCAGCATGGCTCATGGCTTCACTGAGTTACACAAGCCCCTTCACCACAACAAGGCTGTGATTCATGAAGAAATTCTGATTAGGAGTGGCTGACAAATATTATTTGATCTCATTCCCTGTGTAGTTAAACGCTTCTAGTGAAGCTAAACAAAGTTAAGACAGCTTTTTGGAGGCATCCAAGATGAGCTATCCTAGCTGGCCAGCCTGGACTTCCTTTTTCTATCATTTCCTGTCTTGCTCACAAATCTTGCAGGTTCTGGTTAGCTTCCACACTGTCTCAGGGATGATTTTTTTTCCCCTTCCAGGAGAGCGACAGGAATGTGGGCAACTAAGCAATCTTGTGGCAAATAGTCAAGAATTAAATAAAATTAGATTAAGTTACCAAACTTGCAGTTCTGGGAGTTCTTCTCAAGATGCCAAAGTTTAGTAGCAGTTGACATATAGCAACGTTCAGTTCAGTTCAGTCGCTCAGTCTTGTCTGACTCCTTGCAACCCCATGAATCGCAGCACGCCAGGCCTCCCTGTCCATCACCAACTCCCAGAGTCTACCCAAACCCATGCCCATCGAATGATGGGTGATGCCATCCAGCCATCTCATCCTCTGGCATCCCCTTCTCCTCCTGCCCCTAATCCCTCCCAGCATCAGGGTCTTTTCCAATGAGTCAACTCTTCGCATGAGGTGGCCAAAGTATTGGAATTTCAGCTTCAGCATCAGTCCTTCCAATGAACACCCAGGACTGATCTCCTTTAGGATGGACTGGTTGGATCTCCTTGCAGTCCAAGGGACTCTCAAGAGTCTTCTGCAACACTATTACTGGGTATTTAAGTCCTGTGTGTGTGTGTGTGTATACATATATATAACTTTTCATTTAAATCAGAAATACTTGCTTACAAAACAATGTACATTTTTTAAGAATAGGGACAGCAAACAAGTTGGAAATGTTGCCTGGATATGGGGGCAGTAGGAGTGTTGGGGATAAAAGGAAATAAAACAAGAAAGGAGTAGACACTGGGATTCAAAGACATGAAATTTATCCAAGGTATCACTAATATAGCTAGTAAGTACTAGGTGACAGTTTGAAGAGAGCTGTCACTCAAAGGGAAAGGGAGTGACATTACACCCTGCTGACTTTTGCTCTTAAGTGGAAATATGCATAACAATTACAGATAGATTGAAATGTGACTTGCTATCTATCAATGACCTAAATCAAATCCCTTATGATTATACAGTGGAAGTGACAAATAGATTCAAGTGATTAGATCTAATAGACAGAGTGCCTGAAGAACCTTGGACAGAGGTTCATAACATTATACAAGAGGCAGTGATCAAAGCCATCCCCAAGAAACAGAAATACAAAAAGGCAAAATGGTTGTCTGAGGAGGTCTTACAAATCACTAAGAGGAGAAGCAAAAGGCAAGGGAGAAAAGGAAAGATATACCCATCTGAATGCAGAGTTCCAAAGAATAGCAAGGAGAGATAAGAAAGCTTTCTTAAGTGAACAGTGCAAAGAAGTGGAGGAAAACAATAGAATGGGCAAGACTAGAGATCTCTTCAAGAAAATGAGACACCAAGGGAACATTTCATGCAAAGATGGGCACAATAAAGGAATGGTATGGCCTAACAGAAGCAGAAGATATTGAGCAGAGGTGACAAGAATACACAGAAGAACTATACAAAAAAGATATTAATGACTCAGATAACCATGATGGTGTGACCAGTCACCTAGAGCCAGACATCCTGGAGCATGAAGTCAAGTGCTCCCTAGGAAGCATCACTACAGACAAAGCTAGTAGAAGTGAAGGAATTCCAGCTGAGTAATTTCAATTCCTAAAAGATGATGCTGTTAAAGTGCTGCACTCAATATGCCATCAAATTTGGAAAACTCAGCAGTGGCCACAGGACTGGAAAAGGTCAACTTTCATTCCAATCTCAAAGAAGGGCAATGCCAAAGAATGTTCAAACTACCACACAATTGCACTCATTTTACATGCTAGCAAGGTCATGCTCAAGATCCTCTAAGCTAGACTTCAACAGTACGTGAATCAAGAACTTTCAGATATCCAACCTGGATTTAGAAGGCAGAGGAACCAGAGGTCAAATTACCAACATCCGTTGGATCATAGAAAAAGCAAGAGAATTTCAGAAAAACATCTACCTTGGCTTCACTGACTATGCCAAAGCCTTTGACTGTGTGGATCACAACAAACTATGGAAAATTCTTAAAGAGATGGGAATACCAGACCACCTTACCTGCCTCCTGAGAAACATATGCAGAAAAGAAGCAACAGTTAGAACCAGACATGAAACAGCAGACTGGTTCCAAATTGGGAAAGTACGTCAAGGCTGTATATTGTCACGCTGCTTATTTAACTCCTATGCAGAGTACATCATGTGAAATGCCAGGCTGGATAAAGCACAACCTGGAATCAAGATTGCCAGGAGAAATACCAGTAGACTCATATGCAGATGACACTACCCTTATGGCAGAAAGTGAAGAGGAACTAAAAAGCCTCTTTATGAAAGTGAAAGAGGAAAGTGAAACAGCTGGCTTAAAACTCAACATTCAGAAAACAAATATTTTCTGGTCCCATCACTTCATGGCAAATAGATGGGGAAATAATGGAAACAATGAAAGATTTTATTTTCTTAGGCTCCAAAATCACTGCAGATGGCGATTGTAGCCATGACATTAAAAGATGCTTGCTCCTTGGAAGAAAACTATGATAAATCTAGACAGCATATCAAAAAGCAGAGACCTTACATTACTGACAAGGTCTGTACAGTCAAAGCTGTGGGTTTTCATATGGATAAACCGTAGTAGTCTATGGCTATCCATAGTAGTCATGTATGGATGTGAGAGTTGAACCATAAAGAAGGCTGATCGCTGAAGAATTGATGCTTCTGAATTGTGGTGTTTGAGAAGACTCTTGAGAGTCCCTTGGACTGCAAGGAGATCAAAGCAGTCAATCCTAAAGGAAATCAACCCTGAATATTCATTGGAATGACTGATGCTGAAGCTCCAATACTTTAGCCACCTGATGCAAAGAGCCGACTCACTGGAAAAGACCCTGATGCTGGGAAAGATTGAAGGTAGGAGGAGAAGGGGATGACAGAGGACAGGATGGTTGGATGGCATCACTGACTCGATGGACAGGAGTTTGAGCAAACCCTGGGATATGGTGAAGGACAGAGAAGCCTGGAGTGCTGCAGTTCATGGGGTCCCAAGGAGTTGGACATGAGTGAGCCACTGAACAACAAAAATAATTTATCAGTTCTCTCAGAGAGTTGCTATGTTGTTACCTTTCCCTTGGAAAGTAGAATACCTGCAAGATTCCCTCTTAGGAAGCTTTCTCTTTGTCTCTTTTATCTTTATGAGATTTATCTTTTTGGGTGATTTCATTTCCTAGTAGTAGGAAAGTTAGAAAGTGAAAGTGAAGTCGCTTAGTCGTGTCCGACTCTTCGTGATACCGTGGACTGTAGCCCACCAGGCTCCTCCGTCCATGGGATTCTCCAGGCAACAATACTGGAGTGGATTGCCATTTCCTTCTCCAGGGGATCTTCCCGACCCAGTGATCGAACCCTGGTCTCCTGCATTGCAGGCAGACGCTTTAACCTCTTAGCCACCAGGGAAGCAGAAAGTTAAGGTTAATGCAACTTGGGTTTCCTGAGATTGTATCAGTATGAGTAATTCTAGTTCATTGAGATTTAGATGACTCTAGAGGGTTACAAAGTGGAAAGTTTTTCAAAATTTAAGATGATCTGATAGACAGAGAGCCTGATGAACTATGGACGGAGGTTCATGACATTGTACAGGAGACAGGGATCAAGACCATCCCCATGGAAAAGAAATGCAAAAAGGCAAAATGGTTGTTTGAGGAGGCCTTACAAATAGCTGTGAGAAGAAGAGA
Organism: Odocoileus virginianus; assembly: GCF_023699985.2. Lineage (NCBI taxonomy): Eukaryota > Metazoa > Chordata > Mammalia > Artiodactyla > Cervidae > Odocoileus > Odocoileus virginianus. The sequence goes on from NC_069680.1 coordinate 68,733,761, forward strand.
AGCAAAAAGCAAAGGAGAAAAGGAAAGCTATTCCCATTTGAATGCAGAGTTCCAAAGAATAGCCAGGAGAGATAAGAAAGCCTTCCTCAGTGATCAATGCAAATAAATAGAGGAAAACAACAGAATGGGAAAGACTAGAGATCTCTTCAAGAAAATTAGAGATACCAAGGGAACATTTCACTCAAAGATGGGTTCGATAAAGGACAGAAGTGGTATGGGCCTAATAGAAGCAGAAGATATTAAGAAGAGGTGGCAAGAATACACAGAAGAACTGTACTAAAAAGATCTTCACGACCCAGATAATCACAATGGTGTGATCACCTACCTAGAGCCAGACATCCTGGAATGTGAAGTCGGGTGGGCCTTAGAAAGCATCACTACGAACAAAGCTAGTGAAGGTGATGGAATTCCAGTTGAACTATTTCAAATCCTGAAAGATGATGCTGTGAAAGTGCTGCACTCAATATGCCAGCAAATTTGGAAAACTCAGCAGTGGCCTCAGGACTGGAAAAGGTCAGTTTTCATTCCATTCCCTAAGAAAGGCAATCCCAAAGAATGCTCAAACTACTGCACAATTGCACTCATCTCACACGCTAGTAAAGTAATGCTCAAAATTCTCCAAGCCAGGCTTCAGCGATACGTGAACAGTGAACTTCCATATGTTCAAGCCAGTTTTAGAAAAGGCAGAGGAACCAGAGATCAAATTGCCAACATCTGCTGGATCATCGAAAAAGGAAGAGTTCCAGAAAAACATCTATTTCTGCTTTATTGACTACTCCAAAGCCTTCGACTGTGTGGATCACAATAAACTGTGGAATATTCTGAAAGAGATGGGAATACCAGACCATCTGACCTGCCTCTTGAGAAACTTGTATGCAGTTCAGGAAGCAACAGTTGGAACTTGATATGGAACAACATACTGGTTCCAACTAGGAAAAGGAGTATGTCAAGGCTGTATATTGTCACCCTGCTTATTTAACTTATATTCAGAGTACATCATGAGAAATGCTGGGCTGGATGAAGCACAAGCTGGAATCAAGATTGCCAGGAGAAATATCAATAACCTCAGATATGCAGATGACACCACCCTTATGGCACAAAGTGAAGAGGAACTAAAAAGCCTCTAGATGAAAGTGAAAGAGGAGAGTGAAAAAGTTGGCTTCAAGCTTAACATTCAGAAAACTAAGATCATGGCATCTGGTCCCATCACCTCATGGGAAATAGATGGGGAGACAGTGGAAACAGTGTCAGACTTTATTTTTTGGGGCTCCAAAATCACTGCAGAAGGTAACTGCAGGCTTGAAATTAAAAGATGCTTACTCCTTGGAAGGAAAGTTATGACCAACCTAGATAGCATATTAAAAAGCAGAGACATTACTTTGCCAACAAATGTCCATCTAGTCAAGGCTATGGTTTTTCCAGTGGTCATGTATGGATGCTAGAGCTGGACTGTGAAGAAAGCTGAGAGCCGAAAAATTGACGCTTTTGAACTATGGTGTTGGAGAAGACTCCTGAGAGTCCCTTGGACTGCAAGGAGATCCAACCAGTCCATCCTAAAGGAGATCAGTCCTGGGTGTTCATTGGAAGGACTGATGCTGAAGCTGAAACTCCAGTACTTTGACCACCTCATGCGAAGAGTTGACTCATTGGAAAAGACCCTGATGCTGGGAGGGATTGGGGGCAGGAGGAGGAGGGGACGGCAGAGGATGAGATGGCTGGATGGTATCACCAACTCGATGGGCATGGGTTTGGGTAGACTCCGGGGGGTTGGTGATGGACAGGGAGGCCTGGCGTGCTGCGATTCATGGGGTCGCAAAGACTGAGTGACTGAACTGAACTGAATGGAGGCAAAGCTATGATGCTAGGTAGGTTAGTTGTATTAAATGAATTTTTAATTTACTATTCAGTGTAGAAATGGGTTTGGGCTTCCCAGGTGGCATTAGTGGTAAAGAACCTGCCTGCCAGTGCTGGAGACATAAAGAGACACAGGTCCGATCCCTGGGTCAGGAAGATCCCCTGAAGGAGGGCATGGCAACCCACCCTGGTATTCTTGTTTGGAGAATCTCATGGATGGAGGAGCCTGGTCCATAAGAGTCAGAAAGAATTGGGCAGGATTGAAGCAACTTAGCACACATATACAGTGGGTTTATTTGGACATAACCAAAGAAGCTCTGTATTTCAACTTACTGTTATGCCTGGTTAACTTATCCTAGTGCTGCTCGCCCCAGCCCCCACCCCCGCCTCCATACACTCATACACCTACCCATTGTGGAAACTGACTACAGTGTATATAATTTAAATTTGGGCTTATCTCCTGTTATTTACTTATTTATTTTGATGCTTCTCCCTCTCCCTCCCCTATATCTCTTGCAGCATTGTCTCACTTATTTCCCTTTTATTAAGGACTTTTCCCCCAGGTGTTTTCAATGTGGGTCTTTGTAGGGCAAACATTCTGAGCTCTTGAAAGCGGAGAACTGTTTTTTTCCCCATCACTGTCTCTCATTTGAATGATAATTTGACCAAAGAAAAATTCTACATTCAAAGTAGCTTTGCCCAGTACTTTTAAACTATTATTCCCTGTCTTCTAGCACCCAGTGTGGCTGTTGGATATCTGTTCATTGTCGTTCCTCTGGAGGTGATCTGTTCTTTCCCTCTGGAAACTAACAAATTTTCTTTGTCTTGATTATTGTCAATTTTTATTGTTATGCCTAGAGATTAGTATGCTTTATTTCTTTTGGCCCTTTATAAGTCCTTTCTTTTTAAAATTTTCAAAAAATTTTTCACTTATTTATTTTTGGCTGTGCTGGATCTTTGTTGCTGTGCAGGCTTTTCTCTGTGGCAATCAGGGGCAACTCTAGCTGTGGTGCCCGACTTCTCACTGAAGTGGCTTCTCTTGATGTGGTCCCCAGGGTCTAGAGCACAGGCTAAATAGGTATGGCACATGGGCTTTGTTGCTTCACGGCACGTGATCTTCTTGGATCAGGGATCAAACCTGTGTCTCATGCATTGGCAGATGGGATTCTGAGCCACCAGGGAAGCCCTTATAAGAGCTTCCAAATACAGTTGTTTGTGGGAAATTTTTCTCCACTTTTTTTTCAAGTATTTTTTCTATTCCGTTTTTATGTTTCTATCTGGAACTTATGCCCCTAGGTGTTAGCATTTCTTTATCATCCACATTTCCAAGCTTCTTTTGTATTTTATGTTTTACATTTTCCCACTGTGAGACACTCATAGACCTTTGTCTACAAATTTGTTCTTCAACTATATCCATTTTATTTCATGTGTTCTATTTTCATTTAATAGAATCTTTACTTGAACTATTTTATTTTTTATGCCTAATATTTTTACTTAGTTCTTTTTTGTGATTTCTTGTTCATATACTGTATTGCTAACATCTTCTCTTTTTAACTCCTCATCTACTCAAGGAGAATTTTTAGATTTCAGGTCCTTCTGTTTCAACACTTCTGTTTCAGATGACAGGTGTGACTTAGCATATATTTGTGATTCTCAACTTTCCAGTGCTTTAATTTGTAATCTTGTATCCCTTGGGACATCAACCAGCAGGTCTGATAATGCATTGGGGGGAGGGCTAAAGCCAAGCACTAGTCTACACTGAAATCAGTGATTTAAGGATGAAAATCCAGGAACCATAGAACCCTTAAAGAACCCCTGTTTGATACCATTCCATTGGTCACTCTTTTGCCTGAGGTTTTTCACTTTTGAGCCTTTGGCAAGAATTACCAGTGTGGTCCACAATCCTGGTGCTTTGGTTGGCAGTATAGGGGTGATTGCCCGAGGGCTGTCAGTCTGTTGTCCTGAACTCTCTCTCATCATCCAGTGGGCTTTTGTGTTGCTAATATCAACAGAAGTTGTCATGGGCCCTGCTGTTGCTCACTTCTGTGCAGAAGGGTCAGGCCCATAGCTATGTTCAACTTGATGGAGAGACAAGAACAGATTAAAAGTTGTCCACCAACCTACTCCCTACTGCCCAATTCATCCACCCCCAACACCAATTCTAGTTTTCTGTCTGAGGAGTGGGGCGGGAGTGGGGAGGACTTTCCCTACATTTTCTCTTTGGTTTTAGGAATTCATGCTTCTCTCAAACATTTACTGTTTCTTCATGGTTGATCTTGGGAGAAGGATTCAGTGGCCTGAGCTAGTTGGCTGTCTGGGCAGGGATCTCCCCTCCCTGTGATAAGTTGTTATCTCAGAGTGTTGTGGATGTTGGGTATTTTTGTATCAATGTCTAGAACAAAATTAATATTTGAAAAGTATTGAGTATGTGTGTGTGTGTGTGTGTGTGTTTTAACTTTTGTCAGGTTGGTTTACTTCTCTTCCTCTGTTCTTGTGGTAAAAAAGATTTAGAATGATGGACTAATTACAGCTCAAGCAGGCAGGATTTCTTGAAACAACAGACTGGTTACAGTTCGGTTAAATAGACAGTGGATAGTTCACCCCCAAGATGTAGGAGTGGGCTGGCTGCAAAGGAGTGGCCACGATACCCCTTGGCTTTTACTGTTATACTCTCTATCTCTTCTTGGTTCTGCCCTGTCCAAAAACAGGGCTTGTATCTGCCACCAGTCAGGAAAGGGAATGCAAATACATGTATGCTCAAGGCCAACTGACAGTTGCAAGTTACATAACAACAGGCTCTATTGCTCATGTCGTTCCCATAATTCAGTCTGTTACAGTCAGACACGTGTGTGTATAGAATATTTATGAACACTTAATGGGCTCCTAGCTGACTATGGTTACTTGAGGACACAGCTGTGCATCAAGGGCGCATGTGCAGGAGTTGGAGAAGCCCCTGTGGTTAGTTTGTATCTACTGTGTGCCTAGGGCACATGTGCAGGAGTTGATAAAGTCTCTGTAGTTATTTTTGTAGCATATCTCTGAGCTCTCCTGGGCATGTCTGGGATGGGGTTTTGAGATAAGCTTGCATCCTTTTAGGCTAGGCCAGCCCTCATTGCTCATGTCTAACTTCCTACCTAACACTTGCAAAAGACCTCAATCCCAAATTTTTATTCTCAAAGAGGGGGGAGTATGCAGATATGCCAATTAACTAATTTCATCAGCTTTTAAAAAACTGTAGTTGATTTATGATATAAATTAGTTTCTAGTGTACAACAAAATTTTATACTCCATTTAACGTTAGTATAAAATACTCTATATTTCTTGTGCTGTACAGTATGTCCTTGTAGCTTATCTTTACCTTCTTAATCCCCCATCCTGTCTTGCCTCTCCCCACAGGTGACCACTAGTGGTCTGTTCTGTCTTTCAGTCTGTTTGTGTTTTGTAAATTCATAGCATTTTTAGCTCTGCAGCAGTGTTCTTTGACCATTGTCAGGACTCCAAGTATTGTTTACACTGAGTGCTGGGCTCGCAGTGAAGGTGTTTAGCTATGTTAATTACTGACACAAACATGTTATCATGTTTAGAAATCAACCCCAAATATCAAGAAATCAGGGTCAAACCATGTGGGTTCTTATTCTAAAATTTCTCTAAAACTCTTACTATTCAAGGTGGTCTACAGATCACCAGGGAGCTTGCTAGACATGTGGAATCTTGAACCTGCTCCATACTCACTAGATCAGAGCCTCCTTTTTCACAAGATCTCATGGAATCCATCTGCACAGTCAAATTTGAGAAACGTAGCATATTTCATCAGCCATGACCAATCTTCCAGCAAAAACTATACTCTTGTTTAATGTTACAGTTTAGAAAGTTGCTTTACATAGATGATTTCATTTATTTTCATCCCAGCCACAATATAAAATTATTCATATTCAATGTTGAAACTGAAGTCCAGGAAGGTGACAAACTTGCCTAAAATCATATGTCTAGAGCCAGGTGAACCCCAACTTCAGTCTCAGTGGATGATAGAATACTTTTTGATTATTAATAGTGTGCTGAGTGTAGCATTAGTATGCATGGTGATTTTAGGTATAAAAATATAATGAACACACTAACCAGGAGTGGCATTTCAATTATTCTTGTTTGAGAAGGTTTTCTAAGTGAATTCGGATGTAGTGTAGACATGACTAAAGTTTTGAGCGTGGTCTCTCCAAGCTCCAGGTTCAGGGAACACTTGTCTACTTTATATTATAGATGTTATCCCTCTTTCATTTACAGCAATGTCAAAACTTTGATTTTAGTGACAATTTATAATGAGTAATTTTTATTTACTACAAACATCTAGTGCATTGTGTTGGTACACAGAAAAAGTAAAAATTCTTCATGAATATTTCTCTGAATAGTATTAGCATGTAAAAGTATTTTCCCTAATCCCTAATCCAGCGTTATGCCTTACTATAAACAGAAATGAGGTGACCAGTATAACTCAAACCTATACCAGTATAACTCAAACCTATTCAGAAAGCTTAAGAGCCATCTTAAAATGTTTGTTGATAGAATTACAAATGCAGTATTTTGGATAAGATTTTTAAGTGTCCACTGTGTAAGTCTTCATAAATAAAAATAAATGTAAAATGATAAGTACACACTCTTATTGTCTAACCCTGACAGAAAAAGGAACTATAATTTCCAATTCAATGTGGACAAGGAGCCTTGCAGAGAGAAGGGTCTCATAGATTCATATATTACTTGACTGCACTAGATTTTTTTGTTTGTTTGTAAAGAAGGGAAGGAAAAATATTTATATATTTTTTATAAGCCAAATTGCTCAACTAAGAGCTTTAATTAACAAGGTTCCAGCAAGGGCCCTGGCTAATTCTAATGATGTGATTGCATTCTGTACTCTAACCTCAAAGGCAAACAGTTCTCCAGTGTCTCTTTGGTGCTTTCATGTCCTCCGTGTAAATACATACAGGCCCCAAGATGGTAAGTTGTTTTGCTAAAGAACCTCTTTACACATCTGGAATATAACCTCAAGATTTGTTTTAAAACCATGGCTTATAAAATATGTTTGGACTTGGATTGCATGGAGTCATAAACACGTTGAGTGTAGGGAACAGTGTTAGTTTATACATGTGGCCTGTTTTTAAGTTGTGAGGTTGTTGCAGCAAAAACAGAAATGAGTGAACAGCCTTTGGCACGTACCAGCCAAACAAGCCTACAAGAGTTAAACAATCTTCATTATTCTTCTAACAAACACTTGTAACTGGACTTGTCCTTCACAGAGCTCATTACTCTGACTCCATACAGGTTACATTCTGCACCTAGCATACTTTTCCCCCTACACTCGTGTGTGTGTGTGTGTGTGTGTGCGTGCGTTAGTTGCTCAGTCGTGTCTGACTCTTGGCGACCCCATGGACTGTAGCCCCTCCAGGCTTCTCCGTCTGTGGAATTCTCTAGGCAAGAATACTGGAGTGGATTGCCATTCCGTTCTCCAAATGTAAACCAGCTGCTGCTAAGTCGCTTCAGTCGTGTCCAACTCTGTGCGACCCCATAGACGGCAGCCCACCAGGCTCCTCTGTGCCTGGGATTCTCCAGGCAAGAATACTGGAGTGGGTTGCCATTTCCTTCTCCAACACTCTCTTGTAGCATTCTGCATTTAAGAAAAAAGGTCATGGGCCAATAACTTCAGGGAGACAAGTCCTGGTTGCTGAATTGTCTGATGCCAGCTGTGGCCATTCTGAAACTTTGCAAGAGGAAAAAAAAATGCAAGACCTTCTAAAGGATATAAAACCTCTCCCTCTTCCTGAGAAGGACAGGGCACAGTTCTTGAGGTGCTACCCTGCTGTGCTTCCCTTTGGCCAGGCAAAAATAATAAAGCTGCTCTTTTCCATTTCTTCCAAACTCTCTCTGTATTTCTTTCTGGCACTGGTGGACAGGGAGCCACGGTTTTGGTAACAAGGCCATTAGTTTTGTTTTTGTTCCTCCCATTGGTCCTTCTTTGTTCTTCCAAACTCGATCTGCTATTGTCATTTCTGGGATTTTAGTCTATTTGCCCTCCATGGTTGCTTCCAACATGCTTGGCCTTTTCTCATCCAAACTGCACATAGATGTTTCTCCCATATAACCACTGTGACTGCAACACAAGTCCAAGATGTCTCTATGTTTATTTGCCTCACAGGCTTACTCCTAAACTCCTGGGCTGTGGGAGAGGGAGGAGAGGAACAGGAGATCCAGTTAGTCTGGCCTCTGTGTGTCACTTCACCCCATGGGATGCAGCTTATGGCTCCAAAAAATCAATGACCCACACCGTTTGCTATGATCCGTGTTTTGCTCTAAGCCATGATAATACCCCAAATAAGATTACAGCATTTTATACTTTCTGCCTTTAAAGACAGTACTCCATTTACTTTCTGCATACAGTGTATCAAACCGAATGAAATGTAATAGAAACAAAAGGAGGCCAATCCTACAGTGAAAGGAGATACTCATATCCACCCACGACTTGGTATATGTGGAGGAGTTATGTGGACTATAGGCAGCTCTTGAAACACAAGCAAGGATCTTAGTTGTGGCATGTAGGATCTAGTTCCCTGACCAGGGATCGAACCTGGGCCCCCTGCATAGAGGGGGCCCACTGGGAGCGTAGTCTTAGCCACTGTATGGCCAGGGAAATCCCCTGCATTTTGTCTGCAGTAGGAAAAAAACAAACAAAACCCTGTTAAAAATAGTTCCAGAATAGAGTCAGTTGGAGAAAGAATAGTATCAAATGTGTGGCAATGCATAAAAAACTGACATACCAGTAAAGCATTTAATTGGAGATACAACTCACATTTTATTCAGTAATCTGCCATATTATCCTTGAAACCATTAATAATCCCTCAATCACAAAAGAAGCAGTGGGAAAGACCCGGATTTTTGTGCAGAAGTCACTCTCCACCAAAAGCAATTCAGTCTACCATCTTTCATGGCTGTGGTTTTACTTGGAGCCTCTTTTTTGGGGGGAGCGGGGAGAGGGATCTGTTTCTCACAAATATTAGGTTTAAAACAAATAACATGATGTACTGTGTCATGGAAAAAAAAACAGGTCTAGTTCCTAGTGAACCTGCAAGCAAGGGGGCCTTCAGGAAAGGAACCCTACGATCTCCTAGAGGTGGCAGTCAATAACCCTTCTGCCCCAACCAGTTAGTAGTTATAAGAGATAGCCAGGTGAATGAGCGAGGCAGTCATTAGTTGGAGAACCATGAGCTAGACTCTCTAGAACAGGAATGGCTGAGTGAGTCAGAACTGGAAGGACACATCTACAGGGTCTGGAGAAAAGTAATTAAGGATAGTGTGGAAATGATACAGGTTTCCCACATTGAAGGAGACCCACAGAAAGATGGGAGTCAAGGGCAGTCCTCTGCTTTTCTCTTGAGACAGGTGTACACTAAACAGGTCCTGCAGTTTTCAGATAAAAATTGGAATGCTGCTGAACCTAGTGCAAAGTGAAATCAGAGTAAACACTGTGTGAGGCAGTGGGACAAGTGTTAGGGTTAAAAAAGCAGCTGTCTCAGCTGTGGTGCTGACCTGAAAGTGGCTGTCAGACCCTGCACAGTGCAGAGCGCTGTGTCGGAGGGCCCAAGTGAAAGGAGACACCGCTTCGGGCTGGGAGGGCAGAAAAGGCATTCTCCAGTCCTTTCTTCTGGATTCCTAGCATGTCCCCTGTGTAACTGCTCAGCCCACCCCATTCCAGGCACTTGTTTGTCTTATCTTTCTCTGTAATGTGAAATGGAAGCCCGAGAGGAGAAGATCCTGCCTCACAGGTGTCTAATAACTGTGGGTGGAATTGATGTGCTGTGGAGGCCTCACTCTATTTTGGACCAAGTGGGTAGAAGGAAATTGGAGGAAAGGAGAACTGATAAGATGATGGTGCTAAGGGTAAGGTGTTTTAATCAGAAGGTGTGAGCAAAGGTATCCCAAACTTAGTATGTGGCTTAAAGCAGGTGACAGGGAGAATGTCACTGCAGCCAAGGACCGCAGGAAGGTCCTTGGGAGTGCCCTGCCAAATACGTTAGTCTGCGTAATTGGAAAGCTAAAATCTTTTCCTACGATCTATTTAACTTTAACTAAAGCTGATGTAGAGATCATGAATAACTCCAGGGCCTTAACTTTCTAGAAAGTAGGAAGATCAAGTAAACATAGCACCCCTCAAAAAAGATGAGGCTGAATATCAAAGTGTAGAGAAAGCTTTTGAGTATCTTCTCTTCACCCCCTAGGAACTTTATATGCTATATTTTCTCTCTCTCTTTTTTTTTTAAATTGAAGTATAGTTGGTTAAAAATATTATATTAGTTTCAAGTGTACAATAAAGTGTTTCAGTTTTTTTGGATATCTTTTTTAAGTTTGTTTTTGGCGTTTTGGTCTAAAAGCAATCAAGTAATAGAGAGATGCCATCCCGAAAAGGAACGTCTGTAGGAACCACAGCAGTTGGGTCCAGGTGTTTGTGATGCCTTTCGACCTAAAAAGAGAAAAGAGAGAAGTCTATCCACCAGAATCTTTAAGTGTTATGGTTTCACGAGTCAGTTTTTAAAAATGTATTACTTCTACCTACTTTCATTGGGTTTATTTTGCACTTTCCTCCCACTTATTAACTTGAATGGTTAGTTCATTTAGTTTTTCTTATGCATGTAGGAGGGTACACCCCTCCCTGAGAAAGTCTGGCTACTGCCTAGGGGATGATATTATGAAACTATTTCTCACATGATTTGATGAGCATATAGGGTTAAAAAATCACTGGGACAGCTTCACAGCAAGTGTTTTGAAGACAGATTAGATATAAATCCTAGCTTGGACTTCCCTGGTGGCTCAGTGAGGCCAGTGCAGGAGACCCGGGTTCCATCCCTGGGTCGGGAAGATTCCCTGGAGAAGGAAATGGCAACTCACTCCAGGATTCTTGCCTGGAAAATCCCCTGGACAGAGGAGCCTGGCGGGCTACCATCTATGGAGTAGCAAAAAGAGTCGGACACAATTTAGGAACTCAACAACAAAAAACAAATCCTAGCTTGGCCAACTACCAGCATGACCTTGGGCAAGTCACTCACTCACTCTCAGTTTCCTCATCTAAAAAAACAGGAAGAATAGTATTTATCTCACCTTGAGATAAGTTACACAAAGTGGTTAGTGAAGGGCTTGGCACATGGAAATAATAAATACTGTTTATACACCCATTCAAACTAAACTGCTTAACACCAAGGTCAAAAGAAAATGGCCCAGTTCAAGTGACTGACTTGCTACAGTTTCATCTGTATATAAATAAGTCTCATATATTTTAAAAAATAGATGCAAAAACAATATAATTTTCTATACTAACAGATTAAAGGAAAAAATTGTATGATCATAAAAAATGCAGAAAAAGCATTTGATAAATTTCAACATCCACTCTTAATAATACAAGTTCTTAGAAAACTCAGACAACAGAACTTTAATCTGATAGATCTATACAATATACAACTCTAGAAAAAACATGACGCAGAGTGTTGAAAGTTTACAAGGCCAGGATGCCTACTGTTACCACTTTGAGTTGACAGTGAACTGGGTTACTGAGAGGGTAACAGGCAGGAAGGTCAGGGGTCTCCAAACAGAGGAAATAGGCTACAAGTGTCAGACATTTTTTATCTCTCTCTTAAGTGGCCAGGAAACAAACTACTAGTGTTATATTTTTTTCCCTTCTCTATACAAATTTAAAAAGGTTTCTCTTAAAATTCTGTGTTGCCATGATGACACCTGGTTCCACCTAAACTTAACTGTTCTCAAACCTTGAGGTAACCAATGCGTTTTTCTGATGGAAATGTTTGTCTTAAGCTATGTTAATGAACAATGTATTTACCCTAGACTCTGTCTTTCTTCAAGTCAGCTCTGCTTAAGACTCAGAACTGATAGTTCAGTTGCTCAGTCATGTCCGACTCTTTGCAACCCCATGGACTGCTGCATGCCAGGCCTCCCTGTCGATCACCAACTCCTGGAGTTTATTCAAACTCATGTCCGTTGAGTCGGTGATGCCATCCAACTATCTCATCCTCAGTCGTCCCCTTCTCCTCCTGCCTTCAATCTTTCCCAGCATCAGGGTCTTTTCAAATGAGTCAGTTCTTCATTAGGTGGCCAAAGTATTAGAGTTTCTTCAACATCAGTCCTTCCAGTGTATTCAGGACTGATTTCCTTTAGATGGACTGGTTGGATCTCTTTGCTGTCTAAGGGACTTTCAAAGAGTCTTCTCCAACACCACAGTTCAAAAGCATCAATTCTTTAGTGCTCAGCTTTCTTTATAGTCCAACTCTCACATCTATATATGACTACTGGAAAACCATAGTCTTGACTAGACAGACCTTTGTTGGCAAAGTAATGTCTCTGCTTTTTAATATGCTGTCTAGGTTGGTCATACCTTTTCTTCCAAGGAGCAAGCATCTTTTAATTTCATGGCTGCAATCACCATCTGCAGTGATTTTGGAGCCCCTCAAAATAAAGTCTGTCACTGTTTCCACTGTTTCCCCATCTGTTTGCCATGAAGTGATGGGACCAGATGAAAAAGTTGGCTTAAAACTCAACATTCAGAAACATTCAGAAAACTAAGATCATGGCATCTGGTTCCATAACTGATAAGGGCTCAACAAACCTGTATGTTTTACTCATACACTGTTCTCCTAATCTATGTTAATGAAACTATGTATTTACTTGGAAACTGTCTTTTCAAGATTCATGTCAATCGGTTTATGGCCTGGGATGACTCACCTGGTGCCAATGTTATCTCAAAATGCATGTTGTGGGTGAGGGGCTTTGGTGCCACTCTGAGTTTTGAGACATCTCCTTTCTCCTATTAACAGCTTGTTAATAGGTATATGGGCTTCCCTGGTGGCTCAGAGGTTAAAGTGTCTGCCTCCAATGCGGGAGACCCGGGTTCGATCCCTGGGTCGGGAAGATCCCCTGGAGAAGGAAATGGTAACCCACTCCAGTATTCTTGCCTGGAGAATCCCATGGACGGAGGAGCCTGGTAGGCTACAGTCCACGGTATCACAAAGAGTCAGACACAACTGAGTGACTTCACTTTCACTTTCAATAGGTATATAACTTACTGCTAAAGGCTAGCAGTAGCCTTTCTGCCTCCTTCTGATGTCTATATCAGAAGCTTTCTCTATCTCTTTTATACTTTAACAAAACTTTATTACACAAAAATAAAGCCTCTGAGCAATCAAGCCTTATCACTGGCCCCAGACTGAATTCCTCCCCTCCGGAAACTGAGAATCCCAGCATCTCTTCACTACTCAGCAACAACCTTTCATTACTAGCTAGTGCAATGAAGGAAACTTAAATAAAAGGTATATGGAGTTGAAAGGAAGAAATAAAACTGGGTACCTAGAAAATGTAAATGAATCTTTTAAATCATTAATGTTGAACAATTAGAACTATTAGAACTCAAAAATGAATTTACCAAGGTCACTGGGTGTGAGGTCAGTAGATAAGCATCAACTATATTCATAGATTCTACCACCAAACAATAAAAAGGTGAAATATATATCACAGTGGGTCAGGACATACAAGAAATTCATTCACACAGAATTATTTATAGTAGTTTAGAAAAGCTAGAGGTTTAAAAGTCCATCAGAAGGAAGATTTGTTAAATACATTAGGACACATCTATATATTATGTACTTATGAAATGAATGAGTTCAATTTACAGGTATAGACATGGGAAAATAGGTATATATGACAATAGAAAAAATTATAGAAGAGTTTGTGTCTATTATGTATATATATATGGCAGCTATAAAGTCAAACATCTAGTCCAATCTTATGTCTAGTTAAATAGAATTCATCAATTCCTTTCTTTTGCTGGACAGTGGAATTTGGGGTCGAGGGCTACAAATGTTCTGCATGTCTTCATGATTCTTTTTTTTTTTTAAATTGGAGAAAAACTGCTTTATTCTGCCTTACAACAACACATTTAGTGATTTTTTCATTTAAATGTATTCATTCATTCATAAAAGGAATACTCATTCTGATTTACAGTGACCAATGATATACTGCAATATGTTAGTCCATAAATAAATGATTTCAGGAACATAATAACAGTGCCCTAACCTCTCTATGCCTATTCTCCTGCTTCCCCTCAGAGAACTGGAGAGCTGGATGTTCAATTCGAGTCTTTTTGTTTTCATTAGAGGCTTCATATGCCAATTGCAAAATAGGTGTCATGTACTCCAACACTGTAATTTGGAGGGCTGGACTGCACACCTCCAAGCTGAGCTCTCACTGAGAAGTGAAGAGGCTTTCAGAAAGAGGTACTGGTGCTGTGGCACCTCCTATCACAAGTCACCCTGAAAAGCAGCTTCAAAAGAACCATTCAGAGAGCCTGACAAGAGTCCCCTGTGATTTGGGGGAGGGTTAACATCTGACTCACAAGTTTAAATACCAGTAGAGCTGCCTGATAGGATACATGGCTGCGCAGGAAACGGCACACACCTGCAGATTTATCCCAGTGGAGGGATAAGGAAGCTGTCATTGTGAGCCTTACAGGTCTTGTGGAAGGGCACTGGTATGCATGGGCTTAAAAGCGACCCTGCCACAGAGGCCTAACTAAAGGGCAGAAGAAACCTAAATAAGAGGAAAATATCATCAACCCTAAGGGGAAACTGTTAAGTGTCAAGTGACATGCTGACTAAGGTTGAAGGAACCATCAAGGGAACTGTGGAAGGGAGATCCCTGGTGATGGGTGGTTTCTCAAAAATCCACCAGGGACCCTTTGGAGAGAAAGAATCAACAATGGGTATGCAACTTCCACATCACCCAGTTGCCTGATCACAAGGCAGATCATACCCTGCTTCCTTTACATATACTTCCAGCACCCCAAGGGGCCATAAACAACTACTGCTAGTGAGCAAGGAACAAAGTTAGAATGAGAGTGAAGACGTTAATTACACTGTCTTCCCCATGGCAGCCTGCTGAGCCTTGGCTGAAGAACAGATGTACTGAATCTGATAAAAGTTCATAGTTTTAATAACTTTAAAACTTGACTTGAAAATATGAGATAGTGACTGAACAATCTATGGACCTGCTTTAGATTTTATCCAGGGTTAGGGTGAGAGGCAGACAATAATCCATGGGGGATTAGAGAGAGGTTAAAAAAATAAAGCTGCTTTATGCTCCTCCCTCAGAAAGTCCAGCTTGTTTAGTAAAACAGAAGGTGAAGTAACATGTATTTAAGTCAGTTAGCAGTTGTCTGGCATCGTGTGCACCCAAGAAATATTAATTATTTTTATTATTAAAACATAATAAAGTATCTTACTTTCCACTTTTAGAAGTAATACCACAAAAACAGAGGTAGTAATTAATCTTGAGCCAAAGAAAAAAAACTCAATTGTAAAGTAATCTGGCATTACTATAACCATTTACTTTCTGTGTATGCTTACATAAAGTCTAAATGTAGAGAAAAGCTTTTTCTAGTTTTCTCACATTTATTATTTACACTGGCATTTGCTGAGTAGGGCCTAGTCACAGGACTTTTAGCTTTCATTGCACCCCAGAATCATCTACAGAACTTGAAAAAAAATAACACACATTCCTGTGCCTGAAGCAAGGCCTACCAGATTAGGATCTCTGGGTCTGGAAATCAAAGAGGTGAATTTTAAGAAAGCTCCTCAGGTGATTAGGTTACAAAACTAACGGGTTGAGAGTCATTGGGCTAGGTCAATATAGCTCTTTTTTCAAAATAGAAGGCAGCCTCCTACTCTTTCCTTCTAGTTGGGGCTACAAGGAGATTTTAGAAAAAAAGAAAAAAAATTATCTAAATTAAATGACTAAATAATTGACTCATTAATACAAACGAAATGAATTCATTCATTAACTATTTACTGAGTACTGCCTCTGAGTACTGAGTGAAGCTCAGTATTACGTGTGGGACTTCAACTCTATCCTGAGAGTGTTCTCAGCCTACAAGTGCATGAATTATTCAAATGTGGCTACTTTTAACTTATATTAGATACCAAAAGAAAAGCAACAAAGAGCTACTAAAACACTTACTTGCACAATACAATGGCAAACAAGGACTCTCCTACGTGAATCATCCAGGAAAGCCAATATCTGAAAAAAAAGTCAGCCTAGTTTAAGGTGATGGTCCTCTGCTCATGAGATCTAACAGAAAAACCTCCAAAATAAAGGTGCTTTAATATGAACGAGCACCACTTTTAGAAGGCAACCATGGGCCTTCCAGGGAGACAGGAGCTGTGGGGACCACATCCCATTTCTGGAGCTCTACTTACCCACCATGCATGAGGGTGTGATGATGCTTCAGTAAGTACTGAGTGAAGGATCCCAATGGTCCCAGGTTCTGATAAGGAATACTCTCAGGCCAGAAGACCACCCACTGAAAGAGAACCAGAGTGCTTTTAGATCATTTAAATGTATTTTTAACCAAGGCTATGAAATAATCCTGATTCTTCAAGAACAAATAACAGACCAAAGCAACTCTGAACCAAGCCATATGGGCTTCAATTCTTGAATTCTATTTTTGAAAAGCCATTCCAGTGGAAGGTTTCTGCCAAGGAAACTATGTGGTTATCAGACTTAGTGCCCAGGTTAGCTGACTTCTGTTCTTACTGAATTCCACAATGTAGTAGTCCACAACCCACTGTTTTGGGTATCTTCTTGCGGCTCAGCTGGTAAAGAATCTGCCTGCAATGCAGGAGACCTGGGTTCAATTCCTGGTTTGGGAAGATCCCCTGGAGAAGGGAAAGGCTACCCTCTCCAGTATTCTGGCCTGGAGAATTCCATAGACTGTGTATAGTCCATGGGGTCGCAAAGACTCTGACACGACTGAGCGACTTTCACTTTCACTGTATTTAAACGAATTCTGTCTCTCAAAAAAAAAGTTCCTGCTCCTCTCAGTAGAGATTGTCTTCTTGATTTTACATCTATGTCATAATATGCACATCCTCTCTATCCCTTCTTACCAATTAAATTCAACCCAACCTTTAGGTTTATCCCCCTTTTCCAAGCAATTCCAACTGCCTCAAACATTCTGCTTTGGAAGCCCTATCTTGACTTGGCAGGCCTAGAACTGTCAACTTGGCCTCTTTCTCCTCTAGTTGTACTCAGACTTGAATAAGTCCTACTAACCTTGGAGACGCAAAGGCAGGAACATTTCCAAGCGAAAACCTGACAAGCCCACCGAACTTTCGCTTACGCCAGTTACCTAGGCAACCGCCAAACGCGCAAGCGCAAGACCTCCCTCCTCCCCCCGCTCCCCAGTGCCCCTCGCTCTACGGGAGCCTGGCGGGCCAAAACAAAAGCGCCGTGCCGTACTACACCTTACCCCGAAATATCCCAGCACCAGGACCGTGACCAGCGACGGCAGGGGTCTGGCTACACGGAAGTAGGAGGCAGCAGCCCCGCTAGCCTCAGACTTCGCCGCCATTTTGAAAGATCTAGTCACCTAGTCATGGGGTGGGGAGGGAAAGCGTGGGCAGCTGGTTTCTCAAGATCTCAACACAGGCGAAACGCGCAGACAGACGAGTGCGCCTGCGTTTTCTTCCTGGGTCTAGTCCCCTGGCTCAGAGCTCGCGAGAGCCGCGAATGCGCCTGCCGCCACTCCACGGCTCCAGGTGGGACCTTGCAGCTCCAGGCAGCACTCCAGCCCCTCACCTAGCCTTCCTCGGGGCCCACTGTCCTTACTGTGTAATAGCCAAAACAGAGGATGATGACAGTAACACAGAACAGACTGCTCCTCTGGAAGTAGGTCTCATCTTCTCTTGCGTTCCCCATCGCTGCAGCGGACACCCTGGGATGCCCTGCAGGCCACCCGCAGTGCGTGGGGAGATAAAGACAAGGCTGGGGCGGGGCCACGGCAAAAGCTCCTCCCTTCTCTCCCCTAAGGGAGAAGAGTCTGTTGGCTTGAAACTTGGAAAGAGTTCCCACCCACTCAGGCCTGGTGGGCTGGTCATCATCTTGCAGGAGAGACCCCCCCCCCCCCCCACCCCGAGTTTGTGGAGCTTAAGATAATGGTGTTGGAATAGATGGTGCGTTATGCTTGCGATAATTATGGGTCTAGTTTTTTTTTTCAACTTTTTATTTTGTATTGGGGTATATATAGCTGAGTAACAATGTTGTGATACTTCTGGGTGTTCTCTAAGTCTGGGAATCTCATTCTGTTTTGTAAGTTCGTGTGTATCATTTCTTTTTAGATTCCACATATAAGTGCTGTACAGTGATATTTTTCCCTCTCTGACTTACTTCACTCAGTATGACGATCTGTAAGTCCGTCCATGTTGCTGCAAATGGCATTATTTCATTCTTTTTAATGACTGAGTGACATTCCACTGCATATATGTACATCTTCATCCTTCCTCTCTAGATGGACATTTAGATTGCTTCCATGTCTTGGCTATTGTAAATGGTGCTGCAGGGAATATTGGGGTGCATGTATCCTTTTGGATCATGTTTTTCTCCAGATACATGCCGGAGTGGGATTGAATCATATGGTAGCTCTGCTGCTGCTGCTGCTAAATTGCTTCAGTCGTGTCTGACTCTCTGTGACCCCATAGATGGCATCCCACCAGGCTCCCCCATCCCTGGGATTCTCCAGGCAAGAACACTGGAGTGAGTTGCCATTTCCTTCTCCATGATAGCACTAGTTGTAGATTTTTTTAAGGAACCTCCATACTGTTCTTCATAGTGGCTGTACCAATTTACATCCCCTCCAACAGTGTGGGAGTATTCCCTTCTCTCCACACCCTTACCAGCATTTATTGTTTGTGGGTTTTTGATGATTGCCATTCTGGCTGGTGTGAGGTGATATCTCATTGTAGTTTTGATTGCATTTCTCTAATCGATTAGGTATGTTGAACATTTTTTCATGTGCCTCTTGGCCAACTGTATCTCCTCTTTGGAGAAATGTCTATTTAGGTCTTCTGTCCACTAGTTAATGGGGTTTGTTTTGAAGCTGTTTGTAAATTTTGGAGACTATCCCCTGTTGGTCACATCATTTGCAAATATTTTCTCCCAATCTGTAGGTTGTCTTTTCATTTTGTTTATTGTTTCCTTTGTTATGCAAAAGTTTTTCAGTAGGTCACATTTGTTTATTTTTGTTTTTATTTCCATTATTCCAAGAGATGGATTGAGAAAGACATTGCTGCAATTTGTGTCAGAGTGTTCTGCCTGTTTTCCTCTAGAAGTTTTATAGTGTCTGGTCTCACATTTAGGTCTTTAATCTATTTTGAGCTTATTTTTGTGTATGGTGTTCGAGAATGATGTAATTTTTTTTTTTTTAACATGTAACTGTCCAGTTTTCTCAGCACCATTTGTTGAAAAGACTGTCTTTCCAACGTTGTGTGGTCTTGCTTCTTTTGTTACTGTAAGTGCATGGGTTTATTTCTGGGCTATGTATCCTGTTCACTGTGGGGCTAATTTTTGAGGCTAATTTTTGAACTTAAGCTCTACTGTGGTCTGTGGGAAATGCAAAAAGTTAATAATAAATAAAAACCACAATTAAATAGACTTGGGATACTGACAGGGGGCACTCTCACACCTTGTGAGGCTAGCAGAGGCTGATAGGAAGACCAGTCTTCTTTCCTGACAAGGACTCAGCCAAAGAAAACCCATGGATTCTGTTTTCTACAGCCTTCCCAATGTCCTTTTCTTCTTAAAAGTGTTCTTCCCTTTGGTGGGGCGGCAGGAGCTTGTGTTGTTGTTCACATGATTGCAGACCCCAAATTGTAATTCTCTGCTGATCCTGGAATAAATCTATTTTTCCTGGAGAAGTATGTGGCAGTCTAAGTAGTTTTAGGTCAACAGAAATAATGCCCTTCCTCTTCATTACTAAAGATGTATGGATCCATATGGCACAGCACTTATGAGCAATGTTGGTGGACAGATAGAAAGTGAAAGTGAATAAGTAGCTTAGTTGAGTTCAACTCTTTGCAACACCGTGGCCTATACAGTTCATGGAATTCTCCAGGCCAGAATCCTGGAGTGGGTAGCTGTTCCCTAGAATCCTGGGGTGGATAGCTGTTTCCTTCTCCAGGGCATCTTCCCAAGCCAGGGATCTAACCCAGGTCTCCTGCAGTGCAGGCGGATACTTTACCAGCTGAGTCACCAGGGAAACTGAGTTTAAGTCCTGGTTCTGCCATTAACATTTTGTGCAAGCTTGTTGTTTTTCAGTCACTAAGTCGTGTACAACTCTTTGTGACCCCATGGACTGTGATGAAGGAGGAAACAGACAGAACAGGCTCCATCTTGAAAGCAGGACTCCCATCTTGGACTGGACTGTGAACTTTGAGCTATATGCCCAGATCTATGGAAATGGCATACCAACTGGAAAACCAAACCCCCACCCCCTCAGCCAATGGAACAGCCCCAGGGCTCATACCTAGACTCGCTGTCGCCTAAAAGAATACCCTAATTATCTGTGTAACCAAATAGAATCATAAATTCTATTATGCTTATTGGGCTATGACCACAGGCCTATTGATAATTGTCCACTGTTAACTACCTAGGCTTAAGGCTTATGAATCACAGGTTAACTTTGATTCTATCTTTCTTTTTCTTTGTTGAGGCTAGTTTCGGGGAATGTGGGGAGGTGGGTTTGGGCACGTACACTTAGGGTATATAAGGTTTTCACAATAACTAGTCAAGGTCCTTGGCTAAGAGGAGACTCTGCCTTGGGCCTGCTGGTGTAATAAACCACTCCACTGTCTGCATTGTCTTTCTGAGTGAGTTTGTTTCCTGAAATGCGTGACTACAGCAGCAGCACGCCAGGCTTCCTGGTACTTCACTATCTCCTGCAATTTGCTCAAACTCATGTCCATTGAGGTGGTGATGCCATCCAACCATTTCATTCTCTGTTGCCCCTTTCTCCTCCTGCCCTCAGTCATTCTCAGCATCAGGGTCTTTTCCAAGCTGAGACTATTATCTAGCCCATTTGTGCCTTAGTTTCTTTATCTGTAAAGTAGGGATATATTGGTTCCTACCTCAGAGATGTGGATGAATTAAATGTCAGAACTTGTAATAAAAGCACTGTAAAACAAAGAATGTTGCCCATCATCCAGCTGTACAAGGATCAAGTTATTAGTCACTGCAGTTGCTGACCTAAAAGGAATTGAGGATGAAGAACAGGATGATCCACTTAGTGCTTTGAGGAAACAGGCAAAACAAGCCATTAGATAATTAGATATATTTCAGGGAAAAAGCCTTTGACTGTGTGGATCACAATAAACTGTGGAAAACCCTGAAAGAGATGGGAATACCAGACCACCTGACCTGCCTCTTGAGAAACCTGTATGCAGGTCAGGAAGCAACAGTTAGAACTGGACATGGAACCACAGACTGGCTCCAAATAGGAAAAGGAGTATGTCAAGGCTGTATATTGTCACCCTGCTTATTTAACTTATATGCAGAGTACATCATGAGAAATGCTGGGCTGGATGAAGCACAAGCTGGAATTAAGATTGCTGGGAGAAATATCAGTAACTTCAGATATGCAGATATGACACCACAGTCATGGCAGAAAGTGAAGAGGAACTAAAGAGCCTCTTGATGAAAGTGAAAGAGGAGAGTGAAAAAGTTGGCTTCAAGCTCAACATTCAGAAAACTAAGATCATGGCATCTGGTCCCATCACTTCATGGTAAATAGATGGGGAAACAGTGGAAACAGAGGCTGACTTTATTTTTCTGGGCTCCAAAATCACTGCCGATGTTACCAAAAGAATTGTGTGGTCCAGCTGCTTGCCACTCAAAAGCCAATAGACAGGCCAGGTTGGTGGAAGGGAAAGCTTATTTCAGATGCTGGTGACTAGGGTAGGGAGGGAGGTGGATGTCATTTTCCCCTTTTAATTGTAACTCCTTTCATAGGAAGTATTGATAATCAATATATTTTTCAGCATTGCCAGAGTGGCTGTTTTGTCTGCTTTGAGTCCATTGATGTCTCTTAGTGCTAGATTTCCTTTTTATTTATCAGATATTGTGAACAGGCTCAGAGGTATGTTAATAGAGAAATGTTTTATAGACCATACATTTTATCATTTATATCTAATTGTCACACAAACATTGTACATGTGCTTTAAGTAGTAAACTTAAAGCCAGTAGTGCTACACATTATGAATGGTTATACTGTGTGAGAACTTTACTGGACAGTTTTTCCATCCTGAACATTAGGGTCAAAAATATGATTAGAAACAAAGCAATTACTTTCCATTAGAAGTCTCTGTTACCAAAATCAGATCAATATTCCAGGAGACCTTTGTTTTCTTAACAGAGGGAAAAATTTAGTCTTGTATCAGTTTGTTCTTAATAACAAAATATATATACCTAATTAAATTTAGTCTAATTTTAATCCTGAAAACATACAAAATTCTTTTCTTAAAGTTTCTTTTTTTTTTAATAAACTTTTTATCATTTTCTGGATCCAAACAAATTTATCCTTTATTTCCCTATCCAGAAACAAACAACTGTAGGGCAAAATTATTATTATTTTTCTTTAACAAAAATATCTCCATTTTTTTCCTATCTTCTGTTTGTCAACAACACACATCATACTTATTTTACACACAGACATGTTTTCCTTATCATTTTTAAATATTACAAGTTTTAACCTTTGAAACCTTAAAAAAATTAAGACACAAGTGATTGAAATGTTATGCCAGTATATTTTGATTGGCAAACTAGAGAACATATTTAATAACCTCTGAAAACATCATTTTTTAATAGCTTTTCTTTTTTTTTTTTTTTTAGTGGTACAACATGTATGTTTAATAAACCCAAACAACTTTAGTTTCTCTTTTGGTCTTACAAGAAGACAAAAGTAGGTAAATTTAGATTTATTTGATTTGTAAACACTCATTTATTTTTTCTCTAGCTTGAAGTTTTACAATTAACCCAAGGCTTGAGTTCCAAGCAAAGTGGAATGTGTTTGTATTTCAAGTACTTGATAAGAGTTAACTTTAAGCTTTTTCCTAGGCATATTTTTGTTTTTACAGGGTCTGAAAAAGTGTTTCATCAAGCTAGCTTTCTCTAACTGCATATGCAAAAGGAGCTGTTTTTTTAAAATTTCATCTTAACCAATTTTCAAACTTAATTCCAAACTTTACCAATTAAGTTTCATCTTAACCAATTTTCTCCAGAGTCTAAAGAATATTGTTGCTATACACTGTCCAAAAAAAAGTGTCTTTTTTGTTAGTCATGATTCCATAGATAAATTTTTTTTTTAATGACT
This sequence comes from Odocoileus virginianus, assembly GCF_023699985.2. Taxonomy (NCBI): domain Eukaryota; kingdom Metazoa; phylum Chordata; class Mammalia; order Artiodactyla; family Cervidae; genus Odocoileus; species Odocoileus virginianus. The sequence goes on from NC_069680.1 coordinate 68,756,850, forward strand.
TGAACCTGAATTTCCCATTTTACATAAGGCAACAAGAATACCGGTCATACAAATGGAATACCCATTTACACACCAAACAGATCTGTCACAAACCCTCTCCTAGGGTGACTGGTAGAGTCCCAAACAAACACTCACCCCGAAACAAACAGTCTTCAGTGGTAGTCAGACATCAGAACCAATTGACAAAAATGTTCAAATGACACTCAGTTCTCACAAATGGTCCTCAAGGGTAGGCAAATGTCACAACCAATTGGCAAGTATGCCCCAAAAGCACTTCATACTCATAAATGGTCCTCAATGGCAGACAGACATCAGAACCAATTGGCAAAAACATCCAAATAGCAGTCAGTACTCACAAATGGGAAGGTTGCCTGTGTGCACACCGGTGGACTTACCTGGTCTTGGAGCTCATCAGCATGTCCCAAATGGAAGTTTCTGTGCCACCAAGGAAAAGTGTAAGTTGGCAGCCAATGCCGAGCAGGGGAGAAACAGGGAAGATCCTCAAAACAAATGATTTTGGCAGCTGCTAGGAACGTCCCCCAAACCCCTACTCAGGGCTAGCTAGCCATGAGCAGCAACCTAATACATGTCATGGCCACAGCTCTCCCCTGGAAGAGGCAGGAGAGCCAGGTGCCATGAAAGCACTGGAGCCAGCAGTGGCCAGCCCCATGCTGGGCACCAAAATCTGTTACCAAAAGGTGAATGGTGGGATCTGGCTGCTCGCTGCTCAAAAGCCAATAAACAAGCCACCTTGGTGGAAAGGAAAGTTTGTTTTACTTCAGATGCTGGCAATATGATGGGGAGGGTGGTGAACATCTGTCCAAAGGCCAGATCCCTGCTCCACCCCAACAAGCAGGGAGTGAGAGCTTTTATGGACAGATTTGGAGAGCAGGGGTCAACGAACAGAAACAGCACAGTCATCTCTAACAGTCATCTTCAAATTGGTCATCAGTGGTCTTAACAGCATCATCTTGGTTGTTTTAGGTACAGTTAATCTTCAGTTCTAGGGTCCATTTGTTCCCATTTCTTTGTGGTCAGTTTTCAGAATTGTGGTAGCTCATGTCCTGGGTACAGTCTGGGTCATCATGTAGTTAATTTTCCCCTCTGGGGTTCAGTATCTGTAAGATAACTCACAGGATATGGCTCAGAATATTGTCTATAGTTCTTGAGAAGGAACTAAAAGTCAATGACTATGCTTAATATTTACATTATTATTGTTTGGTCTCCTTTGGCTGTTTTCCTTTGTTTTCCCATATTCTCATTTCTCTGATTAAACTTATTCTTTGATTAAAATTTTCCACAGAAAAAAGGCAGGCAGAGGACATGGTGGGGACAGGGGGAAAGATCATAGGGTCCTGCTCCATTTCACGGACAGTGACTGCAGCCATGAAATTAAAAGACACTTGCTCCTTGGAAGAAAATCTATGACAAACCTAGACAGCATATTAAAAAGCATAGACATCACTCTGCCAACAAAAGTCAGTGTAGTCAAAGTTTTGGTTTTTCTAGTAGCCATGTGTGGATGTGACAGTTGGATTGTAAAGAAGGTTGAGTGTTGAAGAACTGATGCTTTCTAATTGTCCTGAAGAAGACTCTTGTCCAAGAGTCCCTTGGACAGCAAAGAGATCAAACCAGTCAGTCCTAAAGGAAATCAGTCAATCAATATTCATTGACAGGACTGATGCTGAAGTTGAAGTTCCAATACTTTGGCCACTTGATTCGAAGAGCCAACTCATTGGAAAAGACTTTGGTGCTGGGAAAGATTGAGAGCAGGAGGAGAAGGGGACAACAGAGAATGAGATGGTTGTGTGGCATCAATGACTCGATGGACATGAGTTTGAGCAAACTCCGAGAGATAGTAAAGGACAGGGAAGCCTGGTGTGCTGCTTTCCATGGGGTTGCAAAGAGTTGGAAATGACTTAGTGAGTGAATAAAACAACAACAATAATTAAAAACAGTTGGGGACTTCCCTGGTGGTACAGTGGATAAGAATCTGCCTACCAATGCAGGGGACTCTGGTTTGACCCCTGGTCTGGGAAGATTCCACATGCCTCAGGGCAACTAGAAGATAACATCCAGGGTAACCATGGAAGTGATGCAAGCCTTGTGTAGAAGATGCTGGAACCTTTGTCCCTCTGGGTCCCTACTGACTACATGGAATGGAATTCTCTCTTGGCAGCAACTGTATTTCATGAGAAAATTGCTGTCTGCAAACCAGGAAGAGGGCTTTCCCTAGAACCCAGCAGTTTTGGCATCTCAGTCTTTGACTTCCAGCCTCTAAAACTCAGCCCTAGAAAACCACTACAGGAGGTATGAGGAGGAACACACAGGAGGATGGACACACTGATTTCATTCAACGTCAAAGAGGAGAGGCTGCTTACTTTGGAGACAGATCTTGGGATAGTTTCAAGCTTGGTTTCCATCTGACAGAGCCAACTGCTGGTGAGTGGTAAAAAGTAACACTATCCAGGTAACTTTTAAATTGTGGTCCTGGAGAAGACTTTTGAGAGTCCTTTGGACCACAAGGAAATCAAACCAGTCAATCCTAAAGGAAATCAGTCCTGAATATGCATTGGAAGGACTGATGCTGAAGCCAAAGCACCAATACTTTGGCCACCTGATGTGAAGAACTGACTCATTGGAAAAGACCCTGATGCTGGGAAAAATTGAAGGCAGGAGGAGAAGGGGACGACAGAGGATGAGATGGTTGGATGGCATCACCAACTCGATGGACATGAGTTTGCACAAACTCTGAGAGACAGTGAAGGACAGGAAAGCCTGGTGTGCTGCAGTGCATGGGGTTGCAAACAGTCAGACACAACTTATGATTGAACAACAGCAGAGCTACTAAGCCCATGCAGGACAACTACTGAGCCTGTGTGATGCAACTACTGAAGGCCATGGACTTGAGAGCCTCTGCTCCTCAACAAGAGAAGTTATTGCAATGAAGCACATGTGCCACAGTGAAGAGTAGCTCCCCCACCACCGCTACAACTAGAGAAAGCCTGAGCTCAGCAATACCCAATGCAGCCTAAATAAATAAATCCCAAACATTTGGTATTTGACATGCAAATCAAATACATTGATGGAAAAGAATACTGGAGAGATCTGACATGTACCCAAACATTTATTTTATGATAAAGATCATGTGCAGGCAGAAAAATATTCTCTTCTTCCCTTCTAGGTTCTTTGGCTGATCTAATAATTAAATTTATATAAAATAGATTGTCACCCACATCAGGCCCTGAAACCTAAAGGATCCTTGCCTTAATTTATCTCTCTTGTGTGTTTTAAAAGCATCTGATATTTGACAGAGATATTTTGCAGCTGTGCTTTAAGAGATAGGTAGTGGTCAAGCACCCCAAACTGGCTCTGACTTGACTGCAAGAATGCACTTGCACAGACAAGACCTGGAGGTGTCCAGACAATTACCTTTGGTTCATTACCATGCTAAGACTCTGCCCCAAGAGGGAGGTTTGTACTCTGCTAGGCACAAGTCATGCAGTGTGCAGAGAAGCATGGAAGACTGCATACTCCAGCTGCCCCTCAGCTGCCCCTGGAAATCTGCCCCTCTTTTGCAGCCCTGATGACATGACTACCTGCTACCCCTTTGAATTCTCTCACTGTCCTCCCTTGAGAGAGAGGTATTTTCAGAGCATGAGCTCTCCCTTCTCCATTCCTTGATTAACTAATAAAGTTTCTCCTCTGCTATATAGAAACTTGTTTTGTTTGATAGGCATTTGTGACTGGCAAAGATAGAGGGATCACTGACCTGTTGGGGTTTGGGAACAAGAACAACAGGATAAATAAATGAAATCACACAAATTCCCTTAAAGATATAAAAAACTGAAAGGGCAGTCAGGTAATTGAAGCTCATGTAATATCTTGAGCAGAGCAAAGGAGCAGGTGTTTGGGGATACAAAGGTGAGGAAGGCCATTCACAGGAAACCAAGGTGGCCCTGTTATACAAATAAGTCTCCTGGTGAAAAGGCATTTGTGGTAATAGCTCTCATCCTGCTACAGATAGCCCTGCCAATGTAAATTTAGGCAGTTGAGGGAGAGGAAAAGAACTCTTCTTGAAGCTTCAAAGATCTGATTGCCTTTAGCAGAAAATAATCCTCCTGTCAAGGTGGGTTTTTTTTTGAGGTGAGAAATTCTGCTCCCCTTCAGCACCATTTCAGATTAAAGAGGAACAAGTGAACGATTGATTGGTTATCTCTTTGGGAAAGACTATTTTGAACTCACTCCCCACCCCCAATACAAATTTACAAATAATGCAGTATCACAAGAACCCTTAGGCAAGTTCTGATGACAAGGTAGGATAGAATGAGCATATGCTGATATGGCAAACCCCTCACAGTTTCCAGGGTTGTGGGGAACAGAGGAGAGCAATATAAGCAAATATATGGAAATATGAATAGAGCAGTGTGTGTCCAGAGAATTAGGAGCAATTTATTGTTTCAAGAAGGAACAGTGTGAAACTGAATGAAGGAAGGTGAGGCTGGAAGGGCAGGTAGGGTCTGATCATGAATGGCATCAAGTGTCAAAGTGAGGAGTTTTTACTTGATCCCTTAGCCATGGTGAGTCAGAGATGGACTTTTTTTTTTTTTTTTTAATTATTGGAGTGAAAATGTCTGGTGTGCACTGGAGGTAAAGTTGGAAGCAGGGAAAGCAGGGAAAATGAAAGATTGATGGAGCTATATAAAGTAAATGGAGAAAAGGTTGCATCAGTCACTCAAATATTCAATAGATATTTGCTAGGCCCTGGAGATACACATGTGAATAAGACAAATGCAGCCCAGGCTTCAGGTTGGGCACACTGGAGTTCTTTTTTTTTTTTATTTTAATAATTCTAATACATTTCTTATTTATTTTTGAAGACTTTATTGAATTTATTACAATATTGCTTCTGTTTTATGTTTTGACTTTTTTGGCCTCGGAGCATGTGGGATCTTAGCTCCCCCACCAGGGATCAAACCTGCATGCCCTTGTTTGAAAAGTGAAGTCTTAATCACTGGACTGCCAGGGAAGTCCCCACAGTGTAGTTCTCAATTCAATTCAGTCACTCAATCATGTCCGACTCTTTGCAACCCCATGGACTGCAGCATGCCAGGCTTCCCTGTCCATCACAAACACCTGAAGCTTACTCAAACTCATGTCCATTGAGTTGGTGATGCCATTCAACAATCTCATCCTCTGTAGAACCCTTCTCCTCCCAGCTTCAATCTTTCCCAGCATCAGAATCTTTTCAAATGAGTCAGCTCTTTGCATCAGGTGGCCAAAGTATTGGAGTTTCAGCTTCAGCATCAGTCCTTCCAATGAATATTCAGGACTGATTTCCTTTAGGATGGACTGGTTGGATCTCCTTGCAGTCCAAGGGACTCTCAAGAGTGTTCTCCAACACCACATTTCAAAAGCATCAATTCTTCGGCACTCAGCTTTCTTTATAGTCCAACTCTCACATCCATACATGACTACTGGAAAAACCATAGCTTTGACTAGACAGACCTTTGTTGGCAAAGTCAGTTCAGTTCAGTTCAATCTCTCAATCATGTCCAACACTTTGTGACCCCATGGACTGCAGCATGTCAGGCCTCCCTGTCCATCACCAACTCCCAGAGTTTCCCTAAACTAATGTCCATTGAGTCAGTGATGTCATCCAACCATCTCATCCTTTGTCGTCCCCTTCTCCTCCTTCCATCTTCCTGCCTTCCATCTTTCCAGCATCAGAATATTTTCAAATGAGTCAGCTCTTTGCATCAGGTGGCCAAAGTATTGGAGTTTCAGCTTCAGCATCAGTCCTTCCAATGAATATTCAGGACTGATTTCCTTTAGGATGGACTGGTTGGATCTTCTTGCTGTACAAGGTACTCTCAAGAGTCTTCAACACCACGGTTAAAAAGCATCAATTCTTCATCACTGAGCTTTCTTTATAGTCCAACTCTCACATCCATATATGACTACTGGAAAAACCATAGCTTTGACTAGAACACCTTTGTTGGCAAAATAATGTCTCTACTTTTTAATATGCTGTCTGGGTTGGTCATAGCATTTCTTCCAAGGGGCAAACGTCTTTTAGTTTCATGGCTGCAATCACCATCTGCAGTGATTTTGAAGCCCAAGAAAATAAAGTCTGTCACTGTTTCCATTGTTTCTCCATCTATTTGCCATAGAGTGTTGGGACCAGATGCCATGATCTTAGTTTTTTGAATGTTGAGTTTTAAGCCAACTTTTTCACTCTCCTCTTTCACTTTCATCAAGAGGCTCTTCTGATGACAGGCAAATCAATAGGGATGTACCATAAGCAGTATACTTTGATGTTCTAATACAACCATTTTGACCTTAAAATATGATATCCTGCATTCAAGGGTTGCAAACAGAAATGTCCTCATGACATTAAATTAAATGGATGAAGGAGGCAGAAGTATCTAGTAGGGCATGGTGAAACTCTGGGGGAACCAGAATGTGTTTGTCCTCCCCTAAAAATATCTTCAAATTCAAATAATGGTGAAGATTGATGATGGTGGGGATTATGATAATTAGATTTTTGTGGGATTTTGGGTCTATAGGACACTGATTTTTTTATGTGCTTGGAAAATGGTTAATTTAGAGTTGTATACATGTTAAGTTGCTTTAGTTGTGTCCAACTCCTTGGCCCTGTGGACTGTAGCCTGCCGGGTTCCTCTGTCCATGGGATTCTCCACGTGACAGTACTGGAGTGGGTTGCCATGCCCTCCTCCAGGGGATCTTCCTGACCCATGGATCGAACACATGTCTCTTGCACATACCTGCATTGGCCTGTGGGTTCTTGACCACTAGTGCCACCTGGGAAGCCCAGTTTAGAGGCAGCATAAGGCAATAATTCAATAAATGTTAGCTATTGTTTTTCTTTTGTTCAGCGAACCAAGTGCTCCTATATGAAAGGAAGAAGCAAGAAAATGGCTAGAATTCAATTTGAGAAAATACAGTACATTCAATGGGCAGTTTACTTGAAATCATCTCAACAAAACCCAGTGTGCTCAAAGCCAACCTGCTGAATTATCAGTTTGCTAAATTCACCAAATTTATGATGCTTTAATGCTTCAATAGGGATATTAGATAGCTCTGTCAGAGTTTGTTTACTTTTGGTCAAAGAGTAACTTTTCTGTTTACACTATTTTCTGAATCTTTTAATATGACATTTCTTATTTGTTGACTTTTAGGATTTTTAAGGATTTTAAAGCCAGTTTCTCATATAGTACATTGTATCTGTTAGGATTAGATAGTGAAGTGAAGTCGCTCAGTCGTGGTCGACTCTTTGCGACCCCAGTGGACTGTAGCCTACCAGGCTCCTCCGTCCATGGGATTCTCCAGGCAAGAATACTGGAGTGGGTTACCATTCCCTCCTTCATAGGATAAGATGCGGCCCTCACAAATTCAGATGTAGACTTTCAGGGCTGGTTTGGAGGCTCCCATGAAGCCTTTAGCCTGTTCTCAGTTGACTCCAATAGGCTTGTGACCTTGTGGTTAACCCTACCAGGCAGCCTCATGTCTGTGTGAAAAATTTTACTCCTTTTTGTGGAATATTGCTACACATGATATACAGTTTGATAGAGGTCAACTTTCATCATGAATAACCAATATTTCAAATAGGATAAGGGATGAGAGAAATTGAAATTGCCTAAGAATTTCCCTTTGAATACATACACTGAGAAAGAGAAAAAAAAGTATCATCTAGAGGCAAATGCAATATCTCTGTAAAAATAAAAACAAAAAAGAGACCCAAATTTGGATATAACAAACACAATAGTAGGATCTCAGTAGTATTTATTGAATAAATTAATGAATGCAGTGTTCTGTTTCAAAACTCCATGTAGAAGGAAAAATGTTAAGTTTTTGAGGTAGGCAGACTGGGGACTAACCATATTTTGGGCATTTAATTTTAACCTTTCACATCTCAAAAACAATGGAGAAAGTGAGTAAAACAATTCTTTAGCTCCCCAAAGTAGAGGAAATCCCCAAATTTGGAGGGTGGTAGGGGGTGAGATGGGCACCCCAGAGAAAAACACTTGAGGGAAACAAAACTATAGAGCACCACATTCTTAAACTCATCTGTTGTTAATGCTGCCTTTCTCCTTTTCTTCTTCACCAGATCATCATTTTAGTCAAATTGGCATGTTGATCAATTTGCTTTTGGTTATTTTCTTCTGAAGTCACCTGGAACTCTTTTTCATAGCACCTGAGGCACATGTATAGGCAAGGAGGGAAGTGGGTATCTCAGTGCCTGGAAATGGTCCAGCCTGGTTGGAGCTGAGAGTTTGCAGGATGCCACGGAGTCATAGCCAGGTCATGAAACTTCCTGTTAGACATTCTAGAAAGTTCTGACTTTTCCTTGAACATGATCATTGGGAGGTAAGCACTCTTAAAAGTTCAACCTAAATGTTGGTTTTCTGAGAGCAGAGACTGTATTCGTGCTGGGCAGTTTTTACACACAACCTGATGCATGCTGAGCTCTTACTGTTACGAGGTGTTTTTTTTTTTTTAAGAAATATAAAAGTCTCAGTAGGTATCCCTTGAAGCCAAAGTTAAATTAGAGAATTTGAAGTAAGAGAGTTTAAGTATAATGAAAAAAATTGGCCAACAGTTTTGATGACTTAGATGGTGGTGGTGGTTCAGTCTCTGAGTTGTGAACAACTCTTGGGACCCCATGAACTGTAGCCTGCCAGGATCCTCTGTCCACTTAGGGGAGGAGATTAACCATCAGCTTGGGTATTCGAGGGGCTAATGTGTTGGTTTTTGCCAGCAACTTCTGAAAAATGGAGTGAGCAGAGAGGCAGGACTGACTGGAGTTGAGGGGAAAAATAATGTAAGGAAGTGAAGGCGTCTGGTAAAATGGGTTTTTGGAAGCAGGTTTATGGAGGAGGCACAGGAAATGTCACCACTGAGTGTGAATTCCAGGTACTGAGAGAAAAATAAAACAACAACAACAAAAAAATGATCTGAGCTTTAAATTATTGGGGGGAAAAAGCCAGAGAAATCAGGTTAGGTCCAACCTTATTTTGGTTTGCCCTGCTCTTTGGGTCTCCAAACTGCTCCAATACTTGCAGTTCCCCAAATCTTCTTGTCAACTACCTCAAAGGCCCTGGTACCACCCAGACTGGTTGGGTGGGCTATCAATGCCTCTGACCTCAAGCAGACAGCATAGGATCCCACTATGGTCATAACTCACTAATCTGACTTCCCAAGATTTCATCTGCCCATCAGGTCTGTTCCTTGAGCTTCTTTTTCATTTTGGTTGGTGAGACATGAATTATTTTGGAGTCAAATCAGAAACATAGGCTCTCTCTCCACCTGCATCTTAGCTATTAACTTGCTTAATTAAAAACAAAACAAAACCTTACTTTTATCGGCCTTGTGTTCCTCTAGGAATTTTCCTCTTCTCAGAGATGGGTAGAAATGCTATATATCTGTATAGGACCACTACAAGATTTAAGTACGGTAATGTGTGAAAGATCTATTCTTTAGGTTTGCCACATAAATTTGTAGCCATTTATTTAAATAGAAAGGGGGACATGTGAATCCTTCTGAATTCAGATGGATTAATCAAAATAGCTATGAGCATGTTTGTTGTGCATGCCTAGGGTATAAAATAACCTTCTCCCACACATTTGGAAAGAAAACCCCAAAGGTCTGCAGTTTCCTTATCTGTAAAATGAAGGGTTTGGTTATCTCAAAGCATTGTTTTAAGAATAAGATGAATTAGTAAATAACGTAGTGTCTATAGTGAAATGAAAGTGAAGGTTGCTCAGTGGTGTCCAACTCTTTGTGACCCCATGGACTACATGGAATTCTCCAGGCCAGAATACTGGAGTGGGTAGCCATTCCCTTCTCCAGGGGATCTTCCCAACCCGGGATCGAACCCAGGTCTCCCGCATTGTGGGCAGATTCTTTACCAGCTGAGCCACAAGGGAAGTGTCTATAAACCTTATTCAATATTGGTTCCTGGCCTCTTGGGCTTCCAATCTGAGTATTGCTTAGTCAATGATATATCAAGCAATATGGATCATCTGTGAGCCTGACAAAACTTCTGTTGTCACGTGGCCTGTAGTCTATAACATAATAGGGTGCTAGTGATAAGTGTGAGGTCAGAGGTCACACTAACTTGGTCAGAGGCTCACTTTGGCTTAAATGCCTCTGCCTCCAGTGTTCTCAAATCTAAACCAGGATAAAATAGTGCCTACTATTAAAAGGTATTATGGGGATTAAATAAGAAAATTAGATTCAGTTGGTTCTTAATGAATAGAAACAGAGTTTTCCCTAAAGAGATTGAGAAGCATATCTGGGCTGGAGCCACGTCTGGGGCTCTGTCTCAGGTTTACCAATGTTGCGCACCTGAGGAGTCCCTTGGTCCTGCTCACACTTTTTCACCCCAAAAGATCCTGGATTGGAGATTCAATATGAGTTCCAGTGGTAAGTTTCTTTGATGGGAGTCAGCCTACCTCGTGTTCTAGTGTTTTGCAGCAGTTTGAGCTTTCATCTTTTAAAAATGTAGATTTTTTTTTTTTTTTTAAGATGGAGGCAGCTTGTGTCACTGGTGTAACTGTCTGTGGAGTTTGGCAGGTGGACTTTCTGAGAGGCTTGGAGATTTAAAGATGAACTTTTGGTTAGAGTAGAAAGGGATTTCTTGTCAACTATAGCTCAGTAAAACTGGAAAAAAAGAAAAGGTAGAATAAACCTAAATATTTAACAATAAGGAACTGGTTAAAAATATTTCTATATTTTAGAGATGTATGGACATATTTTTGACTGAAATATGTTTGAGATTCACTTTAGACTAATGTGGGGCAGTTGTTGAGATGAATGGAATGGAATGGGTGGATGATAAGAAATTGCCAAGTGTTGCTGTATATCAGGTTTGAGTGATAGGGTCATCAGGTTAATTATTTTCATCTTATCTCTTTCATGTAGTTTAAAAATTAACAGAATAAAAAGGTGTTTTTTTTTTTTTTTGTTGTTGTTGTTTAAAACTTCCCAGAACTGAAAGAGCTATCATGGAAGAATTGAAGTGACTTTGGGATTTTTTTTTTCCCTCAGTTCACAAATGATTTTATATTCTGTGAAGTTTAGAAATAATTTGGAGCTTTTCAAACCTGGGAGATGGCAGACTTGATCCTGATGGATCTCTCCATGTCAACTTAGTGAAGTAGAAAAAGACCCAGGCCTCCCTGACTTGCTCTGAAACAATCCCACAGTAATTGACAAAGACTAAAGATTGCTTAACCCACTCCACTGTTCTTGCCTGGAGAATCCCAGGGACAGAGAAGCCTGGTGGGCTGCCATCTATGGGGTCACACAGAGTCGGACACGACTGAAGTGACTTAGCAACTTAGCAAAGATTGCTTAATGGGAAAAATCAGCCTGGAATCCCCAAATTCAGACTTCTTCATGAAGAGCAAACAGAGATTTGGAGTCTCGTTAAGATTTGGAGTCTGTCAGTCTGCAGTGAGGGGATTGCCCAGTGAGAATAGCTTCAGTATACTTGCTCAGTCATGGCCAACTTTGCAGCCCCATGGACTGTATCATGCCAGGCTTCCCTGTGCATCACTAACTCCTAGAGCTTGCTCAAACTCATGTCCGTCAAGTTGGTGATGCCATCCAACCAGCTCATCCTCTGCCAGCCTCTTCTCCTGCCGTCAGTCTTTCCCAGGGTCTTTTGCAATGAGTCAGTTCTTCCCATCAGGTGGCCAAAGTATTGGAGTTTCAGCTTCAGCATCAGTCCTTCCAATGAATGTTCAGGACTGAGAATAGCTTATAACCTCTAATTATACTCAAGACACTTCAACTGGCTGCAGTATGAAGATTAGTTACTGTATGAAAAAAAAAAAAATCCAGACAGTGGTCAAAGAATTTCTTGAACACAAATAATGGTAATTTCCTTCCCATTCCCCATAAATGTTTCCTCAATGAAGACTTAGGAAATGAGGATAGTGTGGAGTGATCTCTGCACAAACCCGAGGTTAATTAACCCTCAGGTTTGTGCAGAGATGTTGCAGGAAATGTTTTTATCTCATCTGGGTTGAGCTCAATCAACAGAAAGGGTGAGAAGATAATTAGGGAAAGAAGCCCCAGTTTTCTAAAATCTGTCTTCCTGGGACAAAACTTTTCTGTCTTCTTGTGACCATGAGCATGTTCTTTCACTCCTGGGAGACAGAGTGCCATAAATTATTTGCTCCGAATGTCTTAAGTCCTATGTAGGGTGGTAGTTATAATTTACCTCTTTAATCCTGGGACATGTAACAGAAGTTGGAAGACAGTAAGTGCCCTGCCCAAGGACATGAGCAGAAAGAGACAGAGCCTGGAGTTCAAATCTAAGCTTCAGGCCAGATGGGCAGTGCTCTGCACTGCACCTCCCAGAGCCTGAGCTGAGGAAGGAGGCCAGTTCCCCCTTGGTTCAAGATAATGTCTTTAGTTCATATATTCTTAAGTTGCTTGAGAATCCTGCACTAACATTGCCTTCATTTGTATGTTTTTGACAAATTGAATATTCTATATAATTCCTTTGTTCTTATAAATATTTCTTTTTCCCTGGAGGTACTGAAGAATTTTTATCTTTACAGTCTAATAGTTTCAGTAGGATATGTCTTGGTGTTAATCATCCTGAATTAATTTTTTCCAGTACCCTGGATTCATTCAGTGTCTTGATTCAGGCCTTCTATTTCTGGAATGCTTTCTTGGATTCCTTTTTCATGGTAAAATACATAACAGAATTTACCATCATAACCATTAAATGTGCAGTTCAGTGACATTAAGTGTGTTCACATTGATGTGTTACCATCATCACCATCCACCTACAGAACTCTTCTCTTGAAAAACTGAACTTTATATTATTCAGTAAACAGTAATTCCACATTCTCCTCTCCCCTCAGTTCCTGTCAATCGGCTTCTACTTTGTCTCTAAAAATTTGACCACTCTACATACCCCATTTAATTTGAATCAAAAGATATTTTCTTTTTGTGACTGGCTTATTTCACTTAGCATAATGTCCTCAAGGTTCGCCCATGTTGTAGCATATGTTAGAATATTTTCTTTTTAAGGCTGGATAGTATTTCATTTTATGTGTATACCACATTGTCCATTCATCTGTTAATGGATGCTTGGTTTGCTTCCATCTATAGGCTATTGTGAATAATGCAGTTATGCACATAGGTGTACAAATTTCTGTTCATATGCCCAAAGTGGGATTGCAAAGTCATACGGTAATTCTATTTTTAATTTTTGAGAAACTGCTGTATTGTTTTTCACAGTGGCTGCACCTTTTTTAGAGTTCCAATGATAGTTCACACAGTTTCTGGTTTATCCATCTCCTTGCCAACAATACAGTTATTTTCTTTCTTTTTTGATAGTAGTCATCCTAAAAGTGCAAGGTGATATCTCGAGATGATTTTGATTTGCATTTCCCTAATGCTTAGTAATATTAAACATTATTTCATGTGCTTAACAAACATTTGTCTGTCTTCTTTGGAGAAATATTTATTCAAGTCCTTTGCCCATTTAAAAAATCAAGTTGTTTTAATGTTGAGTTGTAGGAGCTTTATGTATTCTCAATATTAATTGCTTATCAAACATGCAGATATTAGTTCATATTAATATTATTAATATTAATTGTGTATCAAATATGCATATATTTTCTCCCATTCCATAGATTGTCTTTTCAATCTGATTGTTTTTTCATGCACAGGTTTAAATTTTGATATAGTCCAACTTATTTTTTCTCTTGTTGCCGATGCTTTTAGTGTCATGTCTAAGAAATCATTGCCAAATCTGATGTTATGAGGATTTTGTCATTTTTCTCCTAGAAATTTTATAGTTCTTACATTTACTTCTTGGATCTGTTTTCTGAGTTGGTTTTTGTTTATGGTGTAAGTGTCTAACTTCTGTCATTTGTATGGGGATATCCAGCTTTCCCAGCACCATTTACTGAGAAGACTAATCTTTCCCCATTGAATGGTCTTGGTTCCCTTGCCAAAAATTATGTGAACATATATGGAGGGTTTATTTCTGCGCTTCTCTATTCTGTTCCAGTGTCTGTCTGTTTTTATGCTAACACCATAATGTTCGATACTGTGGCTTTGTAATTTTGAAATCAGAAAGTGTAAAATATATCCAAGTTCTTTTTCAAGGCTGTTTTGGCTACTTAGGGTTCCTTGAGATTCCAGGTGAATTTTTCTTTATCTGTAAAAAAAATGCCATTGGGATTTTAGTAGGGATTGTATTGACTCTATAGATCACTTTGGGTAGTATGGACATCCTACCAGTATTTAGTCTTCCAACCCACAAACACATGTATCTTTCTATTTGTGCCTTCTTTGATTTCCTTCAGCAATGTTTCCTTCAGTAATTTTCAATGTATACCTCCTTAGTTAGGTTTATTCATAATTTATTCTTTTGATGCTATTGGAAATGAGATTTTAAAAGATTTCCTTTATGGGTTGTTCATTGTTAGTGTATAAAAATACAACTGATTTTTGTGCATTGATATTTTGTGTGTGTTCATTTTTATAAATTTGAATCAACTAGTTCTAACTCTGTGTGTGGGTGTGTATGTGTATGTTGAGGACTTAATGTTTTCTACATGAAAGATCATGCCATCTGTAAACAGAGATAATTTTACTTCTTCCTTTCTGATGTGGATGCCTTTTATTTTTTAATTTTTTAAAATTAAAAAACTTTTTTTTTCATTTATTTTTATTAGTTGGAGGCTAATTACTTTACAACATTATAGTGGTTTTTGTCATATATTGACATGAATTAGCCATGGATTTACATGTACTCCCCATCCTGATCCCCCCTCCCACCTCCCTCTCCACCCGATCCCTCTGGGTCTTCCCAGTGCACCAGGCCCGAGCACTTGTCTCATGCATCCAACCTGGGCTGGTGATCTGTTTCACCCTAGATAATATACATGTTTCAATGCTATTCTCTTAAAACCTCCCACCTTCGCCTTCCCCACAGAGTCCAAAAATCTGTTCTATACATCTGTGTCTCTTTTTCTGTTTTGCATATAGGGTTATCGTTACCATCTTTCTAAATTCCATATATATGTGTTAGTATACTGTAATGGTCTTTATCTTTCTGGCTTACTTCGCTCTGTATAATGGGCTCCAGCTTCATCCATCTCATTAGAACTGATTCAAATGAATTCTTTTTAATGGCTGAGTAATATTCCATGGTGTATATGTACCACAGCTTCCTTATCCATTTGTCTGCTGATGGGCATCTAGGTTGCTTCCATGTGGATGCCTTTTAAATATATTTTTCTAACTTAATTGCTCTGGCTGGAAGTATACTGAATAGAAATGGTGAAAGCAGTCAGTCATCCTTGCCTTCTTCCTAATCATAGAAGAAAAGCTTTCAGTCTTTATTGAGTATTATGTTTGTTCTGGGTTTTTCATATATTGCTTTTATTATGTGGAGGTAGTTTCCTTCCATTCATAGTTTGAATGGTTTTGTGATGAATGGATGTTGAAATTTGTCAAATGCTTTTTCTTAATCAGTTTAGATGATAGTATGGCTTTTGTTCTTTCTGTTAATGTGGTATATTACATTGATGGGGGGTGGTGGTGTATATAATTGTCTTCCAACTATAAATCCCACTTGGTCATGATGTAAAACTGTTTACTATACCATTGAATTTGGTTTGTTAGTATTTTGTTAAGGATGTTACATCAATATTCATAAGGGATGTACTGTAGTTTTCTTAATGGTATTGTTTTAGGGTGGGGGCTGGGTCTGCTTTTGATTTCAGGATAATGCTAGCCTCTAAAGCAAGTTTAGAAATGTTCTTTCTTCTTTAGTTTTTTTTTTTTTAAGGAAGAGTTTGAAAAGAATTGGCATTAATTTTCAAGATGTTTGGTAGAATTCTCCAGTGAAGCCATCTGATACTGGACTTTTCTTTTATTGGGAGATTTTTGATTACCAGTTCAATTTCCTCACTTGTTATTGGTCTGTTCAGATTTTCTTCATAATTCAGCCTTAGTTGGTTATATGTTTCCAGAAATGTGTCCATTCTTCTAGGTTATCCAATTTGTTGGATACAAATTGGATACAACAATTCAATGTGCAGTTGTTCATTGAATTTACTTGTAATCATTTTTATTTCTATGGCCTTAGTTGTAAGGTCTTCATTTCTGGTTTTTATTTGAATCTTTTCTAATCTTGTCAAGGATTTGTCAATTTTTATTCCTTAAAAAAGAAAAAGCAGCAGTTAACCCTTGAACATATAAATTTGAACTGTGTGGTCCACTTACATGCAGCTTTTTTTTTTTTCAGTAAATATACAGTTGGCCCTGCATATTCATGGGTTTTGTATCATGTGAAACCCATGGATATGTAGGGTCAACTGTATTATGCCATTTTACACAAAATCCTTGAGCTTCCTTGGATTTTGATACATGTGTGGGTCCTGGAACTAATCCCCTGCGGATATTGAATTATACTGTATTTGTTGATCTTTTCAATTTTTAAAAATTATCTATTTTGTTTATGTCTCTGCTTTAATCTTTGTTATATCCTTTCATCTTTTAAGTTTGGGTTTAGTTCTTCTAGTTTTTTGAGGTATAAAGTTAGACTGTTGGTTTAAGATTTTTAAATATGTGCTCATTTATACCTATAGACTTTTCTTTAGCACCGTTTTCACTGCATCTCATAATTTTCATGTTATCATTTTTCATTTTAATTTATCTCAAGGTATTTTCTAATTTCCCTTGTAACTTCTTTGACCCATTGGTTTAAGAGTTTGTTGATTGATTTCCACAGACTGTGGACTTTCCAGTTTTCCTTCTTCTATTGATTTCTTGTTTTATTCCATTGTGATCAGAAAATACAGTTTGTATAATTTCAGGATTCTTGCATTTAAGACTTGTGGCCTAATATGTGATCTATTCATGTGCGCTTGAGTTCTACTCAAGCTCATGTGTGCTTATGTTCTACTATTAGGTGGAATATTTTGTATATGTCTCTTCAGTTAGTCTATAGTGTTATTTGAGTCCTGTATTTCCTAATTGATCTTCAGTGTGTGTGTGTGTGTGTGTGTGTGTGTGTGTGTGTGTTTAAATCCATTATTGAAAGTGGGGCACTGAAATCTACTACTATTATGTTGTTACCTCTTTTCCTTTCAATTCTGTCAATATTTGCTTCATATATTTGGGAATGCTGATGGTTGGTGTGTAAATATTTTAAAGTATTATCTCCTTGATTAGTTGACCCTTTTATCATTGTATAATATCCTTCTTTGTCTCTTACAACAGTTTTTGACTTAAAGTGTATTTTATTTGATTAGTATAGCCACATTTGCTCTCTTTGGGTTACCATTTACCATGAAATATCTTTTTCTGTCATTTCACTTTCAGCCTATGTGTGTCCTTAAATCCAAAATATGTCTCTTGAAGACAGCATATAGATGAATCCTGTTCTATTTTATTTATCATTCATATAAACGCATTATAAAACTTTTCTACTGCTTTCATATCCCTTTAATTGCTGTAAAGGGTATGCTACATTTTGAATTTGATTGTGTATAATAAAATTGCTCAAATATTCAATGTGCTCAGTCATGTCCCTTTTGCAACTTCATGAACTGCAGTCCACCAGGCTTCTCAGTCCATGGGATTCTCCAGGAAAGAAAACTGGAGTGGGTTGCCATTTCCTTCTCTAGGGGATTTTCCTGACCCAGGAATTGGACATAGATCTCTTGCATCTCCTGCATTTGTAGGCAGACTGTTTACCACTGCATCACCTGAGAAGTCCCCAAACTTTGTTCCTTGAACCTACATGACGGCATCATTGTGACAGCCCACTTGTGATTCACCATCATTGTGTTCAGTCACTCAGTCGTATGTTACTTTTTGCGGTCCCATGACTGTAGCCCGCCAGGCTTCTCTGTCCATGGCATTTTCCAGGCAAGAATACTGGAGTAGATTGCCATTTCCTTTTCCCGGGGATCTTCCTGATCCAGGGACTGAACCCAAGTCTCTTGTGTCTCTGGCATTGGCAGCCGGATTCTTTACCTCTAGCACCACCTGGGAAGCCCAGAAAAGTTACTTCCAAAGTGGTTCTGCTAACATCAACCTGGATGCTAGTTTCCTATTTCTTTTCATCTTTATAATTCCTCTATTTCACACCCCTACATTTAAATTGTTGATTATCAGATGGATATTGAACTGGTTTACTTCAATTATATTTGAGGCTAAGCATCTTTTCATCAGTATTTGTCTTATATAGTGGTGCCTTTTTTAGACTAATGAAATAATTTCCTGCCCTGAAGGTCATAAATCTCATTTTTTCATCACAATTTTAAAGATAGGCCTTTAACTCATTGTTAGTCTTATTATAGATAGGTATGAGATAGGGCTCCACTTTAAAAAATCTTTTATGAATGGTTAACCATCTTTTTCTTTTCATAAAAGGAATGATAAAGATGAAAGAGATAATGATAAAGATGGGAAAAGAGACTTCCTAGCAAGATATTAAAATTATATGCCATAGAGAGAAAGATAAAAAATTTAATAACTGCATTTCAATTTAAAACTTCATTCTTAGAAAAAAAAACTTTGTTCTTATGAAAGGCACAATAAATAAAGTTGAAAGACCTGGAAGAAGGAATTCTTCAACATATATAATAGACAACTGAGTAAAAGATAAGAAATGGAAATTCTTCAAAAGAAAATTTGAATGGCCAAAGAATATTAAAAGATTTTCAATCTTAATGGCAATTTGGGTGGTGGAAAGTAAAGCAAAAGTAACGTATTTCCCTCCACCCCCCCCCCCCCCATTATATTGGCCTACTACTACTAGGTGTCACATGGTAGCAAAGTAATGCTCAAAATTCTCCAAGCCAGGCTTCAACAGTACTTGAACTGTGAACTTGCAGATGTACAAGCTGGATTTAGAAAAGGCAGAGGAACCAGAGATCGAATTGCCAACATTTTTTGGATCATTGAAAAAGCAAGAGAGTTCCAGAAGAACATATACTTCTGCTTTATTGACTATGCCAAAGCCTTTGACTGTGTGGATCACAACAAACTGTGGAAAATTCTTCAAGAGATGGGAATACCAGACCACCTGACCTGCCTCCTGAGAAATCTGTATACAAGTCAAGAAACAACAGTTAGAACTGTATATGGAACAACAGACTGGTTCCAAATAGGAAAAGGAGAACATCAAGGCTGTATACTGTCACCCTGCTTGCTTAATTTACATGCAGAGTACATCATGCAAAATGCTGGGCTGGATAAAGCCCAAGCTGGAATCAAGATTGCTGGGAGAAATATCAGAAAACTCAGATATGCAGATGATATCACCCTTATGGCAGAAAGTGAAGAAGAACTGAAGAGCCTCTTGATGAAAGTGAAAAAGAGTGAAAAGTTTGGCCTAAAACTCAACATTCAGAAAACTAAGATCATGGCATCTGGTCCCATCACTTCATGGCAAATAGGTGGGGAAACAATGGAAACAATGATAAGCTTTATTTTTTTGGGCTCCCAAATCACTGCAGATGGTGCCTGCAGCCATGAAATTAAAAGATGCTTGCTCCTCGGAAGCAATACTATGACCAACCTAGACAGCATATTAAAAAGCAGAGACATTGCTTTGACAACAAAGGTCCAGCTAGTTAAAGCTATGGTTTTTCCAGTAGTCATGTACAGATGTGAGAGTTGGACTACAAAGCAAGCTGAGTGCTGGAGAATTGATGCTTTTGAACTGTGGTGTTGGAGAGGACTCTTGAGAGTCGCTTGGACTGCAAGGATATCCAACTAGTCCATCCCAAAGGACATGAATCCTGAATATTCATTGGAAGGACTGATGTTGAAGCTGAAACTCCAATACTTTGGCCACCTGATGGGAAGAGCTGACTCATTTGAGAAGACCCTGATGCTGGGAAAGATTGAAGGTGGGAGGAGAAGGGAACAACAGAGGATGAGAGGGTTGGATGGCATCACTGACTCAATGGACATGAGTTTGAGTAAGCTCCGGGAGTTGGTAATGGACAGGGAAGCCTGATGTGCTGCAGTCCATGGGGTTGGGAAGCGTCGGACACAACTGAGCAACTGAACTGAACCAAACTATCTTTTTCTAGATATTACCAATATTTCCTAATGCTTTTTTCTTTCCGTTAATATATTTTTCATGATCTCCAATTAAAGAAGGTGGTTATAATGAAATGAAACAAAATGAAGAAGAAAAGGAAAAAACAGAAATTTACTAAGGATTAATTATACATCCCCATCAGATATTTGAAGACAATTCCTACCCTGGCTTTACATCTCAAAATAACTGGCAGAACAATTACGTCGCAAAGTATATGTAATTGATGTAAGTGAAATTTATGCATTCATGTCTTTTTTTGTTGTTGTTGTGCAATTATTTTTAAAAGTCTATTATGTAACTTTTAAAGGTTATTCTCATTTACAGTTATTGTAAACTATTGGCTATATTCCTTATGTTGTACAATACATACTTGGTCCTGTTTTATACCCAGTGGTTTATACCTTCCACTCCTGTATTCCTATATTGCTCCTTCTCCCCCAACCAATAACAAGCTTGTTCTCTTTATCTGTGAGTCTCATTCTTTGTTTTACTAACTAGTTTGCTATATTTTTTAGATTCCACATATAAGTGATTTCATACAGTGTTTGTCTTTCTCTGACTTCCTTCACTTAGTATAATGTCCTCCACTTCCATTCATGTTGCCACAGATCTCAAAATTTTGTTATTTTTTATGGCTAAGTAAATATTCCTTTCCCTCCCTTCTTCCCTCCCCCCCCCCCCCCCCCGCGTATACACACATCACATCTTCTTTATCCATCTGTCAATGAACACTTAGGTTGCTTCCGTATCTTGGCAATTGTACATAATGCTGCTAGGAACATTGGGGTGTGTGTATCTTTTCAAATGAATGCTTTGGGTTTTTTAGATATATACTCAGGAGTAGAATTGTTGGATCACATGGTAGTTCTAGTTTTAGTTTTGAGAAACCTCTATTGTTTTTCACAGTGGCTGCACCAATTTACATTCCCATCAACAGTATTTGAGGGCTCTCTTTTCTCCACATCTTTACCATGTATTTGTTGTGTTCTTTTTGATGATAACCATTCTGACAGATATGAGGTGATATTTCATTATGGTTTTGATTAGCATTTCCCTGATAATCAGTGATGTTGAGCGTTTTTCATTATGTCTGTTGGCCATCTACATTTCTTCTTTGGAAAAATGTCTGTGCAGTTCATCTGGCCATTTTTTTAAACTGACTTTTTTTTAATGTTAATTTGCATGAGCTATTTGCAAATGTGGGATATTAATCCCTTATCTGTCAGGTCATTTGCAGATATAGTCTCCCATTCAGTAAGTTGTACAATCTGTTTTGTTGATTGTTTCCTTTACTGTGAAAAAGTTTTTAAATTTAATTAGGTCTCATTTATTTTTGCTTTTATCTCCTTTAAAAGGCAGAGCCAAAAGATATTGCTGCAGTTTATGTCAGAGTGTTCTACCCACATTTTTCTCTAAGAGTATCTGGTCCTACATTTAGGTCTTTCATCTATTTTGAGTTTATTTTTGTAAATGATGTTAGAAAATGTTCTAATTGTGTCTTTTACAGCTGTTCAGTTTTCCCAGCACCACTTATTGAAGACTGCCTTTTCTCCATTGCATATTTTTACTTCCTTTGTCATAGATTAATTGACCATAAGTGCATGGGTTTATTTCTGGGCTCCCTATCCTGTTCCATTGATCTATCTGTCTGTTTTTGTACCAGTATCACACTGTTCTGATTACTGTAGCTTTGTAATGTAGTCTGAAGTAAGGGATTCTGATTCCTCTAGCTCTGTTTTTCTTTTTCAAGATTATTTTGGCTATTCAGGGTCTTTTGTTTCCATACAGATTAAAAACTGGGCTTCCCAGGTGGCGCTAGTGGTAAAGAACCCACCTGCCACCACCTGCCAATGCAGGTGATGTAAGAGATGCAGGTTCAATCCCTGGGTAGGGACGATCCCCTGGAAAAGGGCATGGCAACCCACTCCAGTATTCTTGCCTGGGAAATCTCATGGACAGAGGAGCCTGGGGTTGCACAGAGTTGGACATGACTGAAGCGACTTAGCATGCACAAATTAAAACATAATCTAGTCCTTTGAAAAAAGTTTTAGTAAATTTTGATAAAGATTGTATTGAATCTGTAGATTGCATTGGTAGTATGGTACATTTTAGCAATATTAATTCTTCTAATCCTGGACCATCATGTTTTTTCATCTGTTTGTGTGGTCTTCCTTTCATCAGCATCTGATAGTTTTAGGAGTACAGGTTTTGCCTCCTTAGGTAGGTTTACTCCTAGGTATTATTTTTTTGATGCAATGGTAAATGGGGTTGTTTCCTTAATTTCTTTCTTTGTCAGTGTATAGAAATGCAACAGATTCCTGTATATTAATTTTGCATCCTGCAACTTTACCAAATCCCTTGAGCTCTAGTAGTTTGCTGGGAGCAGCTTTAGGATTTTCTATCCGTAGTATCATGTCACCTGCAAACAGAGATGTTTCTAGTTTTCCTTTTCCCAATTGGAATTCTTTTCTTTCCTTTACTTCCCTGATCGATGTGGCCAGGAAGGACTTCCAGAACTATGTTGAATAAAGTGGTAAGGGTGGTATTAGCCCATCTCTATGGTAAATTTAAAGTTTACTATTAAAACAATTTTTAGTTAAAGGAAGAAGCCCTTTGCTTTTAAAGAGGAGTGTGATATCTTTGTTAATCTTTGGATTTTAGCCCACAGTTTACATTCAAAGTTCTCAAAGTTCAGTGAACCTTGAAATTACCGTGGGCGATTACTGAAAATGCAGACTCCTTTGTGATTCCAAAGAGCTTGATTTGATGGTCAGAGGTCAGATTTCTCAGGTTATTTCTGATGCAAGCCTAGTCATTTCTCATTGAGAAACATATCCAAGATAGAGCCCTTACAAAGGTATTAGACATTGACTTAGTCTATTTTCATCATGCAGTTTTTTTTATTAAGATCCTCTAACAACAAAGGAGAAAAAAATATATTATCCTATTGACTTATTTTCCTCAATTGTGAGTAAACTATTCATTTTTTATTATTCAAGTCTCACATTAGTTGACATTTCTTTCAAGCAGATAACTCCTTCAAAATTCTGTTTGTGAAAATTAGACTGTTACAACTTGCTGTATGTAAGACTGTGTTAATTGCCTCTGACTGCTTTGAATTAATATGCCCTTAACTTCATCCATTATTTCCTACCGACAGTAATCTTCAAACTTTCCATCCATTAGACCATTTTATTATTGTTATTTTGTAAAAAAAAAAAAAAAACACCAAAACTTCCCTGCTTCTGGCAATGCCTTTGTAACTGTATCGCTTTCTATTTCACTTGTTTCAATTCTGCAAGCCTTGTTACTTTCCCTCCACTCTGAGATATTTCCTGAACATAATAAAAACATTATTCAGTTTTACAGATTATAAAAATAAATGGACCTTACTAATTGTCAAAGAAAGTGGCGAGAATGGGCTCCTTGTCTTGTTCCTATCTTAGAGGAAATGCTTTCAGCTTTTCACCATTGAATATGATGTCAGATGTTTGTTCATCATATATTATCTTTATTATATTGAGGTATGTTACCTCTATCCCTCTATGCCTGGTTTCTGAAGAGTTTATCATAAATGGATGCTCAATTTTATCATAATCTTTTTCTGAATCTAATGAGATGATCATATGGTTTTTATTCTTCAATGTGAAACAGCATATTAGCAACTGATTTGCATATATTGAAAAATCCTTGCATCCCTAGGATAAATCCCGCTTGATCATGGTGTTTGAACCTTTTAAAGTATTGTTGGATTTGGTTTGCTAGTATTTTCTTGAGGCTTTTGCATTTATGTTCATCAGTGATACTGGCCTGTAATTTTCTATTTTGTGATATCTTTGTCTGGTTTTGATATCAGGGCAATGATAAGTTGCCTTCATAGAATAAGTTCAGAAGTGCTCTTTCCTCTTTAATTTTTTGGAATAGTTTCAGAAGGATATATATTAACTCTTCTGTAAATGTTTGGTAGGTAGGATTCTCATGTGAAGTCATCTGGTCCTGGACTTTTAAAACCTCGAATAGCCAAAGAAATCTTGAGAAAGAAGAATGGAACTGGAGGAATCAACCTGCCTGACTTCAGGCTCTACTACAAAGCCACAGTCATCAAGACAGTATGGTACTGGTACAAAGACAGAAATATAGATCAATGGAACAAAATAGAAAGCCCAGAGATAAATCCACGTACCTACAGACACCTTATCTTCAACAAAGGAGGCAAGAATATACAATGGAAAAAAAGACAACCTCTTTAACAAGTGGTGCTGGGAAAACTGGTCAACCGCTTGTAAAAGAATGAAACTAGAACACTTTCTAACACCATACGCAAAAATAAACTCAAAATGGATTAAAGATCTAAATGAAGGCCAGAAACTATAAAACCCCTAGAGGAGAACATAGGTGAAACACTCTCCGACATTAATCACAGCAAGATCCTCTATGACGCACCTCCCAGAATATTGGAAATAAAAGCAAAAATAAACAAATGGGACCTAGTTAAAAGCTTTTGCACAAAAAGGAAACTATAAGCAAGGTGAAAAGACAGCCTTCAGAATGGGAGAAAGTAATAGCAAATGAAGAAACAGACAAAGGATTAATCTCAAAAATTAAAAAATGTATTTTTTAATTGAAGGATAATTGCTTACAAATTTCGTTGCTTTCTGCCAAACATCAACATGAATCAGCCATAGGTATACATATGTCCCCTCCCTCTTAATCTCCCTCCCATCTCCCTCCCCATCCCACCCCTTGGTCCTGGTCTTTTGTTTGTTGGGAGTTGTAAAACTACTCGTTCAATTTCATACTATTTATTGGTCTGTTCATATTTTCTATTTCTTACTGATTCATTCTTGAGAGACTGTACCTTTCTAAGAATTTGTCTTATGAATTTGTACTTTTGTAAGAATTTGTTTATTTCTTCTAGATTTTTCATCTTGTTGATATATTTATTTGTAGTAGTCTCTTTGGCTTCCCTGGTGGATCAGTAGTAAAGAATCTGCCTGCATTGTAGGAGACATGGGTTCCATCCCTAGGTTGGGAAGATAACCCAGAGAAGGAAATGACAGCATGCTCCAGTATTCTTGTCTGGGAAATCCCATGGACAGAGGAGCCTGGTGGGCTACAGTCCCTGGGAGTCACAAAAAAGTGAGACATGACTTAGTGACTAAACAACAACAGCAAGTAGTGTTTTATGATCTTTTATACTTCTCTGGTGTTGATGTTAAGTTCTCCTTTCTTTTAATTTTATTAATTTGGGTCCTCTTTCTTGATACATCTGGATGTATTTTTTTTTATAGACAGTATGGAAAATGTAAAGAATTATGGAAGCTTAACATTTTGTCATGTAGAATAAAGTGTTGACATCTGATTACTTTCCTTGTTCATCTCAATGTTGGTAGAAATATGCATGAGTTTTGTGGGAGAATAGACTATTATGAGGCAAGTCTGGAAGCAGATATCAGTTAAGAATCTATTATAATTATCTGGGATAGGAACACTCATGGTTTAGACTAGGGTGCTGGGTGTGGAAGTATAGAGAACTGAAACTCTGTCATTTTAAAGGCGGACTGATAGTTTGCTGAGAGACCAGTGCATCCTCTCACTGCATATCCAGCAAAAAGTGCTTTGAGGTTTTGGCTTAAGCAAGTGGAAGATTAGAGTTGCTGTTAAGATAGGGAGACCTGGGAAAGGAGTCATTTTATACCAGACATTAGGAGTTTCACTGTGACAGTATTAAGTTTAGTATGCCAATTAGACCTCCCAGAGGAGATTGAACGTGAACAGCTGGATACAGAAGTCTGAATTGAAAGAGAAAGGACTAGGTTTGATAGTGTCTCACCATTTGGCACAATGCCTCACAGCTCTAGTAGGTGCTTCATAACCATTTATTTGGAGAACTCCGATATGATTGGTTTTTGAAATGATTGGCAATAGCTACATGTAATTTCACTAGAGTTGAACTTTTTGTATACAGTGAAGAATTTCTATATTACTTTGTTTGTATATCATTTGACTGATTTCTTGACAACAGGGAGAAGTTATCAATGGAAATAAGAAATGCAGTGGTTTTCAGGTCTACTCTCCTTCCACTTTTCTGTCGATTCATTCTACTCATTTTTGAGAGTTTGATGTTGAAACTCAAACTAAAAATCTTAATTTATCTACTTAAAAATTAATTGTAATATATAGTAGAACTATATGTAACTTTGTTCTGTATTTTCCAACTCTCCTGTAAATGTGTTATCATACTTTCATATTTTAAAAAATAAAAAATTAAAAAGAATGAAAGAGTATCTTTGGAGGACAAAAGTATAACCACACTATGTATGTAATGATATAAACATATTATAAAAGTTTCATGAACTGGAAACATTTCAAGGAAAATACGATTTTTCATTTTCATTTGTCTGAGTGTATTTTGTATAATTTATACAAATAAGTAGGAAATCTGAGTAAGACGATGATCAGGAAATAACTGAGAATGGTCCAATAATTACTCTTGAAAATGAAGTGAAAGTATTAGTCGCTCAGTTGCATCTGACCCTTTGTGAGCCTGTAATCTGTCTATGGAATTCTCCAGGCAAGAATACTGGAGTGGGTAGCCATTCCCTTCTCCAGGGGATCTTCATGACCCAGGGATTGAACCTGGGTCTCCTGCATTGCAGGCAGATTCTTTACCATCTGACCTTCCTGGGAAGCTGTATGACCATTTGGGTTTCTCAAGGTCAAACTGCTTTGTTAATCATTTTTTTGATTATCCATACTTATTAGAGGGATAGGCTTATAACAGGATGTTCACAGATGTGGCTGCTGAATTGAGCTGCACGTGTTTAGAGAAAGTGAACAGGATGTGAGCAGAAAACAAGCACGATTGTGGGGAGGATCACAGAAGACAAAAGAATGTAAGCACTTGGTTTTCAGTTGGGTCCTCATGAGATTGACATTCTGATTGGCTCTGTAACATTTGATAAATTGACTCCTGTGATATGGTTTTTTGTAAAATTACCAATATTGTAGAGTTGTAAGGAGAAAATGAGTGTGTTTGGAAGTGTCAGGTTCATAGTGTACAGAGTTTTGAACACTCATCATGAGTGTATGAGAAATCCTTGCAGTTTCAGTGCTACTAGTAGCCTAAAGCAGTTCTGAACCTGGAGACAGTGGGAATGGGTGCAGTTCCAGGAGTCAGCAAATGGCCCCCCGACACTTTGGTCTGTACTGCATGACTCTTACTGCTTTATGCCTTATGACAACCATGGTTGGTTGGGATGGATTGTCCAAAAGAGAATTTTATCTTTCCAACTCCCACAAAGTCCTAGCGATTATGGTTGGCCTGTATGATTATCCTCATTTTAGAGAGCAGAGAGCATAAAAAATGGAGACCTGAGGTGTTAAATGAAATAGGGTCACAGCTAAAATAAACAGTCAAATTATGACTCAATTTTTTGCTTGTTTGTATGTAGCCTTTGAAAGCAATGGATTTAAGAACATAACTTAGAATACAATGAGTTATGAATTTATTCCAGTGCAGCAACCTGAGTAAAATAAAGAAGTTGTGGGGAAATTTTACTGAGTTTGGAGAACAAATGGGAGTCACTTTTATCTAAATGCAGAGGATTGCAGATAGGTTGAAGGGAGATTTTGAAAGTCCTATATTTGCATGTATAAAAGGGCTGCTTTATACATGACCGTGGTGGGGTATGTGGGATTTTGGAACTGCGTAAGTCTTGACTTCCATGATCGCATGTGCAGCCTCGGGAAAGATGACTTTTATTTTTTGTCTTACTCAAGGTCAGGAGGAAAGTCGGTGATAATGCTTAGGCTTAACTGCAAAATCATCTCCTACATTAAGGAAATACATTGTTGAGTTTAGCCAGATAAGTAAATTTGGTAAAATACTATTCTCTTCAGAACTGGTTCCAGAACAAAAATGCCCAGCTACCACCTAGAGAGTCACAGAATGTTTGCTGCAAGTAAACTGTGTGAATTCCTTGTCCAAGGTCATTCACATTTAAGCCTCCAGGATCCCCAGGTAGAATCTCCCAACAACATCACTTAACAGACATTCTGTTCCACCCAGGAGGCTCTGCTGGGTAGAGCTGGCTGTCCTCTGGAGACACCGGGAGTTCCCAGTCAACAGGATGGCTTAGGTGACCCTGGTCCCAGGCATTGAAAAGGAGCCACGCTGTGCTTTGGAGTATCAAGGTGACATGGGAAGTAAACTTGGTTCTGTCTAGCCAGCTGCCAGCTACAAGTCAGTATCTTTTTAAAAAAATTTTTATTAGAGTATCGTTGCTTTACACTGCTGTGTCAGTTTCTGCTATACAGCAAAGTGAATCAGCCACATATACATCCCCTTGTTTTTGGATTTCCTTCCAATTTAGGTCACCACAGAGCATTAGTAGAGTTCTCTGCGCTGTACAGTAGCTTCTCATTAGTTATCTCCACTTGCCTAAGTATCCCGAGCATGTTTTGAGAGGGACCGGCCTGAGAGAGGGGAAAGCCAGCATACAAGGCCCTTTATTCTGCACCATGTTTGTAGCGTTCAGAGAGAGGCAGACGCCAGAGGAACAGAAGGTCTGTTGTCATTACTCAGTACCTTAAGGACAGCAGCAGAATTGTTGCTTACGTTCTCTATAGCAGCCTCAGTTACCAAGAGAAACTGCAGTTCCAGCATCAGCTTCTAATGCATCTGAATCATGGGGATTTAGGCCGGCAGATGCCAACCCTTCAGTCACACTGGCTGGGTAGGTGTTTCAAACTAATGGAGAGCCTCTCTGTTATCAGCTTCAGCAAGTACCTCAGCAAATAGTGGTCAGGTCACTGCCAGTGCCTCTTAGGCAAGATATACGGCAAGGAGCTGCAGAACAACCAAATTACCAAATGCAGTAGGCTTGGGATGAAGGGTCTACAAAAGTCCATTGCTGGGACCAAGAATGTGGTTCCAGTGAACATAGTGTCATACTGAGTGAAGTAAGTCAGAGGGAGAGCAATATCATATGACATCCCTTGTATGTGGAATCTAAAAAGAAATGATACAAGTGAACTCATTACAAAAAAGAAACAAACTCACAGACTAAGAACAAATTAATGTTTGCCAGTGGGGAAGGATGAGGGAAAAGGATAGTTAGGGAGTTTGGAATTGACCTGTACACACAGTTATATTTAAAATGGATAACCAACAAGGACTTACTTGTATAGCACAGGGAACTCTATTCAATGTTATGTGGCAGCCTGGATAGGAGGGGAGTTTGGGGGAGAATGGATACATGTAAATATATGGCTAAGTCCTTTTGCTGTCCACCTGAAACTATCACAACATTGTTAATTGGCATGGCAAATAGGTGGGGAAACAATGGAAACAGTGACAGATTTTATTTTCTTGGGCTCCAAAACCACTGCAGATGGTGACTGCAGCCATGAAATTAAAAGATACTTACTCCTTGGAAGGAAAGTTATGACCAACCTAGACAGCATATCAAAAAGCAGAGACATTACTTTGTCAACAAAGCTCTATCTAGTCAAGGCTATGGTTTTTCCAGTGGTCATGTATGGATGTGAGAGTTGGAGTCTATAAAGAAAGTTGAGTGCTGAAGAATTGATGCTTTTGAACTGTGGTGTTGGAGAAGACTCTTGAGAGTC
Source organism: Odocoileus virginianus (assembly GCF_023699985.2). NCBI lineage: Eukaryota > Metazoa > Chordata > Mammalia > Artiodactyla > Cervidae > Odocoileus > Odocoileus virginianus. Next base: position 68,786,608 of record NC_069680.1, read on the forward strand.
CCTTGGACTGCAAGGAGATCAAACCAGTCAATCCTAAAGGAAATCAGTCCTGAATATTCATTGGAAGGACTGGATGTTGAAGTTGCAGTTCCAGTACTTTGGCCACCTGATGTAAAGAGCTGACTCATTTGAAAAGACCCTGATGCTGGGAAAGCTTGAAGGCATGAGGAGAAGGGGACAACAGAGGATGAGATGGTTGGATGGCATCACTGACTCAATGGACATGTGTTTGTGTAATCTCCAGGAGTTGGTGATGGACAGGGAGGCCTGGCGTGCTGTGGTCCATGGGGTCGCAAAGAGTCAGACATGACTGAGTGACTGAACTGAATTAAACTGAACTGATGCTGGGAAAAATTGAAGGCAGGAGAAGGGGACGACAGAGGATGATATGGTTGAATGACATCACAGACTCAATAGGTATGAGTCTGAGCAAACTCAGGAGATGGTGAAGGACAGGGAAACCTGGCATACAGCAGTCCATGGGGTCACAAAGAGTCAGACATGACTGAGCAACTGAACAACTCCAATATGAAATAAAAAATAAAAAAAAAAGAAATCACATACAAAAAACCACAAATTCATTTTTAGTGAATTTATTTCTTCTCTTCTGTTTATGATAGTGAAAATTTGGAACAACTGAACTCTCTGATGACAGGAGATGAGTCCCACTTCTGAGCTGTTACTAAAATCCATGATCTCCATCCTTATCTAACAGACTTCAACCTTGTCTTCAACCCATCTCAACTCCACCTCCTATACCCTCACTTTCAGCAGATGACCTTGCCTCCCTCTGTATAGAGCAACTAGAAAACACCAGATATGAAGCTTCACATTCCTCCTTGGCCGTCTAAAGTCTCCCCTTAATCCTTCTGTCTCCACTGTGGAGGGATCCTGCCTTTATCCAAAACTAATCCTTCTGTGCTCTAGAGTTCTTCTCCTTGTCCCTCTCTCTCTCTGTCCTCCCCCTACGACCCCTGTCACTCTTCCTCTATCCTGTGCAATCAATCTCTGCTTTACTTAATTAGCATGTAATAAACAAAACAAAGGAAAAAAGAATATGGCAACCGGAAATGATCCTAAGCTTCCAAAATAAAAGCTGTAGATCATCCCATAGTTATGTACACAGCAGCTAAAGGCACAGACCTCTTCAGAGCCTACAAATACTGTCTTCAGGAAAGCTCCAAAAGCTGTCGTTCCCTTCTGGTAGGGCAGCAGTGTCCACCAGAGTTATAGCCCCTAACCAGGCAGCTTATGGGCTTCCCAGTGGCCAGTGCTAAAGAATTCACCTGTAGTGCAGGAGATACACATTCAATCTCTAGGTCAGGAAGATCCCCTGGAGTAGGAAATGGCAACCTGCTCCAGTATTCTTGCCTGGAAAGTTCCATGGACAGAGGAGCCTGGCGGGCTACAGTACACGGGGGTTACAAGAGTCAGACACTACTTAGCAACTAAACAAGAACAGGCAGCTTATAGCAAAGTGTAGAAAGCTGGGCTGGAGTATGGAACAAAAAATCAACAAACACAGTAACAGCAAGACAACCATCATATAGTAGCTGCTGAAGCCAAAACAAACAAAAGCAATGTGAAGGTCGAAACTGCAGTAGCCTTTGGATGAGAGGCCTATGAGGCTGCTGTTGTAAAACTGGATCTGCGGAGCCAGGGCAGCAGCAGTTTCACTGCAGCCCTGACTGAAAAACCAGCAACATCAGTTAGTCTGCATACATCTAGAGGGTAGCACCCCTCACTGGGATTTCCCCAATTAAGGCAGAAACTTCCAGGGCAGCTGTAGGCCCAGCTATTATACTCTATAAAAGAGCCCCAGGAGGATGCTGGATCAGCTTTGCAACCCACAGCATCCCCTCTTCACTGAGAGCTGCTGTCTGGGACTCCAGAGCGTTGTGACCAAGTCACCTGTGGATGTGGAGCAAGGAGATGTCACCAGGTCTGAGACTACCCAGTTGAGCATCTACATGTCACCTTGTTAACCTGAGATTTTGAGGAAAGGCCTGGTGTCTGTGAACCTCAAACTTTAAAGTGGTTTTCATAATTTTGAGCTTCAGGATACAGAATCATGTTCAGTGAAACATCAAGTTGCCTAATTAGTTTTATAGTATGATAATTATGAAATTAAGGGATAAAGTAGTAATTATTCTTGGGTACAAATACATGTATACACAACAAACATTTTTTAAATGTAGATTGGGTTTATAGTCACTGGACAGTTGCATTTGGGCAAGAGGAAAAGCAAAGGTATAAAAAATACCTTCTTTATTATGAAACAGCTTATATAAATGTGAATAAATTAGCATCTGATTGGATTGCATATGTACAAAATTACCTCATCTGTCCATGATGACATTTTTCTTTTTTTGATTTTTGTCTAATTGGTATATTTTCTTTTAAAAAAATTTCATTGAACTATAGTTGTTTTACAATGTTGTGTTAATTTCTGCTATACAGCAAAGTGACTGTTACATATATGTGTATATATATATTCTCTTATAATATACCTATTCTTTTTCATGTTCTTTTCCTTTGTGGTTTGTCACAGGATATTGAATATAGTTCCCTGTGCTGTATAGTAGGACCTTGTTGTTTATCCATCCTATATATACTAGTTTGCATCTGCCTATCTCAAATTCCCAATCCTTCTGTCTCCTTTGGCAACCACAAGTCTGTCCTCTATGTATGTGAGTTTGTTTCTATTTCATAGATATGTTCATTCATGCTATGTTTTGGATTCCAGGTACAGCTGATACCATGTGGTTTTTGTCTTTCTCTTTTTCATTTACTTCACTTAGTGTGGTAATCTCTAGGTCAGTCTATGTTTCTGCAAATGGCATTATTTCATTCATTTTTTTATGACTGAGTAGTATTCTATTGTATATATGTACCACATCATCTTTATCCATTGTCGAGACTGGCTTGACAAGTCGGGTTTCTGAAAGCACGATAAGGTGAGAGAATGAGAAACGAGACACAAGAATTCAGAGAAAAGTGAGGATCAGGGGCCCAACTGACTCCAAGGGGAAGGTGCCAAAATGGAATCCAAGCCAGCTTTATTATACTTTCAGCTGTGAATGAAAGAATATGCGGGGAGTTAAACTATAATTTGTGTGGCCTTCAGGGCCAAAGAGCAAAGTGATCATTAACCATTGAGTAATTAAGAAACAGTAATCAATAACAAATCAGTAACTAAGATTAATATTCTTATCTATAGATTTTCCACCAGATACGTAAAATATGTGACTCTGAGACGCCAATTGAGAAACAGTCTGGGGTCGGTTCTCCAACTCCAGGATCATATCTTGTTTTCAAGATTATGAACTGTTCCCTCTGGATTTGTTCCAAGAGTCTCATGCCTTATAGCATCCAGTTTATCAATAATTATAAATGTCTTTTGCAGCCCTGGCCGGGGCCTGCTTTTCTTTTATTCTTCCTGTCTCCGACAACCCATTCATCTCACAATGGGCATTTACGTTGTTTCCATGTCTTGGCTGCTGTAAACAGTGCTGCTATGAACATAGGGATTCAAGTATCTTTTAAAAATTATGGTTGTATCTTATATATGTCCAGGAGTGGGATTTCTGGATCATATGACAATTCTGTTTTTTGAGGTACTTCCATAGTCTTTTCCATAGATGTTGCACCAATTAACATTCTCGTGAACAGTGTAAGAGCGCTCCCTTTTCTTTACACCCTCTTCAACGTTTATTATTTGAAAATTTTTTAATGATGGCCATCATGACTGGTGTGAGGTGGTGTGATGGCATTTTTATTTCTATACAATCCTTATTCTTTTTTCTGACTTTTCTGTGTTGATTGAGAATAGCAGTAATACAGCATCAGAATAGTGGGAACTGGCATCACTGTCTACATTTTCCTGTTTCACATTCACTATAGTATGTTACATTCAGTTCAGTTCAGTCACTCAGTCGTGTCTGACTCTTTGTGACCCCATGAATCACAGCACGCCAGGCCTCCCTGTCCATCACCAACTCCCGGAGTTTACTCAAAGTCATGTCACCGAGTCGGTGATGCTATCCGGCCATCTCATCTTCTGTCATCCCCTTCTCCTCCTGCCCCCAATCCCTCCTAGCATCAGGGTCTTTTCCAATGAGTCAACTCTTCACATAAGGTGGCCAAAGTACTGGAGTTTCAGCATCAGCATCAGTCCTTCCAATGAACACCCGGGACTGATCTCCCCTAGGATGGACTGGTTGGATCTCCTTGCAGTGCAAGGGACTCTCAAGAGTCTTCTCCAACACCACAGTTCAAAAGCATCAATTTTTCAGTGCTCAGCTTTCTTTACAGTCCAACTCTCACTACATATTATCAATTTCTGCCAAGGATTTCATGCATTTCTAATTTGTTCAGTTTATTTTCTCAAATATAGATTTGATTTTTTTTTTTAAAATTGAAGTATAGTTGACATGATATATTTGTTTCAGGTGTACAACATAGTAACTAGGTATTTTTATAGAATGTATTTCATACAGAGTTATTATAAAATTGACCATATTCCTTGTGCTGTACATTACATCCCTGTATTTATTTTATATCTAGTAGTTTGTAACTCTTAGGTTATAAACTACTGTTTTGCCCCCGTACCCATCCCCTCCCCTCTGGTAACCACTAGTTTGTTCTCTGAATCTGTGAGTTTTTTTGTTTTATTATATTTGTTCACTTGTTTTATTTGTAACATTCATATATAAGTGAAAAATACTGTATTTGTCTTTGACTAAATAAATTCACTAAGCCTTATATCCTCTGGGTCCATCCATGTTGTTGCAGACGAGAAAATTTCATTCATTTTTATGGCTAACTGGTATTCCATTGTAAATACATACTACATCTTTATTCATCGGTTGATGGACACTTAGGTGACTTCCATATCTTGGCTATTGTAAATAATGCTACTGTGAACATTACAGCTCAGGTATCTTTTCAAATTAGTGTTTTTATTTTCTTCAGTTAAGTGCCCTTGAGTGAAACTGCTGGATCTTATGATGGTTTTATTCTTAATTTTTTGAGGAACCTCCATAGTGTTCTCCACAGAGGTTGCACCAGCTTACATTCTCCACATCCTTATCAATTCTTGCTATTTCTTGTCTTTTTTGTCAATGACCATTCTGACAGGTGTAAGATATTGTCGCTTTGATTTGCATTTCCCTTATGAATAGTGATTATGATTAGGGATTCCTTAGTGGCTCAGACGGTAAAGCGTCTGCCCACAATGCGGAAGACCCGAGTTCAATCCTCTGGTCGGGAAGATCCCCTGGAGAAGGAAATGGCAACCCACTCCAGTACTCTTGCCTAGAAAATTCCACAGATGGAGGAGCCTGGTGGGCTATAGTCCATGGGGTCACAAAGAGTTGGACAGGACTGAGTGACTTCACTTTATGATTAGTGATGTTGAACATCTTTTTTTAAAATTTATTTTTAATTGAAGGATAATTGCTTTACAGTATTCTGTTGGTTCCTGCTAAAAATCAACATGAATCAGCCATAGGTATAAATATGTCCTCTCTCACTCGAAAGCCCCTCCCACCCATCTGGGTTGTTACAGAGCCCAGTTTGAACATCTCTTCATGTGCCATCTGTATGTTTTCTTCAGAAAAATGACTATTCAGGCCTTCTGCCCATTTAAAAATCAAGTTGGTTCTGTTTTTGCTGATACTAAGTTGTGTGAATTCTTTATATATTTTGGATATTAACCCCTTACTGGGCATATTGTTTGTAAGTACCTTCTTCCATTTAGTAGGCTGCCTTTTTGTTTTGTTGGTTTACATGTGTTGGGTTGTTTATTTTTTTGATATTGAGCTGCATGAGCTGCCTATATATTTGGAGATTAATCCTTTGTCAGTTGCATCAAGCTTTTTTTTTTTAAACTTTTTATTTTATATTGGGGTATAGCTGATTAACAGTGTTGTGAGCTTCAAGCTTTTAAATATGCGTTCCTCTAGAAGTTTTATGGTTTCATGCCTTAGATTTAGGTCTTTCGTTTTGAGTTTATTTTTGTATATAATGTGAGAATATCTTCATACATTTACATGTAGCTGTCCAGTTTCCCCAGCATCACTTACTGAAGAGACTGTCCTTTTCCCAATGTATAATATATTCTTGCCTCCTTTGTGGTAGATTAATTGACAGTAGGTGCCTGGGTTTATTTCTGAGCTCTGTATTTTTTTTTTTTTTTGACATATAGTTGATTTACAATATTGTGCTAGTTTCAGGTGTATAGCAAAGTGATTCAGTTATATATATATCCCAGATCCTTTTCCATTGTAGGTTATTATAAGAATTGACTATCTTGTAATTCAGTATCACCCTGTGCTCTCTGGGGCCTTTCTGATCTCCTTTTCCTTGACATGAAATTCCTCTGAGGGGATCCCTTGTGGTGCCATGATGCTCTTGGGAACTGAATGAGACTAAGTAATATGATTCTTATGCTTTTCTATGTGACCTTCATCAATTTTTGAGCTGTATATTGATTTTGATGCTGCTGCTTTGTAGTTTAGCACTTTCTCTGAACTATTTTCTTTGATCTATAGTTACTGATTTTTTTTTTTGTGTGTGTGTGGGAGAGAGGACCTCTCTACTGACATCCTCTTCTGTTTTTTGTCTGTTGTTCCTTGTGTGAGTTTTGGCAGATTGTGTCTTTAAAGAAATTTGTCCATTTCATCTAGGTTATCAAGTTTGTAGGCATAGTTTTTTTTTTAAACATTCCTTTATTAGCTACTGAGATATTGCCAAGTTCAGATATTCTTTCCTCAACTATGTTCAGTCTACTAATAAGCTCTTCAAAGGCATTCTTCATTTTTGTTTAGTGTTTTTCATCTCTAGCATTACTTTTTGGTACTTTCTTAGTTTTTCTATATCTCTGTTTACTCTATCCATCTGTTATTGCACACTATCTACTTTATCCATTGTTGTTGTTATTCTTGTTTAGTCACTAAGTTGTGTCTGACTCTTTGCAGCCCCATGGACTGTAGCCTGCCAGGCTCCTCTGTCCATGGGACTTCCCAAGCAAGAATACTGTAGTGGGTTGCCATTTCCTTCTCTAGGACATCTTCCCAACCCAGGGATCGAATCTGTGTCTCCTGCGTTGGCAAGTGGATTCTTTACCACTGAGTCACAAGAGAAGCCCTACATTAGACCCCTTATAATGTTAGTCATGTGCGTGTGTTAAGTCACTTAAATCATGTCTGACTCTTTGTGATCCCATGAACCATAGCCTGCCAGGCTCCCTCTGTCCATGTGATTCTGTAGGCAAGAATACTGGAGTGGGTTGCCATGCCCTCCTCCAGGGGATCTTCCTGTCCCAGGGATCGAACCCGTGTCTCTTACATTTCCTGTATTGGCAGGCAGGTTCTTTCCTGCTGGCACCACCTGGGAAGCCCTAATATTAATCATAGTTGTTTTAAAATTCCTGTTCCAATATTCTACTATCCCTGTCAGGTTTGGTTCTGATGCTTACTCTGTCTCTCCAAATTGTGTGTATGAGGGGGTTGTTTGGCATCTCTTATAATTTTTTCCAGCTTTGAGATAAATTTACAGGGCTTTATGTTAATTATATGGTGTACAATGATGGCTTGATACATGTATATATTGGGAAATGATTACCAAAATATGGTGAGCTAATACATCCATCACCTCTTATAATATTACCATTTTATTGTTGTGCTAACATTTGAGGCTTACTCTCTTAGCAAATTTTAAGCATATAATACATTATGGATAACTGTAGTCACCATACTGTGCCTTAGATCCTCAGAAGTTGCTCATTTTATAACTAGACGCTTTGACCAATTGCTCCCTTTGACCAATGTTTCCTCATTGCCCCCACCCTCCAGTGCCTGGCAACCAGTAATCTATACTGTGTTTCTATTTGTTCAGCATTTTTCTGATTCCACATGTAAGTGAAGTAATCGTTGGGAATGATGTACTAGGTAAAAGGATCTCCTATAGATAAACCTTTCCGTTCAGTTGCTCAGTTGTGTCCGACTCTTTGCGACCCCATGGAATGCAGCATGCCAGGTTTCCCTGTCCATCACCAACTCCTGGAGCTTACTCAAACTAATGTCCATCGAATCGGTGATGCCATCCAACCATCTCATCTTCTGTCATCCCCTTCTCCTCCTGCCTTCAGTTTTTCCCAGCATCAGGGTCTTTTCCAATGAGTCAGTTCTTCGCATCAGGTGGCCAAAGTATTGGAGTTTCAGCTTCAGCATAAGACCTTCCAATGAATATTCAGGACTGATCTCCTTTAGGATTGACTGGTTTGATCTCCTTGCAGTCCAAGGGACTCTCAAGACTGTTCTCTTAACACCATAGTTCAAAAGCATCAATTCTTCAGGGCTCTGCTTTCTTTATGGTCCAACTCTCACGTCCATACATGACTACTGGAAAAATCATAGCTTTGACTAGATAAACCTTTGGTAATGTGGAAATAAGGTATGGGGGACCTTCCCAGGTGGCTTAGTGATAAAAAATCTGCCTGCCAGTGCAGGAGATATGGTTTGACCTGTGGGTTGGGGAGATCACTGGAAAAGGAAATGGCAACCCATACCAGTCCTCTTGCCTGGGAAATCCCACGGACAAAGGAGCCTGGCAGGCTACAGTCCATGGGGCCACAAGGAGTCGGTCATGACTGAGTGATTAAACAACAACAATAAGGTATGGAGGTAGAGGATGCATTTTGTCATCCTGTGATTAGGTCTCAATCTTCTAGTTATTAGCCTATGCCTCAGGATTGTGAGTTTCACAATCAATTTCTTTTGTTCATCTTCTGGTAGAAGAGAATCGGTAGAGTGGGCTAGAGTTGGTATTTTCCTTCTCCCACGTGGAAGGCTAGAGCTGGCTTTAGTTTGGGATTTGTCTTTCCCAGGTCACTTAGGTTCTGATAGTAATCCAGTCAGCTAGGATCTGAATCTGATTAACTGTTTTCTCCTGACTGTAGGCCTTGATAAGAATAAAAGAATGCTCTGGTGTATTTCGAAATGGTGTCTTTTGCCATCCTCCTGGCAGAGGCACATGGAGATTTTTCTATGATATTTATTGTGGGAACTTGACTGCACTCCTCCGGGGTAAGTCTTACAATATTGTGCTGCTCATCAACAAAATACCAGCAAGCCAAATTCAACAGCATATGAAAAGGATCATACAAAATGATCAATTGGAATTTGTCCTTGGGATGTAATGATGAGTCAACTTGCACATATCAATAAAAGTGATATACTTCCTTAATAGAATAAATTAAAAATGTCAAAGCATCTCAAAACATTTGACAAAAATTTGACAAATGCTGCACTTGATGAAATACATTATTTCATGATAAAGATGCAACAAATTAGGTGTAGAAGGAATGTACCTCAACATAATAAATGCTATATATGACAAGCCCATAGCTTATATTATACCTAAGAGTGAAAGGCTGAAAACTTTTCCTCTAAGGTCAGAAACAAGACAAGAATGACCACTTTCTCACCAATCCTATTCAACATAGTACTGAAAATTTTAGCTAAAGTAATTAGGTAAGTAAAAGAAATAAAAGGCATCTAACATGGGAGGGAGTAAGTAATTTTCTGTTTGCAGATGTTATGATCTTCTATACAGGAAACCCTAAAGACTCAAAAAAATTACCGATACATTCCGGAGTAGATCTCAAAAGTTATCTTCACAAGAGAAAAAATCATAACTATGTGTGGCAGTGGATGTTAATTAGATTAATTGTGGTGATAATTTTTCAGTATATACACATAACAAATCATTGTGTTATACATCTACATGTTGTATGCATGTCAATTATATCTCAACTGAAAAAGGTTCTGCAGACGCTCCAGTGTTCAGAAACATTTCTCATCACTTACAAGAGAGAAAAGCCCATGTTTTATATACACGAGCAATGTTATATCAAATTTTACAGAGAAAATGACTTATTTTCTAGGAGGAGGAAAAAACCCTTCAAATCTAGTGAAATTGCAAGATGCAAAATCATCACATTGAATGCATTTCTAGAACAAGGAATTATCTGAAAAAGAAATACAACAGTCTCATTACAATGGCATCAGAAAAAAGAATAAAATACTTAGGAATAAATTTAACCAAAGAGGTAAAAGACCTATACACCGAAAACTTAAAAATAGTGAAAAATTGAAGTTACAAATAAATTCAGAGATATTCCATGTTCATGAATTAGAAGAATTAATATTGCTAAAATGTTCATACTACCCAAAACCATCTACAGAGTCAATGAAATTCCTATCAAAATTCCAATGATGTAATTCTTAATAATAGGGGAAAAATTCCTAAAATAAATGTAGAACCATAAAATACTCTGAATAGTCAAAGCAATCTTGCAGAAGAAAAATAAATCTGGAGGCACCACAGTGCCTAATCTCAACATATACTACAGGACTGTAGTCATCAAAACAGTATGGTGGTGGTACTCAAAACTATATTCACTCAAAACTTTGATGTAGTTCCATGTATTTTGGCATCTAGTATTACTGCTATAAGTCTAGAAATTTATTATCTAGGTGATTTTTTTTAAATAAAAAATTTGAAGTTTGAAACTTCTAATCCAATTCTGAGAATATAAATAAATACTATGTTGTAAAAAAAAAAAGGAAATTAACATGTGGTACAGTATTATTAAATTAAAGATTTTGCTCAAATTTTATGAAACAAATTATTTGTTTTCATACGTTATTCAACTCCCATTGTATTTAGTTGCATTGAGCAGCTTTAGCTGCATGCAACAAATTCTGTTAAAAACCTAATAGTTTTTTAAAGTTTGTGCTTCCTTGTTCATTTTCTGTTTAGTTGATCTATCCATAGCTGTGAGTGGGGTATTAAAGTCTCCTACTATTATTGTGTTACTATTAATTTCCTCTTTCATACTCGTTAGCGTTTGCCTTACATATTGCGGTGCTCCTATGTTGGGTGCATATATACTTATAATTGTTATATCTTCTTCTTGAATTGATCCTTTGATCATTATGTAGTGTCCATCTTTGTCTCTTTTCACACCCTTTATTTGAAAGTCTATTTTATCTGATATGAGTATTGCGACTCCTGTTTTCTTTTGGTCTCCGTTTGTGTGGAATATTTTTTTCCAGCCCTTCACTTTTAGTCTGTATGTGTCCCTTGTTTTGAGGTGGGTCTCTTGTAGACAGCATATATAGGGGTCTTGCTTTTGTATCCATTCAGCCAGCCTTTGTCTTTTGGTTGGGGCATTCAACCCATTTACATTTAAGGTAATTATTGATAGGTATGGTCCCGTTGCCATTTATTTTGTTGTTTGGGGTTCATGTTTATACAACCTTTCTGTGTTTCCTGTCTAGAGAAGATCCTTTAGTATTTGTTGAAGAGCTGGTTTGGTGGTACTGAATTCTCTCAGCTTTTGCTTGTCTGTAAAGCTTTTGAGTTCTCCTTCATATCTGAATGAGATCCTTGCTGGGTAGAGTAATCTAGGTTGTAGGTTATTCTCTTTCATTGCTTTAAGTATGTCCTGCCATTCCCTTCTGGCCTGAAGGGTTTCTATTGATAGATCAGCTGTTATCCTTATGGGAATCCCTTTGTGTGTTATTTGTTGTTTCTCCCTTGCTGCTTTTAATATTTAATAATTATGGAAAAGAGTAACTTAAATAAAAAAGGAGCAAATGACCCAAATATACATTTCTCCAAAGAAGACAAGAAATAACCAAGAGTACATGAAAAGATGTGCAACATTGTGAATCATCAAGGAAATTCAAATCAAAATCACAAGGAGGTAGTACCTCACATGTGTTAGGATGGCTATTATAAAAAACATACAGGAGATAAAAAATCTTGATGAGGATGTGGAGAAAAGGGGACCTTTGTATGCAGAAGATGGGAATGTAGGTTGGTATGGTCATAATAGAAAACAGTATGGAGGTGCTAGAGAAAATTAAAAATTTGATCTAGCATTCCCATTTTTGTGTATCTATCCTAAGGGAAGTGAAATCACTGTCTCAAAGAGCTATCTGCTCCCAGATTTTCATTACAACATTGTTAATAATAGCAAAGACTTGAAAACAACCTAAGTGTCCATCAGTAAAGAAGATGTGATGTGATATTCCCTTTTGTGTGTGTGTGTGTGTGTGTGTGTGTGTGTGTGTGTGTGTAATTTATCTTTAAAATTTAAGGAAATCCCTCCTTTGCAACAACATGGATGAATCTGCATGGCTGTATGCTTAAATCAGATAGAGTAAAACAAATACTGTGTGATATCATGTATATATGGAACCTAAAAAGAAAAAAATGTTAATTTATGGAAACAGAAGAATGATGGTTGCCAGGGGCTCAGAGGATGGGGAAAATGAGATGTTGGTCAAAGGGTACATATTTTCAGTTATATATAAATAATTTCTGCTCTAATATACAATAGAATAACTATGGCTAATAATACTGCATTGTATTTTTGAAATTTGCTAAGAGAAATCATAAGCGTCCTTACAGTACACACTGACAAAAGTTAACTGCAGCGATGGATGTGTTAATTATTTTGTGATAATTATTTCACAATATATACTATGTGAAATTATCACTTATAAATGTATATAGTTTTGTCAATTATATCTTAATAAATATAAATAAAAGAGTAGAAAAATTTTCTTTTTAAAGATTTTATTGACGTATAGTTGATTTAAAATGTTGTGTTTAATTTCTACCATATAGCAGTGACTCAGTTGTACATATACATTCTTTTTCATTATGGTTTATCACAGGATATTGAGTGTAATTCTCTGTGCTATATATTAGGACCTAGAAGAAAAATTTTCTTCATTTTTAAAGCTGAATAATACTCCATTGTTTGTTTATGCAACATTTCATTCATCCATTCATCCTTCAGTGGAAACAAGGGTTGCTCTGATCTGTTGGTTATTATGAATATTGCTGCTATAGTCATAGGTGTACAAATATTATTTCAAGTCCCTATTTTTAATCCTTTTGATATACTCAGAAATGGACTTGTTGGATTGTATTTTAATTCTATATTTAATTTTTGACGAACTGCCACAGCATTTTCCCCAGTGGTTCCAACATGTTCTCTTCCCATCAGCCATGCTTAAGTTTCCAATGTCTTTGTATCCTCATCAACACTTGTCATTTTTTTTTTCCCCCACATTCATTATCTGGATGCATGGCAAGTGATATCTTATTGTAGTTTTGATTTGCATTTTTGTAATGATGAGTAAGTGATGTTGATCACTTTTTCATATTCTTTTTGCCATTTGTACATATTTAGAGAACGTTCTACTAAAGTTCTTTGCCCACTTAAAACTAAGGTTGGTTTTTTGGGTTGAGTTGCATCTGTTTTTATTTTCCTTATCACACCTCCTCAGCATGCTACCCTTGGAGAGGGCTGCCCAGTTTCTTCCTTCTATCCAGAGGGATTATAGTAGATCTCATTTTCAGTGATAAACATCCAAGGGGCTGGTTTAAGTTTCACCTGATTAATTCTCAGAGCCTGTCTGAGTTGTAGTTGTTCTGTTTTTTTTCTTTACTTTCTTTTTTTTTAAAATTTATTTTTATTAGTTGGAGGCTAATTACTTTAAAATGTTGAACTGGATTTTGTCATACATTGACATGAATCAGCCATGGAGTTGCATGTATTACCCATCCCGAGCCCCCTCCCACCTCCCTCTCCACCCGATTCCTCTGGGTCTTCCCAGTGCACCAGGCTCGAGTACTTGTCTCATGCATCCAACCTGGGCTGGTGATCTGCTTCACCCTAGATAATATACATGTTTCAATGCTGTTCTCTCGAAACATTCCACCCTCGCCTTCTCCCACAGAGTCCAAAAGTCTGTTCTGTACATCTGTGTCTCTTTTTCTGTTTTGCATATAGGGTTATCATTACCATCTTTCTAAATTCCATGTATATGTGTTAGTATGCTGTAATGTTCTTTATCTTTCTGGCTTACTTCACTCTGTATAATGGGCCCCAGTTTCATCCATCTCATTAGAACTGATTCAAATGAATTCTTTTTAATGGCTGAGTAATATTCCATGGTGTATATGTACCACAACTTCCTTATCCATTTGTCTGCTGATGGGCATCTAGGTTGCTTGCATGTCCTGGCTATTATAAACAGTGCTGCGATGAACACTGGGGGGCACGTGTCTCTTTCAGATCTGGTTTCCTCAGTGTGTATGCCCAGGAGTGGGATTGCTGGGTCATATGGCAGTTCTATTTCCAGTTTTTTAAGAAATCTCCACACTGTTCTCCATAGTGGCTGTACTAGTTTGCATTCCCACCAACAGTGTAAGAGGGTTCCCTTTTCTCCACACCCTCTCCAGCATTTATTGCTTGTAGACTTTTGGATAGCAGCCATCCTGACTGGCATGTAATGGTACCTCATTGTGGTATTGATTTGCATTTCTCTGATGATGAGTGATGTTGACTATCTTTTCATGTGTTTGTTAGCCATCTGTATGTCTTCTTTGGAGAAATGTCTGTTTAGTTCTTTGGTCCATTTTTTGATTGGGTCATTTGTTTTTCTGGAATTGAGCTTCAGGAGTTGCTTGTATATTTTTGATATTAATCCTTTGTCTGTTGCTTCATTTGCTGTTATTTTCTCCCAATCTGAGGGCTGTCTTTTCACCTTGCTTATAGTTTCCTTTGTTGTGCAAAAGCTTTTAAGTTTCATTAGGTCCCATTTGTTTATTTGTGCTTTTATTTCCAATATTCTGGGAGGTGGGTCATAGAGGATCCTGCTGTGATTTATGTCAGAGAGTGTTTTGCCCATGATCTCCTCTGGGAGTTTTATAGTTTCTGGTCTTACATTTAGATCTTTAATCCATTTTGAGTTTATTTTTGTGTATGGTGTTAGAAGGTGTTCTAGTTTCATTCTTTTACAAGTGGTTGACCAGTTTTCCCAGCACCACTTGTTAAGAGGTTGTCTTTTTTCCATTGTATATCCTTGCCTCCTTTGTCGAAGATAAGGTGTCTATAGGTTCGTGGATTTGTCTCTGGGCTTTCTATTCTGTTCCATTGATCTATATTTCTGTCTTTGTGCCAGTACCATACTGTCTTGATGACTGTGGCTTTGTAGTATAGTCTGAAGTCAGGCAGGTTGATTCCTCCAGTTCCATTCTTCTTTCTCAAGATTACTTTGACTATTCGAGGTTTTTTGTATTTCCATACAAATTGAGAAATTATTTGTTCTAGTTCTGTGAAAAATACCATTGGTAGCTTGATAGGGATTGCATTGAATCTATAGATTGCTTTGGGTAGAATAGCCATTTTGACAATATTGATTCTTCCAATCCAAGAACACGGTATGTTTCTCCATCTGTTTGTGTCCTCTTTGATTTCTTCCATCAGTGTTTTATAGTTTTCTATGTATAGGTCTTTTGTTTCTTTAGGTAGATATACTCCTAAGTATTTTATTCTTTTTGTTGCAATGGTGAATATTATTGTTTCCTTAATTTCTCTTTCTGTTTTCTCATTGTTAGTGTATAGGAATGCAAGGGATTTCTCTGTGTTAATTTTATATCCTGCAACTTTACTATATTTGTTGATTAGCTCTTGTAATTTTCTGGTATATCTAGGAATTTCTCTGGAGCTGTTGTGGTCAGTGTGGGTTCAGTTCAGTTTCAGATAGCTCCTCGTTCCAGCTTATATTTCTCTCAATATCTATAGGCCCCTTCTGGTGTAGTTGGTGTTCTCTACAGGGATTTTAATCTGTTGCACCGGTCCCTTCTGAAGCGGTTCCGTTTGTTTATTTGCCTTCTGTTTGCCAGTCTTTTCAGTGCCTAATTTCCGCCCTGACACAGGTGGGCGGAGGTGGTCTCTTGTTCAGGTTGCTAGTTCCGTCGCGCTGCAGGGAGGGGGGAGGGGCGCTGTTTTCCCCGTCTATGCTGCTCAGGCTCCCGAGTGCTCTATATGGAGCCTGCCCTGCGCTGCGCGCGGTTCCAGCCCTCGGGTGTTCCACAAAAGCGCAGACTCGGCTGCGCCTGCGTTTTGTGCCTTCTTTGGCTCAAGCAGCTCAGGCAGCCAGGAGCTTGATGGGCGCACTCTCCCCGGGTGC
Organism: Odocoileus virginianus; assembly: GCF_023699985.2. NCBI lineage: Eukaryota > Metazoa > Chordata > Mammalia > Artiodactyla > Cervidae > Odocoileus > Odocoileus virginianus. The sequence goes on from NC_069680.1 coordinate 68,802,672, forward strand.
GGTGTGCCTTCTCCCCTCCACGGTCCCAGCCTCAGTTTCTGCGCCTGCCAGTTGGGTGTGTGCGCCTTCTCCCCTCCGCGTCCCCAGCCCCAGTCCTCATCCACTCCGTCGGGTGCGTTCGCACTGTGTCTATCGTTCGCACTGTGTCTATCCACGACCCTCCCGGCGGATGTCGACCATCCAGAATCTCAGGAGGTCTTTGGTTAGAAACTGGAGGCCTGTTTGCAGTGTGGTAGGGGACGCAGTCCTTGGGGCCGAGCCTGCCCCTTTCCCCTCCACCCTGCCTCCTGCCTCAGGCGGGGCTGGGCCTGTCCGCAGTTGGCTAGGTCCTCTGGACTTGCTCGGTCCCTTTGTTCTGTGAACGGCCAGCAGTGTGTTCGGGCCGGTTAATTTTCTCTCTCTCTTTTGCTGTCCCACAGTTTAAGCTGGTAACTCACGAAACCTCCCTCCAGTTGCCCTCAGGGCACTCAGGCCTGGGCCTTACCCTTAGTAATGCCGCCCACTCCTCTCCGTTCAGCCCCCACTTGCTGGTGGTGGATGCGGGTGTCTGGGGTACTTTTCTGCTGGGAGTTGCTTTTAGGCACGTAATATGTGGGTTTTATTTATTTTTCCCCTCCCAGTTAGGTTGCCCTCTGAGATTCAAAAACTTCCCCCAGACCCGCCAGTGCGGGGGTTTCCTGGTATTTGGAAACTTCCTCTATTAAGACTCCCTTCCTGGGACGGATCTCTATCCTTAGCTCTTTTGTCTGTCTTTTTATCCTTTATATTTTGTCCTACCTCCTTTCGAAGACAATGGGCTGCTTTTCTGGGCACCTGATGTCCTCAGCTAGCGATCATAAGTTGTTTTGTGAAGTTTGCTCTGCGTTCAGTTGTTCTTTTGATGAATTTGTAGGGGAGAAAGTGGTCTCTCCGTCCTATTCCTCTGCCATCTTTGCTCCTCCTCTGTAGTTGTTCTTTATATATTCTGGATATTAATACTTTGTCATTTATTTGATTTTGTAACACTTTCTCCTATTCCATGTATTGCCTTTGTACTCTGTTGGTAGTGTCCTGAATGCAAAAAAATTTTTGATTTTAATGAAATCCAATGTATTGATTTTTTTTCTTTTGTTGCCTGTGCTTTTGGCCTCATATCCATAAATCATTGCCAATTTAGTGTGCTGAATCTTTCACCCTATATTTTCATCTAGTAATTAATGTCTTTAACTCTTAAATTTAACTCTGTGATCCATTTTGAGTGAATGTTTATACATGGTATACGTTAGGGACCCAACTTCATTCTTTTGCCCTTAGATACACTGCTTTTCCAAAACCATTTCATAAGAAGTCTTTTGTTCTGTGCCAATTGCAGCCTACCAGTAACTAGTGCTGTGTTTAGACCTGTCCTTGTGATTGTTATTACAATTGCAAGATGCTTTTTAAGCAATATCCATTAGGTAACTTAGGGAAAAAAGAAAAGCTTGTTATCAGCAGGACCTGGAGATTAACCTAATGCCCAACAGCAAGGTGTAGGTGGGGGCAGTGGGGTGCACAGAGAGACAGAGAGCACACATGCACAAGCCTAGGCCTTGGGTTCTGCTTTTATTAGGGTCCAGGGGGAGGGCCCAGGGTTTTGTAGGTTCATGATTTCTTGTTGAATTCAAAGGATGGAAAGAGATATTAAAAACAAACAAAGCCAGGAACTCCAATGGTCACTTGTGGAAGTCAACCAAGGTCTCCAGAAGAAGCCTGAGGGAAGAGGGGTCTTGTTCTTTATCTCGTCACAAGGCCAGCAATGTGTTTGTTAGAGAGAACTCTCTCTGAAGGGTAAAGTGGATGCCTCAGCAATCTAAGTGTAGACCCCAAAATGCTATGAAATTTCCTAACATTTTGAATGTGTTTTTTCTTTGATTGCGTATTTGTTTTTTTGTTGGAGATCTTTGTTTCTGAGAGCTTTTATAAAGTTTTTGAAGCAAGACTCTAGTTGGTTTTCTTTTTAGTGTTGCTATGAGAGAACAAAAACCAGAGATCCCTAGTCTATCATCTTGCTGAATTTATCTCTAAATAATAGTAAGAAGATTATCAGTTCAGTCCAGTCGCCCGCTCATTTCCAACTCTTTGCGACCCCATGGACTGCAGCACGCCAGGCTTCCCTGTCCATTACCAACTCCTGAAGCTTACTCAAACTCATGTCCATTGAGCCGGTGATGCTATTGAACCATCTAATCCTCTGTCATCCCCTTCTCCTTCTGCCTTCAATCTTTCCAAGCATCAGAGTCTCTTCTAATGAGTCAGTTCTTCGCATCAGGTGGCCAAAGTATTGGAGTTTCAGCTTCAGCATCAGTCCTTCCAATGACTATTCAGGACTGATTTTCTTTGGGTGGACTGGTTAGATCTCCTTGCTGTCCAAGGGACTCTTGAGAGTGTTCTCCAACAACACAGTTCAAAAGCATCAATTCTTTGGTGTTCAACTTTCTTTATAGTCCAACTTTCACGTCCATACATGACTACTGGAAAAACCATAGCTTTGACTAGCTGGACCTTTGTTGGTAAAGTAATAGCTCTGCTTTTTAGTATGCTGTCTAGGTTGGTCATAGCTTTTCTTCCAAGGAGCAAGCGTCTTTTAATTTCATGGCTGCAGTCACCATCTGCAGTGATTTAGGAGCCTCCCAAAATAAAGTCTGTCACTGTTTCCATTATTTCCCCATCTATTTGCCATGAAGTGATGGGACCAGATGCCATGATCTTAGTTTTCTGAATGTTCAGTTTTAAGCCAACTTTTTCACTCTCCTCTTTCACTTTCATCAAGAGGCTCTTTAGTTCTTTGCTTCCTGCCACAAGGGTGGTGTTATCTGCATATCTGAGGTTATTGATATTTCTCCCGGCAATCTTGATTCCAGCTTGTGCTTCATCCAGCCCAGCATTTCACATGATGTACTCTGCATATCAGTTAAACAAGCAGGGTGACAGTATACAGCCTTGATGTACTCCTTTCCCGATTTGGAACGAATTTATTGTTCCATGTCCAGTTCTAACTGTTGCTTCTTGACCTGCATACAGATTTCTCAGGAGGCACATCAGGTGGTCTGGTATTCCCATCTCTTTCAGAATTTTCCAGTTTATTGTGATCCACACAGTCAAAGGTTTTGGCATAGGCAATAAAGATGAAGTAGATGTTTTTCTGGAACTCTCTTGCTTTTATATTTACAGTTAAAATTTGCCACATAGTGTTTTTTCTCACCATTACTATTTATATTTGTGATTTCCTTGCCTTGCCTTGCTTCCACAAATATAAATTTATTCATTTACTTTTTCCTGTAATATATAGTTATTTCATAATTATAATTTTTAGAATTTTATTTTTTCTTACAATAGCAGCTTGTTAATTTTGTTGATCTTTAAACAAAACAACTTTAATTTTGATTTTCTTTTTTATATGTTTATGCTCTGTTTCACTTATTTCTGATGTAATCTTCATTATTTTCTTCTGAAACTTTTGGCTTTGTGTTTTTTCTTTTTTCTAGTTCCTTGAGATGTAATCTTAGGTTGCTTATTTGACTTATTTTTTTTTCCTTTTTAATATGGGTGTTTATTATAAACTTCTTTCTTAACTATGCTGTATCCAATCAATTCTGGTATGTGGTGTTTTCATTTTTTTTGTATAAAGTATTTTCCATTTCTTGATTTCTTCTTTGATGAATTGGTTGTTCAAAATGTCTTGCTTGATTGGTAAACATCAGGGAAATGTAAATCTAAACCACAATGAGGTGTTAGCACCTGTCAGAATGTGCATGCTAAGTTGCTTCAGTTGTGTCCGACTCTGTGCGACCCTATAGACTGTAGCCCTCCAGGCTCCTCTGTCCATGGGATTCTCCAGGCAAGAATACTGGAATGGATTGCCATGTCCTTCTCCAGGGGATCTTCCCAACCCAAGGATCAAACCCACATCTCCCATTTGCAGGTGGGTCCTTTACCACTAGCACCACCTGGATGCCCACCTGTCAGAATGGCTATTATGAAAAACAACACAAGTGACAAATAGTGGTGATGATGTGGAGAAAAGGGAACCCATGTACATGGTTGGTGGGAATGTCAGTTGGTGCAGCCGCTGTGAAAAACATTATGGAGGTTTCTAAAAAAAAAAAAAAACTAAAAATTGATTAAACATATGATCCATCAATTCCACTTCTGGATCATATTCAGAAGAAACATAAACACTAATTTGTAAAAATAAATGCACCCCAATGTTTATAGCAGCATTATTTAAAATAGCCAAGATATGGAAGCAACCTAAGTGTTTATGAACAGATGAATGAATATAGGAGATGTGGCATATATATGAATAGAATACTGTTTAGCCATAAAAAGAGAATGAAATTTAGTTATTTGCAGCAACATGGATGGACTTGGATGCTATTATACTAAATGAAATAAATCAGGGAGAGAAAGGTAAACTCTGTGTAATATCACATACATGGAATCTAGAAAATACAACAAACTAGTGAATATAATGAAAACAGACTCATGGATATATAGAACAAATTAGTTGTTTCAAATGGGGAGAGGGAAAGAAGGAGAGGTACAAACTATTATGAATAAAATAAACTACAAGGGTACATTGTACAACATGGGATATAGCCAATATTTTATAATAACTATAAATGGAGTATAACCTTTAAAAATTGTGACTCACTATATTGTATACCTGTAACTTATGGAACATTGTATGTCAACTATATCATTTAACCTCCGTTTTGTGGATTTTCTGCTTTCCTTTTCACTTTTGAATTCTAGTTTCATTCCATTTTTGTCTGAAAAGATATTAATACTTGGTATGATTTCAGTCTTCTTAAATTTGTATTTGTTTTATAACCTAAAAAAAATAGATTTTGTAATCTATCCTGGAGAATGTTCCCTGTATATTTGAGACGAGGACAATTTTTCTGCTGTTGGGTGATGTTATATTTATTTGGTATATAGTGTTGTTCAAATCCTGTTTCCTTAAAGGTCTTGTTTGATTTCTCTATCCACAGTTGAAAACACTACACTGAATTCCCTAAACATTGTTTTGCTATCAATTTCTCCCTTTGTTGTCGTTGTTCAGTTACTCAGTCATGGCTGACTCTTTGCAGTCCACGGACTGCGGCATGCCAAGCTTCCCTGTCCTTCACTAACTTCATTAACTTTGCTGCTGGAGTTTGCTCAGACTCATGTCCATTGAGTCGATGATGCCATCCAATCATATCCTCCTCTGTCGCCCCCTTCTCCTCCTGCCCTCAGTCTTTCCCAGCATCAGAGTCTTTTCCAATGAGTTGGCTCTTCACATCAGGTGTTTACTTCATGTATTTGGGTGCTCTGATTTTCAGGGCATATATACTTGTAACTGATATATATTCCTAGTGAATAAATCCTTTGTTTTTATATAATGTCCTTATATGTTTCTTGTGACAGTTTTTTAGTTTACGTGTATTTTGTCTAACATATGTATGGCTACCATCTTAGGTTGCCATCTTAGGTCAGTCTTTTGAATACCCTATATTATTGGACGTTGCTTTTTAAAAAAATTCAATCTATTTGGTTACAGTATGTCTTTTGATGAGAAGCTTAATGTATTTACATTTAAAGTAACTATTGATACAGAAGAATTCACTGTTTTCTTGTAGCTCCCCTCGCCCTTTTGCTGTTTTTCCTTTGTGTTTTGTAATTTTTTTTTTGTACTGACATGCTTTGACTCAGTTCTCATTTTCTTTTGAGTATCTTTCATAGTCATTTTCTTCGTGGTTACTGTGGAGTTTATGTGCAACATAATTTATTTTAAGCTGATAAAAACTTCAGTCTCATACAAAAACTCCTGTTTTACCTCGTCCTCCAACACCTTATGTTATTGAACTCACAAGTTACATCCTTTTGCATTTTATATTTATCAACGTATTTTACATTTTTTTATGCGTTAGTCTCTTAAATTCTGTACCGGAACTAAAACTAATTTATACAGTACCATTGAAGTATTTTAGATTTGCCTGTATATTTCCCCTTATCACTGAGCTTTATTGTTTCATGAGTTTCATGTTCAGTTCAGTTCAGTCGCTCAGTCGTGTCTGACTCTTTGCGACCCCATGAATTGCAGCATGCCAGGCCTCCCTGTCCATCACCAACTCCTGGAATTTACTCAAACCCATGTCCATCGAGTTGGTGATGCCATCCAACCATCTCATCCTCTGTCGTCCCCTTCTCCTCCTGCCCCCAATCCCTCCCAGCATAGCTTTTTCCAATGAGTCAACTTTTCGTATGAGGTGGCCAAAGTACTGGAGTTTCAGCTTCAGCATCAGTCCTTCCAATGAACACCCAGGACTGATCTCCTTTAGGATGGACTAAGGTTGGACCTCCTTGCAGTCCAAGGAACTCTCAAGAGTTTCTCCAACACCACAGTTCAAAAGCATCAATTTTTCTGCACTCAGCTTTCTTTATAGTCCAACTCTCACATCCATACATGACCAGTAGAAAAACCATAGCCTTGATTAGACAGACCTTTGTTGGCAAAGTAATGTCTCTGCTTTTTAATATACTATCTAGGTTGGTCATAACTTTCCTTCCAAGGAGTAAGCATCTTTTAATTTCATGGCTGCACTCACCATCTGCAGTTATTTTGGAGCCCCCCAAAAATAAAATCTGACACTGTTTCCACTGTCTCCCCATCTATTTTATCTAGTAATTCTTTCATTTCATTGAAAGAACTCCTTTTAGCATTTCTTATAAAAAGGTCTAGCAGTGTGAACTCCCTCAGCTTTTATTTGTGAAAGTATTTCTCCTTCATTTTTGAAGGACACTGTGGCTGGGTATGGTATTCTTGGTTTTTTTTTTTTTTTTTGGTTTTGTTTTTCAGTCACTAAGCTGTGTTTGACTCTTTGACCCTGTGGACTACAGGACACCAGGGTCCTTTGTCTTCCGTTATCTCCCAGAGTTTGCTCAAATTCATGTTCATTGAGTTGGTGATGCTATTTAACCATTTCATCCTCTGCCAACTCCTTTTCCTTTTGCCTTTACTCTTTTCCAGCATTGGGGTATTTTCCAATGAGTCGTCTCTTTGCATCAGGTAGCCAAAGTATTGGAGGTTCAGCAACCGTCCTTCAATGAATATTCAGGGTTGATTTCCTTTAGGATTGATTGGCTTGATCACTGTGCTGTGCCAGAGATTCTGAAGAGTCTTCTCCAGCACATAATTAGAAAGCATCAGTTCTTTGGTGCTTAGCCTTCTTTATTGTCCAACTCTCACATACTTACATGACTACTGGAAAAGCCATAGCTTTGACCCTGTGGACTTTTGTCAGAAAAATGATGTATCTGCTTTTTAATACACTGTCTTGGTTTGTCATAGCTTTTCTTCTAGGGAGCAAGTGTCTTTTAATTTCATGGGTGCAGCCACTGTCTGCAATGATTTTGGAGCCCAAGAAAATAAAATCTGTCACTGCTTCCACTTTGCCTCTTTCTATTTGCCATGAAGTGATGGGACCAGTTCATGAAGTGATGAACTATGGATGGAGGTTTGTGACATTGTACAGGAGACAGGAATCAAGACCATCCCCAAGAAAAAGAAATGCAAAAAAGCAAAATGACTGTCTGAGGAGGCCTTACAAATAGCTGTGAAAAGAAGGCAAGTGAAAAGCAAAGGAGAAAAGGAAAGATATACCCATTTAAATGCAGAGTTCCAAAGAATAGCAAGGAGAGATAAGAAAGACTTCCTCAGCAATCAATGTAAAGAAATAGAGGAAAACAATAGAATGGGAAAGACTAGAGATCTCTTCAAGAAAATCAGAGATACCAAGGGAACATTTCATGCAAAGATGGGCTCAATAAGGACAGATATAGTAGAGACCTAGCAGAAGATATTAAAAAGAGGTGGCAAGAATACACAGAAAAACTGTACAAAAAAGATTTTCATGACTCAGATAAACATGATGGTGTGATCACTCACCTAGAGCCAGACATCCTGGAATGTGAAGTCAAGTGGGCACTAGGAAGCATCACTACGAACAAAACTAATGGAGGTGGTGGAATTGCAGTTGAGCTATTTCACATCCTGAAAGATGATGCTGTGAAAGTGTTGCACTCAATATGCCAGCAAATTTAGAAAACTCAGCAGTGGCCACAGGATTGGAAAAGGTCTGCTTTCATTTCAATCCCAAAGAAAGGCAATGCCAAAGAATGCTCAAACTACCGCACAATTGCACTCATCTCACATGTTAGTAAAGTGTTACTTAAAATTCTCCAAGCCATGCTTCAGCAATACATGAACCGTGAACTTCCAGATGTTCAAGCTGGTTTTAGAAAAGGCAGAGGAACCAGAGATCAAATTGCCAACATTGCTGGATCATTGAAAAAGCAAGAAAGAGAGTTCCAGAAAAACATCTATTTCTGCTTTATTGACTATGCCAAAGCCTTTGACTGTGTGGATCACAATAAACTGTGGAAAATTCTTCAAGAGCTGGGAATACCAGACCACCTGACCTGCCTCTTGAGAAACCTATATGCAAGTGAGGAAGCAACAGTTAGAACTGGACATGAAACAACAGACTGGTTCCAAATTGGGAAAAGAGTACATCAAGGCCATATATTGTCACCCTGCTCATTTAACTTCTATGCAGAGTACATCATGTGAAATGCTGGGCTGGATGAAGCACAAGCTGGAATCAAGATTGCTGGGAGAAATATCAATAACTTCAGATATGCAGAAAGTGAAGAACTAAAGAGCTTCTTGATGAAAGTGAAAGAGGAGAGTGAAAAAGTTTGCTTAAAGCTCAACATTCAGAAAACTAAGATCATGGCATCTGGTCCCATCACTTCATGGGAAACAGATGGGGAAACAGTGGCTGACTTTATTTTTCTGGGCTCCAAAATCACTGCAGACAGTGATTGCAGCCATGAAATTAAAAGACACCTACTCCTTGGAAAGAAAGTTATGACTAACCTAGACAGCATATTAAAAAGCAGAGACATTACTTTGTCAACAAAGGTCCATCTAGTCTGGCCTCTGGTTTTTCCAGTGGTCATGTATGGATGTGAGAGTTGGACTATAAAGAAAACTGAGTGCCAAACAATTAATGCTTTTGAACTGTGGTGTTGGAGAAGACTCTTGAGAGTCCCTTGGACTGCAAAGAGGTCCAACCAGTCCATCCTAAAGGAGATCAGTCCTGGGTGTTCATTGGAAGGACTGATGTTGAAGCTGAAACTCCAATACTTTGGCCACCTGATGCAAAGAGCTGACTCACATGAAAAGACCCTGATGCCAGGAAAGATTGAGGGCAGGAGGAGAAGGGGACAACAGAGGATGAGACGGCTGGATGGCCTCACCAACACAATGGACATGAGTTTGGGTGACTCTGGGAGTAGGTGATGGACAGAGAGGCCTGGTGTGCTGTGGTTCATGGGGTCGCAAAGAGTCAGACACGACTGAGCGACTGAACTGAACTGATGGGGCCAGATGCTATAATCTTCGTTTTTTTTAATGTTGAGTTTCAAGCCAAGTTTTTCACTCTCCTCATTCATCCTTATCAACAGTCTCTTTAGTTCTTTTTCTGCTTCCTTCCATTGTAGTGGTTATCGTCCGCATATCTGATGTTGGTATTTCTCTTGGCAGTCTTGACTTCAGCTTTGTGATTCATCCAGCGCAGCATTTTGCATGATAGATTCTGCATCAAAGTTAGATAAGCAGTGTGGCAATATACAGCCTTGTTTGTACTCCTTTCCCAATTTGGAAGCAGTCAATTGTTCCACGTCTGGTTCACTGAGTTATACAAGCACCTTTGCCATGACAAGGCTGTGATCCATGAAGGGAATAGGCCAGACTCTTTCTAATCCAAGCTGATTTTGAAACTTAAATATTCACAGTGTTCTTGAGGTAGCAAGTATATGTGATCTAGAAATTTTATGTTCATTTTTTTTGGCACAATCCTACCAATATTTCAAGTCCCACAAATTTCACAAGCATTCTAGCTGTTGCTTCTTGTCCTGCATACAAGTTTCTCAGGAGGCAGGTCAGGTGGTCTGCTATTCCCATCTCTTTAAGAATTTCCCTCAGTTTGTTATGATCCACATAGTCAAAGGTTTTAGCATAATCAATGAAGCAGAAGTAGATGTTTTATTTTTTTTTTCCCCCTGGAATTCTCTTGCTTCCTCTGTTATCCATTGAATGCTGGCAATTTTATCTCTGGTTCCTCTACCTCTTCAAAACCCAGCTTGTACATCTGGAAGTTCTCGGTTCATGTACTGCTGAAACCTAGCTTAAAGATTTTGAGCATTATTTTGCTAGCATGTGAAATGAGCACAGTTGTCCATGGGGTTCTGCAAGCAAGACTACTGGAATGAGTTGCCATTTCCTACTCTAGCACACCACATTTTGCCAGAACTATGACCCATCTGTCTTTTATTTTTTGTAATTTGTATAATTTAATATGCTACAAATGAGGAAAATAAACAGGGCACAGGGATGCAAAAAGGAAAAGTCCTGTGAAGATTCTCTTCATTTTGATTGTATTGCTTTCTTGCCTTCAGAGGGGAAGATTTTGACTTCAAAAGAAACAAAATATTTGAGAAGGGAATTTACATCTTGTGTTCTAGATGGTATTCTTCATCTATCTTCTCAGCAGTCCACGTGTCTGGATAAAGTTTATAATTATTGAGCACCGTCAATGCATCTAACAATGGAAATTTTGCCTTTGGGAATGTTCTTAACGTTCATCATGTCAAACTGATGTTCTTTCAGCAACTTGAACTCCTTAGGCTGCTGACGTGTGCCGGCATCCTATACCTGCAAAGAAGACACGGGATCTTAGGAATCAACATACACATCTTTTAGTAATGACAGCAGTTTGTCATCTTTTCTGTCAGTCAATTTCTCCCTTAATTTCTGGATGGCTGCTCATCTGCTTTAGCAGGAGGTTTATGGTGGAGGGGTGTCTGGGAGCCGGGGAAGGCTTCATTCTGCTGATTTCCCATTCTGCTCGGTTCACTAGGTTGAAATTCATGATGGCATGAGCCACTCAGTCCCCATTTCTTCACAACAAGATGCCCTGAGTTAAACCACACGTGGTTGAACACTGGTGCAGGCGACCTCTGGGATATACCCGAGCATGCGCACATCTGGGGTGGACCCAAGCTGGAGCATGAAAGACAGCATGAAGACCCATCTGTCTTGAGCAGCCCTGCACTGCTTGGCTTATAGTTTCACTGAGTTACACAAGTTCCTTTGCCATGACAAGGCTGTGATCCATGAAGTGAATAGGCTAGACTCTTTCTAACCAAGTTGATTTTGGAACTTTTAGTTATTCACAGTTTTCTTCTTGTTACAAGGTTGAGATCTAGAAATGTCACCTTCATTCCTTTTGGCACAATTCTACCAATATTTCAAGTTCCACAAATTTCATAAGCATTCCTTATTTATGAAAAGTCACAGAATCTGTTATCACATTATGGCATTACAGTTATTTCCTCATACTGTTTCATTTTCTTACATAAGATTAAGTTTCTCTAAAACACTGTAGGTTCCTTGAGAAAAGGGATTTTGTTTTCTACTTCTGTGCCTAGAGTTGACCAAGTCGCCAAGGATTATAAACTTCTGTCCAATAGAACTGAATCCTTTTTGCCTTAAATCTGTTAGTTATCATTCCACTGACAAACAGCTTGTTACTAGATGAGACGCTCTGCCCTTATTACAAATGGTTGGTAGTTCTTTTTTTTTCTTTCTGAATTTTGAATATATCAACCGACTTCTTTCTGACTGCAGTTTCTGCTTAGAAATCCACTAATAACCTAGTGGAGCCTCTCTTGGAGGTGATGAATCATTTTCTCTTGCTTCTTTCAAAATTGTTGATGCCATTCAACCATCTCATCCTCTGTCGTCCCCTGCTCCTCCTGCCTTCAGTCTTTCCCAGCATCAGGGTCTTTTCCAGTGTGTCAGTTCTTTGCATCAGGTGGCCAAAGTATTGGAGCTTCAGCTTCAGCATTAGTCCTTCCAATGAATAATTCAGGATTGATTTCCTTTAGGATTGACTGGTTTGATCTCCAGTCAAGGAGATCTCTTGGGACTCTCAAGAGTGTTCTCCAGCACCACAGTTCAAAAGCACCAATTCTTCCATGCTCAGCTTTTATTATAGTCCAACTCTCACATCCTTGCATGACTACTGGAAAAACCATAGTTTTGACTAGATGGACTTTTGTGTTTTGGCAAAGTGATGTCTTTGTGTTTTTGTCATAGTTTTTGTTCCGAGGAGCAAGTCTCTCTCTCTTTGTATTTTTTTTTTTTTAATTTTCATTCAGCTTTATATTTTTATTTTTTCATTTATTTTTATTAGTTGGAGGCTAATTACTTTACAATATTGTAGTGGTTTTTGTCATACATTGACATGAATCAGCCATGGATTTACATGTGTTCCCCATCCCGCTCCCCGCTCCCATCTCCCTCCCCATCCCATCCCTCTGGGTCTTCCCAGTGCACCAGCCCTGAGCACTTGTCTCATGCATCCAACCTGGGCTGGTGATTTGTTTCACCCTTGATAGTATACTTGTTTCAGTGCTATTCTCTCAGAACATCCCACCCTCGCCTTCTCCCACAGAGTCCCAAAATTCCGTTCTGTACATCTGTGTCTCATTTTCTGTTTTGCATATAGGGTTATTATTACCATCTTTTAAAATTCCATATATATGCATTAGTATGCTGTATTGATCTTTAACTTTCTGGCTTACTTTGCTCTGTATAATGGGCCCCAGTTTCATCCATCTCATTAGAATTGATTCAAATGAATTCTTTTTAATGGCTGAGTAATATTCCATGGTGTATATGTACCACAGCTTCCTTATCCATTCGTCTGCTGATGGGCATCTAGGTTGCTTGCATGTCCTGGCTATTTTAAACAGTGCTGCGATGAACATTGGGGTGCATGTGTCTCTTTCAGATCTGGTTTCCTCAGTGTGTATGCCCAGGAGTGGGATTGCTGGGTCATATGGCAGTTCTATTTCTAGTTTTTAAAGAAATCTCCACACTGTTCTCCATAGTGGCTGTACTAGTTTGCATTCCCACCAACAGTGTAAGAGGGTTCCCTTTTCTCCACACCCTCCAGCATTTATTGCTTGTAGACTTTTGGATAGCAGCCATCCTGACTGGCATATAATGGTACCTCATTGTGGTTTTGATTTGCATTTCTCTGATGATGAGTGATGTTGAGCATCTTTTCATATGTTTGTTAGCCATCTGTATGTCTTCTTTGGAGAAATGTCTGTTTAGTTCTTTGGCCCATTTTTTGATTGGGTCATTTATTTTTCTGGAATTGAGATGCAGGAGTTGCTTGTATATTTTGAGACTAATCCTTTGTTTCTCCATTTGCTATTATTTTCTCCCATGCTGAGGCTGTTTTTTCACCTTGCTTATAGTTTCCTTTGTTGTGCAAAAGCTTTTAAGTTTCATTAGGTCCCATTTGTTTATTTTTGCTTTTATTTCCAATATTCTGGGAGGTGGGTCATAGAGGATCCTGCTGTGATTTATGTTGGAGAGGGTTTTCCCTATGATCTCCTCTGGGAGTTTTATAGTTTCTGGTCTTACATTTAGATCTTTAATCCATTTTGAGTTTATTTTTGTGTATGGTGTTAGAAGGTGTTCTAGTTTCATTCTTTTACAAGTGGTTGACCAGTTTTCCCAGCACCACTTGTTAAAGAGGTTGTCTTTTTCCATTGTATATCCTTGCCTCCTTTGTCGAAGATAAGGTGTCCATAGGTTCATGGATTTATCTCTGGGCTTTCTATTCTGTTCCACTGATCTATATTTCTGTCTTTGTGCCAATACCATACTCTCTTATTGACTGTGGCTTTGTAGTATAGTCTGAAGTCAGGCAGGTTGATTCCTCCAGTTCCATTCTTCTTTCTCAAGATTACTTTGGCTATTCGAGGTTTTTTGTATTTCCATACAAATTGAGAAATTATTTGTTCTAGTTCTGTGAAAAATACAGTTGGTAGCTTGATAGGGATTGCATTGAATCTATAGATTGCTTTGGGTAGTATGCTCATTTTGACAATATTGATTCTTCCGATCCATGAACATGGTATATCTCTCCATCTATTTGTGTCCTCTTTGATTTCTTTCATCAGTGTTTTATAGTTTTCTATGTATAGGTCTTTTGTTTCTTTAGGTAGATATACTCCTAAGTATTTTATTCTTTTTGTTGCAATGGTGAATGGTATTGTTTCCTTCATTTCTGTTTCTGTTTTCTCATTGTTAACGTATAGGAATGCAAGGGATTTCTGTGTGTTAATTTTATATCCTGCAACATTACTGTATTCATTGATGAGCTGTAGTAATTTTCTGGTAGAGTCTTTAGGGTATTCTATGTAGAGGATCATGTTGTCTGCAAATAGTGATAGTTTTACTTCTTTTCCTATCTGGATTCTTTTTATTTCTTTTTCTGCCCTGATTGCTGTGGCCAACACTTCCAAAACTATGTTGAATAGTAGTGGTGAGAGTGGACACCCTTGTTTTGTTCCTGACTTTAAGGGAAATGCTTTCAATATTTCACCATTGAGGATACTGTTTGCTGTGGGTTTGTCATATATAGCTTTTATTATGTTGAGGTATGTTCCTTCTATTCCTGCTGTCTGGAGAGTTTTAATCATAAATGGGTGTTGAATTTTGTCAAAGGCTTTCTCTGCATCTATTGAGATAATCATATGATTTTTATCTTTCAATTTGTTAATGTGGTGTATTACATTGATCGATTTGCGGATATTAAAGAATCCTTTCATTCCTGGGATAAAGCCCACTTGGTCATGGTGTATGATTTTTTTTTAATATGTTGTTGGACTCTGTTTGCTAGAATTTTGTTAAGGATTTTTGCATCTATGTTCATCAGTGATATTGGCCTGTAGTTTTCTTTTTCTGTGGCATCTTTGTCTGGTTTTGGAATTAGGGTGATGGTTGCCTGATAGAATGAGTTTGGAAGTTTGTCTTCTTCTGCAATTTTCTGGAAGAGTTTGAGTAAGATAGGTGTTAGCTCTTCTCTAAATTTTTGGTAGAATTCAGCTGTGAAGCCATCTGGTCCTGGGCTTTTGTTTGCTGGAAGATTTCTGATTACAGTTTCGATTTCCTTGCTTGTGATGGGTCTGTTAAGACCTTCTTTTTCTTCCAGGTTCAGTTTTGGAAAGTTATACTTTTCTAAGAATTTGTCCATTTCTTCCAAGTTGTCCATTTTATTGGCATAGAGCTGCTCGTGGTAGTCTCTTATGATCCTTTGTATCTCAGTGTTGTCTGTTTTGATCTCTCCATTTTCATTTCCAATTTTGTTGATTTGATTCTTCTCCCTTTGTTTCTTGATGAGTCTGGCTAACGGTTTGTCAATTTTATTTACCTTTTCAAAAAACCAACTTTTAGCTTTGTTGATTTTTGCTATGGTCTCTTTAGTTTCTTTTGCATTTATTTTTGCCCTAATTTTAAAGATTTCTTTCCTTCTATTAACCCTGGGGTTCTTCATTTCTTCCTTCTCTAGTTCCTTTTGGTGTAGAGTTAGGTTGTTTATTTGACTTTTTTTCTTGTTTCTTGAGGTAAGCATGTATTTCTGTGAACCTTCCCCTTCGCAGTGCTTTTACAGTGTCCCATAGGTTTTGGGTTGTTGTGTTTTTATTTTCATTCATTTCTATGCATATTTTGATTTATTTTTTGATTTCTTCTATGATTTGTTGGTTATTCAGAAGTGTGTTATTTAGCCTCCATATGTTGGAATTTTTAACAGTTTTTTCCCCTGTAATTGAGATCTAATCTTGCTGCTTTGTGGTCAGAAAAGATGACTAGAATGATTTCAATTTTTTTGAATTTACTAAGGCTAGATTTCTGGCCTAGGATGTGATCTATTCTGAAGAAGGTTCCATGTGCACTTGAGAAAAAGGTCAAATTGATTGTTTTGTGCTGAAATGTCCTATAGATTTCAATTAGGTCTAGCTGGACCATTGTTTCCGTTAAAGTGTGTGTTTCCTTGTTAATTTTCTGTTTAGTTGAATTGTCCATAGGTGTGAGTGGGGTATTAAAGTCTCTCACTATTATTGTATTATTGTTAATTTCGCCCTTCATTCTTGTTAGCATTTGCCTTACATAATGCGGTGCTCCTATGTTGGGTACCTATATTTTTATAATTGTTATATCTTCTTCTTGGATTGATCCTTTGATCATTATGTAGTATCCTTCTTTGTCTCTTTTCACATCCTTTATTTTAAAGCCTATTTTATCTGATATAGGTATTGCGACTCCTGCTTTCTTGTGGTCTCCGTTTGCGTGAATTATTTTTTTTCCAGCCCTTCACTTTCAGTCTGTATGTGTCCCTTGTTTTGAGGTGGGTCACTTGTAGACAGCATATATTAGGGGTCTTGTTTTTGTATCCATTCAGCCAGTCTTTGTCTTTTGGTTGGGGCATTCAACCCATTTACATTTAAGGTAATTATTGATAAGAATGGTCCTGTTGCCATTTGGTTTGTTGTTTTGGGTTCATGTTCATACAGCCTTTCTGTGTTTCCTGTCTAGAGAAGATCCTTTAGCATTTGTTGAAGAGCTGGTTTGGTGGTGCTGAATTCTCTCAGCTTTTGCTTGTCTGTGAAGCTTTTGAATTCTCCTTCATATCTGAATGAGATCCTTGCTGGGTATAGTAATCTAGGTTGTAGATTATTTTCTTTCATTGCTTTAAGTATGTCCTGCCATTCCCTTCTGACCTGAAGAGTTTCTGTTGAAAGATCAGCTGTTATCTTTATGGGAATCCCTTTGTGCGTTGTTTGTTGTTTCTCTTTTGCTGCTTTTAATATTTGTTCTTTGTGTTTGATCTTTGTTAATTTGACTAATACATGTTTTGGGGTGTTTCGCCTTGGGTTTATCCTGTTTGGGACTCACTGGGTTTCTTGGACTTGGGTGGCTATTTCCTTCCCCATTTTAGGGAAGTTTTCAGCTATTATCTCCTCGAGTATATTCTCATGGCCTTTCTTTTTGTCTTCTTCTTCTGGGACTCCTATGATTCAAATGTTGGGGCGTTTCACATTGTCCCAGAGTTCCTTGAGGTTGTCCTCATTTCTTTTAATTCTTTTTTATTTTTTCCTCTCTGCTTCATTTATTTCCACCATTTTATCTTCTACCTCATTTATCCTATCTTCCGCCTCCGTTATTCTACTCTTGGTTCCCTCCAGAATTTTTTTATTTCATTGATTGTTTTATTCATTTTTAATTGACTCTCTTTTATTCCTTTTAGGTCCTTGTTAAGCATTTCTTGCATCTTCTCAATCCTTGTCCCCAGGCTATTTATCTGTAACTCCATTTTGTTTTCAAGATTTTGGATCATTTTTATTATCATTATTCTAAATTCTTTTTCAGGTAGATTCCCTATCTCCTCCTCATTTGTTTGACTTGCTGGGCATTTTTCATGTTCCTTTACCTGCTGGATATTTCCCTGCCTTTTCTTCTTATTTAGATTGCTGGGTTTGGGGTGGGCTTTCTGTATTCTGGTAATCTGTGGTTCCTTTTTATTGTGGCATTTTCTCCCAGTGGGTGGGGCTGGATGTTTGGCTTGTTGAGTTTTGCTGGTTAGCGAAGCTTGTGTCGGTGTTCTGGTGGGTGGAGCTGGATTTCTTCTCTCTGGAGTGCAATGGAGTGTCCAGTAGTGAGTTTTGAGATGGGTCAATGGGTTTGTTTTGACTTTGGGCAGCCTGTATATTGACACTCAGGGTTATGTTCCTGCATTGCTGGAGAATTTGCGTGGTATGTCTTGCTTTGGAACTTATTGGCTTTTGGGTGGTGGTTGGTTTCAGTGTAGGTATGGAGGCTTTTGGATGATCTCTTATTAATTAATTTTCCCTGTAGTCAGGAGTTCTCTGGTGTTCTCAGATTTTGGGCTTAAGCCTCTTGCCTCTGGATTTCAGTCTTATTCTTCCAGTAGCCTCAAGACTTATTCCTCCATACAGCAGTGATAATAAAAGTTCTAGGTTAATGGTGAAAGGATTCTCCACAGTGAGGGACAACCAGAGAGGTTCACAGAGATACATGAAGAAGAGGAGAGGGAGGAAGGAGATAGAGGTGAGCAGGAGGAGAAAAAGGGGGATTCAAGAGAGGAGAGACACATCTATGCAGTACTCTGTTCCCTAAGTGTTCTCTGCAGCCCAGAACACCCACAGAAATTCACAGAATTGGATTGAGAAGAGAAGGGGGAGGGAAGAAATAGAGGTGATCTGGGGGAGAAAAAGGAGAGTCAAAAGGGGGAGAGAGTGATCAAAGCAGTAACCACACTCCTGAGTAAAAATGGGTACAGAAGGTTGGTTTCTTTAGTGTCCAAAATTGATATCAAACACTGAAAAACAAAGATTAAAACTAGAGTAGAGGTTAGACTCTTAAGAATGCAATATTAAAAAATCACAAAACAAAAAATTTAAGAAATACATATGAAGTTTGCTTTAAAAATAGCATCCTTTTTTTTTTTTTTAATGGCCAGGTTATAGTGGGTTATAAAAATGAGAATTAAGGAGTAATAGAGGAGTTTAAAAAAAAGAAAAAATATTTTTTTAATTAAATGAAAATAATAATAATAGTAAAAATATATCTAGGAATTTCTCTATAGCTGTTGCGGGCAGTGTGGGTTCAGTTCAGTTTCAGATAGCTCCTTGTTCAAGCTTACACTTCTCGATATCTATAGGCCCCTTCCAGTGTAGTTGGTGTTAACTACAGGGATTTTAATCTGTTGCACCTGTCACTTCTGAAGTGGTTCCCTTTGTTTATTTGGCTTCTGTTTGCTGGTCTCTTCAGTGTCTAATTTCTGCCCTGACACAAGGTGGCAGAGGTGGTCTCTTGTTTAGGTTCGCTTGTTCAGTCGTGCTGTGGGGAGGAAGTGGCACTGCAAACAATTATCACTGGCCCGTGTGGGGAGGACTCGCAGTGTTCCAGCCACACCGGGTTTGCCCCCGCTCACAGTTCATGTGCTTTCCCTGTCTACACTGCTCAGGCTCCAGGCTGCTCTCCAGGGAGCAGGCCCTGAGTTGCGTGCACTTCCCAGGCCTAAGCTGCTCAGATTCAGGTTTTCGGGTACTCCACAAAGACACAGACTCAGTTGGGCCTGCGTTTTGTGCCTTCCCCGGTCGGAGCAGCTCAGGCATCCAGGAGCTTGATGAGTGCACTCTCTCTGGCACAGTGCGCCTTATCCCCTCTGCGGTCCCAGCCTCAGTTTCTGGGCGCGCCTGTCTGGTGCACCTTGTGTCCCTTCTGGGAAGCTGATTTCTGGCTGCGACCCTCCCAGCAGATGTCGACCATCCAGAATCTCAGGGAGTCTTTGGTTAGAAACTGATAAGCCTGTTTGCCATTTGGTAGGGGATGCCATCTCTGGGGCCGAGTTTGCTCCTTTCTCCTCCCCCCTGCCTCCTGCCTCCAGCGGGTGATGGGCCAGTCTGCCACCAGCTAGCTCCTCTCTGGAATTGCTCAGTCCTTCCTTTGTTCTGCGAATGGGCCAGCAGTGTCTTCAGTTAGGGCTTTTCACAGGTTAATTTTCTCTCTCTCAGAAGAGGAGCCAAGATGGCGGAGGAATAGGACGGGAAGACCACTTTCTCCCCTACAAATTCATCAAAAGAACAACTGAACGCAGAACAAACTTCACAAAACAACTTCTGATCGCTAGCTGAGGTTATCAGGTGCCCAGAAAAGCAGCCCATTGTCTTCGAAAGGAGGTAGGACAAAATATAAAAGATAAAAAGACAGACAAAAGATCTAGGGATAGAGATCCATCCCAGGAAGGAAGTCTTAATAGAGGAAGTTTCCAAATACCAGGAAACCCTCGCTCTGGTGGGTCTTGGGGAAGTTTCTAAATCTCAGAGGGCAACGTAACTGGGAGGGGAAAAATAAATAAAACCCACAGATTATGTGCCTAAAAGCAACTCCCAGCAGAAAAGTACCCCAGATGCCCGCATCCGCCACCAGCAAGTGGGGGCTGAACGGAGAGGAGTGGGCGGCATTACTAAGGGTAAGGCCCAGGCCTGAGTGCCCTGAGGGCAACTGGAGGGAGGTTTTGTGAGTTACCAACTTAAACTGTGGGACAGCAAAAGAGAGAGAGAAAATTAACTGGCCCGAACACACTGCTGGCCGTTCACAGAACAAAGGGACCGAGCAAGTCCAGAGGAGCTAGCCAGCTGCGGACAGGCCCAGCCCCGCCTGAGGCAGGAGGCAGGGTGGAGGGGAAAAGGGCAGGCTCGGCCCCAAGGACTGCATCCCCTACCACACTGCAAACGGGCCTCCAGTTTCTAACCAAAGACTTCCTGAGATTCTGGATGGTCGACATCCACCAGGAGGGTCGCGGCTAGACACAGAGCACACGCACCCGACTGGCGGGCATGGAAACAGGCTGGGACCATGGAGGGGAGAAGGCGCACTGCACCCGGGGAGAGTGGGCCCATGAAGCTCCTGGCTGCCTGAGCTGCTTGGGCTGGGGAAGGCACAGAATGCAGGTGCAGCCGAGTCCGCACTTTTTGGAGCACCCAAGGGTTGGAACCTCGCGCAGCGCAGGGCACGCTCCATATAGAGCAGCTGGGAGCCTGAGCAGCATAGACGGGGAAAACAGCACCCGTCCCTCCCCGCAGCGCAACGGAAGTAGCGAACCTGAACAAGAGACCACCTCTGCCTGCCCTTGTCAGGGCGGAAATTAGACACTGAAGAGACCAGCAAACAGAAGCCAAATAAGCAAAGGGAACCACTTCAGAAGGGACCGGTACAACAGATTAAAATCCCTGTAGGTAACACCGACTACACTGGAAGGGGCCTATAGATATCGAGAAGTGTAAGCTGGAAGGAGGAGCTATGTGAAACTGAACTGAACCCACACTGACGGCAACAGCTCCAGAGAACAGCTCCTAGATGTATTTATATTGTATTTTTAAGAGTCTAACCTCTACTCTAAATTTTTAATCTTTTTTTTCAGTATGTGATATAAATTTTGGACATTTAAGAATCCAATATTCAGTTCCCATTTTTATTCAGGAGTGTGTTTATTATTCTCTCCCAATTTTGACTCACCGTTTTCTACCTCAGAACACCTCTATTTCGTCCTTTCCCCTTCTCTTCCCAATCCAATTCTGTGAATCTTTGTGGGTGTCTGGGATACGGAGAACACTCTGGGACAGACAACTGTGTAGATCTGTCTCTCTCCTCTTGAGTCCCCCTCTTTCTCCTCCTGCTCATCTCTATCTCCCTCCTCCCTCTCCTCTGTTTCAGGTAACTCTGTGAACCTCTCTGGGTGTCCCTCACGGGGGAGAATCTTTTCACCATTAACCTAGAAGTTTTATTATCAGTGCTGTATAGTTGGAGAAGTCTTGAGACTACTGGAAGAATAAAACTGAAATCCAGAGGCAGGAGACATAAGCCCAAAACCTGAGAACACCAGAAAACTCCTGACTACACGGAACATTAAGTAATAAGAGACCATCCAAAAGCCTCCATACCTATACTGAAATCAACCACCAACCAAGAGCCAATAAGCTTCAGAGCAAGGCATACCACGCTAATTCTCCAGCAACGCAGGAACATAGCCCTGAGCATTGCTGGGAGCCAGCACATTAGATCTTACCCATAACAAGGTCATGAGGGAGAAAACCTGGCAAGGCGGATCAGGTTTTCAGGGATTCCAAAAAGCTGCCCCAAAGCTGCCCCCGGTGCTCACCTTAAAGATGGTATCTGTTCTTCTGATGCTTGCTTTAACAAACTACTCCCTAATTTCTCTAATATAGGCAGAAGACCTTCCAGATTTCTTTCCAAATAAGAATTTAGAACTTTATAAGTTTTTTGGGTGGTGGTATTTTATGAGTTATGCCCTTGGTACTAATATGCATGATTGCTTATGATATTTTAATCATAAAATAGCATAAAGAACCTGATTATATAAAAGCCCTAATATACATAGAGCATTTTTGAAGGATGAGGGAGTTTTATTAAAAAATATAAGAAAAATTATTATAAAAGTGGTTATTGGGTTAACGTTTGCTTGCTGTGTTTTTGCTTTTAGTGTGCTAAGGCTGTCCTATGGTAACCATTGTTAATATAGTTATAGATCTAGAAAAATAAGAGCTTAGCCCTAGTATTGTAACAATGAAATAGTTGTTGATTATTAGCCGGGAGTGCTAGGCAGAGGCTGCCTTATTAGAGCCGCAGAGTCTGTATGGGGTAAAACTTTTAGATAAATTTAATTGACAACTTTTGCAGAAGAATGGATGTTGGTTTTAACAGGACCATATTTTTATTATGTTGTGACATGCTGTCCTGTTGCCCTATGAGACTGTAACTCTTCTGTTAAGGTCACCACAGAAACGGAAAACAGGCTTACATTCACCTGACTTACATAAAATGTTAATAAGCCCTAAGGCCAAAAGATAATGTGTAAAGATTTGTTATAGAAACGAAATGCAGAAAGCATCTTGTTCTTCCTTAAGGATAAACTGATGTAATGTAAACTAACCCTGTATGGACATGAGTGAGCATCTTGTATCCTGGATACATTCTGAGTGAGGGTATAAAAACTGTTGTCAAAAAATAAAGACAGACTTTGCCCTATCAAGGTTAGTCTCACGTGTCTTCTATCTCTCGCCGACACCGTTCATCCTGAGGGTACCCCCTGGATCCTGCCGAGGCTGGACCCCAGCAGGGCATCAACATACAGGCTGCCGAGAGTCACACCTAACACATAGACCCATCTCAAAACTCATTACTGGGCACCTCATTGCACTCCAGAGTGAAGAAATGTAGTTCCATGCACCAGACCACCGATGCGAGCTTCCCTAACCAGGAAAACTTGACAAGCCAATCGTACAACCCCACCCACTGGGTGAAACCTCCACAATAAAAAGGAACCACAGACCACAAGAATACAGAAAGCCCACTCCAGACACAGCAATCTAAACAAGATGAAAAGGCAGAGAAATACCCAACAGGTAAAGGAACATGAAAAAAGCCCAAGTCAAACAAAAGAGGAGGAAATAGGGAATCTACCTGAAAAAGAATTTAGAATAATGATAATAAAAATGATCCAAAATCTTGAAAACAAAATGGAGTTACAAATAAATAGCCTGGAGACAAAGATTGAGAAGATGCAAGAAATGTTTAACAAGGACCTAGAAGAAATAAAAAAGACTCAATTAAAAATTAATAACAAAATAAATGAGATCAAAAACACTCTGGAGGGAACCATGAGTAGAATAATAGAGACAGAAGACAGGATAAGTGAGTTAGAAGATAAAATGATGGAAATAAATGAAGCAGAGAGGAAAAAAGAAAAAAGAATCAAAAGAAATGAGGACAACCTCAGGGACCTCTGGGACAATGTGAAATGCCCCACCATTTGAATCATAGGAGTCCCAGAAGAAGAAGACAAAAAAAGAAAGACAAAAAAAAAGAAAGGCCATGAGAATATACTCGAGGAGATAATAGCTGAAAACTTCCCTAAAATGGGGAAGGAAATAGCCACCCAAGTCCAAGAAACCCAGAGAGTCCCAAACAGGATAAACCCAAGGCGAAACACCCCAAGACACGTATTAGTCAAATTAACAAAGATCAAACACAAAGAACAAATATTAAAAGCAGCAAGGGAGAAACAACAAATAGCACACAAAGGGATTCCCATAAGGATAACAGCTGATCTATCAATAGAAACCCTCCAGGCTAGAAGGGAATGGCAGGACATTCTTAAAGTAATGAAAGAGAATAACCTACAACCTAGATTACTCTACCCAGCAAGGATCTCATTCAGATATGAAGGAGAATTCAAAAGCTTTACAGACAAGCAAAAGCTGAGAGAATTCAGCACCACTAAACCAGCTCTTCAACAAATGCTAACAGATTTTCTCTAGACAGGAAACACAGAAATGCTGTATAAACGTGAACCCAAAACAACAAAGTAAATGGCAACGAGACCACACCTATAAATAATTACCTTAAATGTAAATGGGTTGAATGTCCCAACCAAAAGACAAAGACTGGCTGAATGGGTACAAAAGCAAGACCTCTATATGCGCTGTCTACAAGAGACCCACCTCAAAACAAGAGAGACATACAGACTAAAAGTGAAGGGCTGGAAAAAAATATTTCACGCAAATGGAGAACAAAAGAAAGCAGGAGTCGCAATACTCATATCAGATAAAATAGACCTTAAAATAAAGGATGTGAAAAGAGACAAAGAAGGACACTACATAATGATCTAAGGATAAATTCAAGAAGAAGATATAACAATTATAAATATATATGTACCCAACATAGGAGCACCGCAATACGTAAGGCAAACGCTAACGAGTATGAAAGAGGAAATTAATAGTAACACAATAATAGTGGGAGACTTTAATACCCCACTCACAACTATGGATAGATCAACTAAACAGAAAATTAACAAGGAAACACAAACTTTAAATGACACAATGGACCAACTAGACCTAATTGATATCTATAGGACATTTCACCCCAAAACAATCAACTTCACCTTTTTCTCAAGTGCACATGGAATCTTCTCCAGAATAGATCACATCCTGGGCCATAAATCTAGTCTTGGAAAATTCAAAAAAATTGAAATCATTCCAGTCATCTTTTCTGACCACAGTGCAGTAAGATTAGATCTCAATTACGGGAAAAAGAATGTTAAAAATTCAAACATATGGAGGCTAAATAACACGCTTCTGAATAACCAACAAACCACAGAAGAAATTGAAAAATAAATCAAAATATGCATAGAAATGAATGAAAATGAAAACACAACAACCCAAAACCTATGGGACACTGTAAAAGCAGTGTGAAGGGGAAGGTTCATAGCATTACAGGCTTACCTCAAGAAACAAGAAAAAAGTCAAATAAATAACCTAACTCTACACCTAAAGCAATTAGAGAAGGAAGAAATGAAGAACCCCAAGGTTACTAGAAGGAAAGAAATCTTAAAAATTAGGGCAGAAATAAATGCAAAAGAAACTAAAGAGACCATAGCAAAAATCAACAGAGCTAAAAGCTGGTTTTTTGAAAAAAATAAACAAAATTGACAAACCATTAGCAAGACTCATTAAGAAACAAAGGGAGAAGAACCAAATTAACAGTTAGAAATGAAAATGAAGAGATCACAACAGACAACACTGAAATACAAAGGATCATAAGAGACTACTACCAGCAGCTCTATGCCAATAAAATGGACAACTTGGAAGAAATGGACAAATTCTTAGAAAAGTATAACTTTCCAAAACTGAACCAGGAAGAAATAGAAGATCTTAACAGACCCATCACAAGCGAGCAAATGGAAACTGTAATCAGAAATCTTCCAGCAAACAAAAGCCCAGGACCAGATGGCTTCACAGCTGAATTCTACCAAAAATTTAGAGAAGAGCTAACACCTATCTTACTCAAACTCTTCCAGAAAATTGCAGAAGGTAAACTTCCAAACTCATTCTATGTGGCCACCGTCACCCTAATTCCGAAACCAGACAAAGATGCCACAAAAAAAGAAAACTACAGGCCAATATCACTGATGAACATAGATGCAAAAATCCTTAACAAAATTCTAGCAAACAGAATCCAACAACATATTAAAAAAATCATACACCATGACCAAGTGGGCTTTATCCCAGGAATGCAAGGATTCTTTAATATCCACAAATCAATCAACGTAATACACCACATTAACAAATTGAAAGATAAAAACCATATGATTATCTCAATAGATGCAGAGAAAGCCTTTGACAAAATTCAACACCCATTTATGATTAAAATTCTCCAGAAAGCAGGAAGAGAAGGAACATACCTCAACATAATAAAAGCTATATATGACAAACCCACAGCAAGCATCACCCTCAAAGGTGAAATATTGAAAGCATTTCTCCTGAAATCAGGAACAAGACAAGGGTGCCCACTCTCACCACTACTATTCAAGATAGTTTTGGAAGTTTTTGCCACAGCAATCAGAGCAGAAAAAGAAGTAAAAGGAATCCAGATAGGAAAAGAAGTGCAACTCTCTCTGTTTGCAGATGACATGATCCTCTACATAGAATACCCTAAAGACTCTACCAGAAAATTACTACAGCTCATCAATGAATACAGTAATGTTGCAGGTTATAAAATTAACACACAGAAATCCCTTGCATTCCTATATATTAACAATGAGAAAACAGAAGGAGAAATTAAGGAAACAATACCATTCACCATTGCAACAAAAAGAATAAAATACTTAGGAGTATATCTACCTAAAGAAACAAAAGACCTATACATAGAAAACTATAAAACACTGATGAAAGAAATCAAAGAGGACACAAACAGATGGAGAAACATACCGTGTTCTTGGATTGGAAGAATCAATATTGTCAAAATGACTATTCTACCCAAAGCAATCTATAGATTCAATGCAATCCCTATTAAGCTACCAACGGTATTTTTCACAGAACTAGAACAAATAATTTCACAATGTATATAGAAATACAAAAAATCTCGAATAGCCAAAGTAATCTTGAGAAAGAAGAATGGAACTGGAGGAATCAACCTGCCTGACTTCAGACTATACTACAAAGCCACAGTCATCAAGACAGTATGGTACTGGCACAAAGACAGAAATATAGATCAATGGAACAGAATAGAAAGCCCAGAGATAAATCCATGAACCTATGGGACACCTTGTCTTTGACAAAGGAGGCAAGGATATAGAATGGAAAAAAGATAACGTCTTTAACAAGTGGTGCTGGGAAAACTGGTCAACCGCTTATAAAAGAATGAAACTAGAACACTTTCTAACACCATACACAAAAATAAACTCAAAATGGATTAAAGATCTAAATGTAAGACCAGAAACTATAAAACTCCTAGAGGAGAACATAGGCAAAACCCTCTCCAACATAAATCACAGCAGGATCCTCTACGACCCCCCTCCCAGAATATTGGAAATAAAAGCACAAATAAACAAATGGGACCTAATGAAACGTAAAAGCTTTTGCACAACAAAGGCAACTATAAGCAAGGTGAAAAGACAGCCCTCAGATTGGGAGAAAATAATAGCAAATGAAGCAACAGACAAAGGATTAATGTCAAATATATACAAGCAACTCCTGCAGCTCAATTCCAGAAAAATAAATGACCCAATCAAAAAATGGACCAAAGAACTAAACAGACATTTCTCCAAAGAAGACATACAGATGGCTAACAAACATATGAAAAGATGCTCAACATCACTCATTATCAGAGAAATGCAAATCAAAACCACAATGAGGTACCATTATACGGCAATCAGGATAGCTGCTATCCAAAAGTCTACAAGCAATAAATGCTGGAGAGGGTGTGGAGAAAAGGGAACCCTCTTACACTGTTGGTGGGAATGCAAACTAGTACAGCCACTATGGAGAACAGTGTGGAAATTTCTTAAAAAACTGGAAATAGAACTGCCATATGACCCAGCAATCCCACTCCTGGGCATACACATCGAGGAAACCAGATCTGAAAGAGACGCGTGCACCCCAATGTTCATCGCAGCACTGTTTATAATAGCCAGGACATGGAAGCAACCTAGATGCCCATCAGCAGATGAATGGATAAGGAAGCTGTGGTACATATATACCATGGAACATTACCCAGCCATTAAAAAGAATTCATTTGAATCAGTTCTAATGAGATGGATGAAACTGGGGCCCACTATACAGAGTGAAGTAAGCCAGAAAGATAAACACCAATACAGTATACTAATGCATATGTATGGAATTTAGAAAGATGGTAACGATAACCCTATATGCAAGACAGAAAAAGAGACACAGATGTACAGAACAGACTTTTGGACTCTGTGGGAGAAGGCGAGGGTGGGATGTTTTGAGAGAACAGCATCAAAACATGTACATTATCTATAGTGATACAGATCACCAGCCGAGGTTGGATGCATGAGACAAGTGTTTGGGCCTGGTGCAATGGGAAGACCCAGAGGAATCGGGTGGAGACGAAGGTGGGTGGGGGGCTCGGGATGGGGAATACATGTAAGTCCATGGCTGATTGATGTCAATGTATGACAAAATCCACTACAATATTTTAAAGTAATTAGCCTCCAACTAATAAAAATAAATGAAAAAATTTTTTTTTCTCTCTCCCTCTTGCTATCCCACAGTTTAAGTTGCTATCTCATGTTAGCTCCCTCCGATTTTCCTCAAGGCATTCGGGCCCGGTCCTTACCCTAAACAATGCCGCCGCCTGCTCCTCTCCATTCAGCCCCCACTTGCTGGTGGCAGCGCCAGCGTCCGGGGTACTTTTCTGCTGGGAGTTGCTTTTAGGCATGTAGTATGTGGGTTTTATTTATTTTCCCTCCCAGTTAGGTTGCCCTCCGAGATTCAAAAACTTCCCCCAGACCCGCCAGTGAGATGGTTTCCTGCTGTTTGGAAACTTCCTCTATTAAGACTCCCTTCCCGGGACGGATCTCCTTCCCTAACTCTATTGTCTCTCTTTTTATCTTTTATATTTTGTCCTATCTCCTTTCAAAGACAATGGGCTGATTTTCTGGGTGTCTGATGTCCTCTGCTAGTGATCAGTTGTTTTGTGGAGTTTGCTCAGCGTTCAAATGATTTTTCGATGAATTTGTGGGGGAGAAAGTGGTCTCCCCGTCCTATTCCTCCATCATCTTAGTTCTCTTTGAGGAGTAAGTCTTTTAATTTCATGGCTGCAGTCACCGTCCACAGTGATTTTGGAGCCCAAGGAAATAAAGTCTGTCACTGCTTCTACTTTCCTCCCTTCTGTTTGCCATGAAGTGATGGGGCCAGATGCCATGGTGTTAGTTTTTTGAATGTTGAATTTTAAGCCAGCTATACTTCTATCTAAAAATTCAACTTCAACAGGTAAATTGTTTAGAAGTGTACCTGGTCCATAAGGGTCTATTATTATCATTCTCATTGTTTTATACCCTTTATTTGTAACTCATTTTAATTCTCTTTGGCATGTCTTTTTTTTTTTTTGCTATCTAGGATAGATTTTCTTTCTTTTTAAAAAAATTTATTTATTTTAATTGGAGGGTAATTACTTTACAATACTGTGATGGTTTTTACCATACATCAGGATGAATTTGCCATAGGTATACATGTGTCCCCCAAATCTTGAACCCCCCTCCCACCTCCCTCCCCACCCCATCCCTCTAGGTTGTCCCAGAGCACTGGCTTTGGGTGCTGTCCTGCTTCATGCATTGAACTCACACTGGTTATCTGTTTTACATATGGTAATGCACATGTTTCAATGCTATTCTCTCAAATCATCAAACCTTTGCCTTCTCCCACTGAGTCCAAAAGTCTGTTCTTTACATCTGTGGCTCCTTTGCTGCCCTGTTTGTAGGATCATTGCTACTGTCTTTCTAAATTCCCTATATATGCATTAATATATACTATTTGTCTTTCTCTTTGACTTACTTCACTCTGTATAATAGGCTTCAGGTTCATCCACCTCATTAGAATTCACTCAAATGCATTCCTTTTTATAGTTAAGTAATATTCCATTGTGTATATGCACCACAACTCCCCTATCTGTTCATCTGCTGGTGAACATCTAGGTTGCTATGTCCTAGCTATTGTAAATAGTGCTGCAATGAACATTAGGGTACATGTGTCTCTTTCAATTCTGGTTTCCTTGGGGTGTATGCCCAGCAGTGGGATTGCTGGGTCATCTAGAAGTTCTATTTCCAGTTTTTAAAGGAATTTCCACACTGTTCTCCATAGTGGCTGTACCAGTTTGTATTTCAACCAACAGTGTAAGAGGGTTCCCTTTTCTCCACACCCTCACCAGCATTTATTGCTTGTAGACTTTTTGATGATGACCTGTCTGACTGATGTGAGAGGATACCTCATAGTGGTTTTGATTTTCATTTATCCAATAGAGTGATGTTGAGCATCTTTTCATGTATTTATTAGCCATATGTGTGTCTTCTCTGGAGAAATGTCTGTTTAGGTCTTTTACTCACTTTTTGATTGGGTTGTTCATTTTTCTGGTACTGAGCTGCATGACTGCTTGTATATTTTTGAGATTCTTTGTCAGTTGTTCATTTGCTATTATTTTCTCCCATTCTGAGGGCTGTCTTTTAACCTTGCTTATAGTTTTCTTCATTGTGCAAAAGCTTTGAAGAAAATTACTCGAGCTAATCAATGAATGTAATAAAGTTTCAGGATGTAAAATTAACACACAGAAATCCCTTGCATTCCTATACACTAACAATGAAAAATCAGAAAGAGAAATTAGGGAAACGATCCCATTCACCATTGTAATGAAAAGAATAAAATACTTAGGAATAAATTTACCTAAAGAAACAAAAGACCTATATACAGAAAACTATAAAACACTGATGAAAGAAATCAAAGATGACACAAATAAATGGAGAAATATACCATGTTCTTGGATTGGAAGAGTCAATATATTGAAAATGAGTATATTACCCAAAGCATCCTATAGATTCAATGCAATCCCTATCAAACTACCAATGGTATTTTTCACAGAACTGGAAAAAATAATTTCACAATATGTATAGAAACACAAAAGACCCCAAATAGCCAAAGCAAGCTTGAGAAGGAAAGCAAGCTTGAGAAGGAAGAATGGAACTGGAGGAATCAACCTTCCTGACTTCAGACTATACTACAAAGCTACAGTCATCAAGAGAGTATGGTACTGGCACAAAGAAAGAAACATAGATCAATGGAACAAAATAGAAAGCCCAGAGATAAATCCATGCACCTATGGACAGCTTATCTTTGAGAAAGGAGGCAAGAATATACAATGGAGAAAAGACAGTCTCTTCAACAAGTGGTACTGGGAAAACTGGTCAAGTACATGTAAAAGAATGAAACTAGAACACTTTTTAACACCATATACAAAAATAAACTCAGAATGGATTAAAGAACTAAGTGTAAGACCAGAAACTATAAAACTATTAGAAGAAAATATAGGCAGAACACTCTCCGACATAATTCACAGCAAGATCCTCTATGACCCACCTCCCAGAATAATGGAAATAAAAACAAAAATACACAAATGGGGCCTAATTAAACTTAAGTCTGTCATTTTCCTGAGCTATACCTTCCCTCCATTGATAGCCTAACATGAGTTTATTTTTTTCAATTGCTTTGTTTTTACTTGTGTTCTTACACTATTTTTGTTCTTTTAATTCATTTCTATCTGTTCCTGTGTACAGAATACCTTACAGTTAAAATTCCTTTCTGTCCTCTAATTCTTGTCCTCTCTTTACTGTACTTAAGTCCATTTTATTCCTCATAGCAATGCAGTCTTCTCTACATTTTGAATTTATTCTGTTTCCTTTACTATACCTCTTTTATTCATGTGTTTCATCATTTAATAATCTAGCTTACTTACCTTTAGAGATGACATTTTTTCACATATTCTTTTATGCTTTACTTTTAATTTCTGTTTCCTGTCTCCCATTCCTGTTATAGATCTATAATGTTATATATCTTTTATTATTTTGTGTTTTTATTGATATTCATATACAGATTTTATGCTTTTCACACTTATTTTCTTCTTCCTATTTTTCTTCTACCATTTATCTTGAGATGTTTCTATATGAGTGTTTCTTCCTTTTTATTTCATTGAATATAAGTTGTCTTCTCACTTGCTATATTTTTGCCCTACTCTTTTTTGATTTATATATATTTTTATTTATTTTTAATTGGGGGATAATTGCTTTACAATGCTGTGTTGGTTTTAAACTACTCTCTCTTGATCACTTTATCCTATCTTATTTTCAATTCAATAAATTTATTTCTCAGTAGAGTATATTTTCTTATCTATCAAACCTTTTTCACCTTACATATTTTACCCACATTTTCCCTATATTTTCCACATTCTTTACTCTCTTTTATCCATTATAATTTGAATTCTCACTTGTTCTCAATAGTTGCTCTTAAATGTATTAAATTATCACCTGTATTTTTCTTATGATGACAATTAGTTTTAAAAGTATCTTCTATTAGATAAGCGTATCTCTGTTAGCTCAGAAACATATCTTTCCTAAGCATATCTTTCCTCAGTCAGTTCAGTTCAGTTCAGTCGCTCAGTCATGTCCGACTCTTTGTGACCCCATGAATCACAGCACGCCAGGCCTCCCTGTCCATCACCAACTCCTGGAGTTTACACAAACACATGTCCATCGAGTCGGTGATACCATCCAGTCCTCTCATCCTCTGTCGTCCCCTTCTCCTCCTGCCCCTAATCCCTCCCAGCATCAGGGTCTTTTCCAATGAGTCAACCCTTCACATGAGGTGGCCAAAGTATTGGAGTTTCAGCTTCAGCACCAGTCCTTCCAATGAACACCCAGGACTGATCTGCTTTAGGATGGACTGGTTGGATCTCCTTGCAGTCCAAGGGACTCTCAAGAGTCTTCTCCAACACCACAGTTCAAAAGCATCAATTCTTCCTACTGGACATTAATTTCCAGTAGAAGCAGAAAAAACCCCAGATAATTTTAGTAGTGTGATAAATGCTTTGGAAAAGAGAGTTGATAAGTCCTCAAGAAGATAAGAACAGTCTTATATGAGACATTTTCTATCTTTAATGTTATATTATTTCATCTAATTTATTTTCCTTTTTTTACACTTAGTTTTTCCATTAACTATTCCATTACAGTAACAGAAAATGTTTCTATTCCATAAAAGAGTATCTATAATGCTATGGAAATTTATATTAATAACATTCTAAATTCTAAATAGAGGTATTTTCACAGACTGCATAGAAGCTCTTGTGAATTACTGTTACAACTGAAATTATCACACTTTTTAAGGAGATAAAATTCATAACACAGTATCATTTTTAAAGCTTTAGAAAGCAAAATGAATATGTGAGAATTACTGTTTAAAAAATTAAGAGGAAATATATGAAAAAGATCTTCATGACCCAGATAACCATGATGGTGTGATCACTCACCTAGAGCCAGACATCCTGGAATGCAAAGTCAAGTGGCTCTTAGGAAGCATCACTACGAACAAAGCTAGTGGAGGTGATGGAATTCCAGCTGCTATTTAAAATCCTAAAAGATGATGGTGTGAAAGTGCTGCACTCAATATGCTATCAAATTTGGAAAACTCAATAGTGGCCACAGGAAAGGAAAAGGTCCGTTTTCATTCCAATCCCAAAGAAAGGCAATGCGAAAGGATGTTCAAATTACCACACAATTGTACTCATTACCACACAATTTGCACACACTAGCAAAGTAATGCTCAAAATTCTCCAAGCCAGGTTTCAACAGTACATGAACTGTGAACTTCCAGATGTTCAAG
This sequence comes from Odocoileus virginianus, assembly GCF_023699985.2. Classification (NCBI taxonomy): domain Eukaryota; kingdom Metazoa; phylum Chordata; class Mammalia; order Artiodactyla; family Cervidae; genus Odocoileus; species Odocoileus virginianus. Next base: position 68,835,930 of record NC_069680.1, read on the forward strand.
CTGGTTTTAGAAAAGGCAGAGGAACCAGAGATCAAATTGCCAACATCCATTGGATCATTGAAAAAGCAAGAGAGTTCCAGAGAAACATCGATTTTTGCTTTATTGACTATGCCAAAGCCTTTGACTGTGTGGATCACAACAAACTGTTGAAAATTCTTCAAGAGATAAGAATACCAAACCACCTCACCTGCCTCCTAAGAAATCTGTATGCAGGTCAAGAAGCAACAGTTAGAACTGGACATGGAACAACAGACTGGTTCCAAATTGGGAAAGGAGTACGTCAAGGCTGTATATTGTCACCCTGCTTATTTAACTTCTATGCAGAGTACATCATGTGAAATGCTGGGCTGGATGAAGCACAAGGTGGAATTAAGATTGCCAGGAGAAATATCAATAACCTCAGATATGCAGATGACACCACCCTTATGGCAGAGAGTGAAGAAGAACTCAAGACCCTCTTGATGAAAGTTTCAGAGGAGAGTGAAAGGTTGGCTTAAAACTCAACATTCAAAAACTAAGATCATGGCGTCTGGTCCCATCACTTCATGGCAAGTAGGTGGGGAAACAATGGAAACAGTGACAGACTTTATTTGGCGGGGGGTGGGATGGGGGGCTTCAAAATCACTGCAGATGGTGACTGCAGCCATGAAATTAAAAGATGCTTGTTCCTTGGAAGAAAAGCTATGACCAATCTAGACAGCATATTAAAAAGCAGAGACATTACTTTATCAACGAAAGTCCGTCTAGTCAAAGCTATGGTTTTTCCAGTAGTCATGTATGGATGTGAGAGCTGGACCATAAAGAAAGCTGAACACCAAAGAATTGATGCTTTTGAACTGTGGTGTTGGAGAAGACTCTTGAGAGTCCCTTGGACTGCAAGGAGATCCAACCAGTCCATCCTAAAGGAAATCTGTCCTGAATATTCATTGGAAAGACTAATGCTGAAGCTGAAACTCCAATACTTTGACTATCTGATGCAAAGAACGGACTCATTGGAAAAGACCTTGATGCTGTGAAAAATTGAAGGTGGGAGAAGAAGGGGACAATAGAGGATGAGATGGTTGTATGGCATCACCAATACGATGGACATGAGTTTTAGTAAGCTCCAGGAGTTGGTGATGGACAGGGAAATCTGGCATGCTGCAGTACATGGGGTTGCAAAGAGTCAGACACAACCGAGCAACTGAACTGACGAACCTTGCTGGATATTTGCCTACATTTAAGAAACAATAAACAAACATGTGTAATGATGATTAGCTAACAATTCAGTTATTCAGTGGAAAGTAGTAGATCATTAAAAATCAGATCAGAAGAAATACATGAAACCTGTATATAATAACTGAGCATTAAAAATTAGGAAAGAGTGGAAATAATACCTGCTATATGTGTGCTGTCCAATATGGTATGCACTAGCCAGTGTGTACCCAAAGTGTGGCTAATTCAAACCAATATGTGCTTTAAATATAAAATACTTGCTGAATTTTGAAGACTTAAAATTGAAAAAGAATCTAAAAATCTCAATATTTTTATATTATATGCTGAAATATTTGGATATATTGAGTCAAAATACATAGTTAAATTACTTCATTATCTTTCCTTTTTCCTATTTTTTTTAAATTGAAGGATAGTTGACTCACAATGTTGTTACTTTCAGTTGTACAACAGAGTGATTCAGTTATACATATGTATTTAAATTTAATCTTTTTCACATTCTTTTCCATTTTAGGTTATTTGTTGTTTTTCAGTAACTCCGTTGTGTCTGACTCTTTGTGATCCCATGGACTGCAGCACACCAGGCTTCCCTGTCCTTCACATTCTCTTGGAGCTTGCTCAAACTCATGTCCATTGAGTTGGTGATGCCATTCAACCATCTTGTCCTCTATCTTGCCCTTCTTCTGTCTTCAGTCTTTCCCAGTATCAGGGTCTTTTCTAATGAGTCTGTTTGTCACATCAGGTGGCCAAAGTATTGGAGTTTCGGCATCAGTCCTTCCAATGAATATTCAGGATTCATTTCCTTTAGGATGGACTGGTTGGATCTCCTTGCAGTCCAAGGGACTCTCAAGAGTCTTCTCCAACACCACAGTTCAAAAGCATCAATTCTTTGGTGTTCAGCTTTCTTTATGGTCCAGCTCTCACATCCATACATGACTACTGGAAAAACCATAGCTTTGACTAGACGGACCATTGTTGGTAAAGTAATGTCTCTGCTTTTTAATATGCTGTCTAGATTGGTCATAGCTTTTCTTCCAAGGAACAAGCATCTTTTAATTTCATGGCTGCAATCACCATCTGCAGTGATTTGGGAGCCCAAGATGATAAAGTCTGTCATTGTTTCCATTGTTTCCCCATCTATTTGCCATGAAGTAATGGGACCGGATGCCATAATCTTCATTTTTTGTATGTTGAGCTTTAAGCCAGCTTTTTCACTCTCCTATTTTACTTTCCTCAAGAGGCTCTTTAGTTTGCAAACTAGTACAGCCTGCTATGGGGAGCAGTGTGGAGATTTCTTAAAAAACTTGAATTAGAACTGCCATATGACCCAGCAATCCCACTCCTGGGCATACACACCGAGGAAACCAGATCTGAAAGAGACACGTGCACCCCAATATTCATCACAGCACTGTTTATAATAGCCAGGACATGCAAGCAACCTAGATGTCCATCAGCAGACAAATGGATAAGGAAGCTGTGGTACATATACACCATGGAATATTACTCAGCCATTAAAAAGAATTCATTTGAATCAGTTCTAATGAGATGGATGAAACTGGAGCCCATTATACAGAGTGAAGTAAGCCAGAAAGATAAAGAACATTACAGCATACTAACACATATATATGGAATTTAGAAAGATGGCAATGATAACCCTATATGCAAAACAGAAAAAGAGACACAGATGTACAGAACAGACTTTTGTACTCTGTGGGAGAAGGCGAGGGTGGGATGTTTCGAGAGAACAGCATCAAAACATGTATATTATCTAGGGTGAAACAGATCACCAGCCCAGGTTGGATGCATGAGACAAGTGCTTGGGCCTGATGCACTGGGAAGACCTAGAGGAATCGGGTGGAGAAGGAGGTGGGAGGGGGGATCAGGATGGGGAATACATGTAAATCCATGGCTGATTCATGTCAATGTATGGCAAAAATCACTACAATATTGTAAAGTAATTAGCCTCCAACTAATAAAAATAAATGGGGAAAAAATAAAAAGAGGCTCTTTAGTTCATCCTTGCTTTCTGCCATAAGGGTGTTGTAATCTGCTTATCTGAAGTTATTGATATATTTCCTGGCAATCTTGATTCCAGCTTGTGCTTCCTTTAGCCTGGCTTTTGCATGATGAAGTCTGCATGTAAGTTAAATAAGCAGGGTGACAATATACAGCCTTGACATTATTCCTTTCCCAATTTGGAACCAGTCTGTTGTTCTGTGTCCAGCTCTAACTGTTGCTTCTTGACTTGCATACATGTTTCTCAGGAGGCAGGTCAGGTGGTCTGGTATTCCCATCTCTTTAAAAATTTTCTACAATTACTTTACTTTGCTGGCTTGTGAAATGAGTGTAATTGTGCAGTAGTTTGAACATTCTTGGCACCTCCTTTCTTTGGGATTAGGATGAAAACTGACCTTTTTCCATCCTGTGGCTACTATTGAGTTTTCCAAATTTGCTGGCATATTGACTGCAGCACGTTCACAGCATCATCTTTTAGAATTTGAAATAGCTCAACTGAAATCCCATCACCTCCACTAGCTTTGTTCATTGTGATGCTTCCTAAGGCCTATTGACTTCACACTCCAATATGTCTGGCTCTAGGTGTGTGATCACACCATTGTGGTTATCTGGGCCATTAAGATTGTTTTTTGTATAGTTCTTCTCTGTATTGTTGCCACCTCTTCTTAATATCTTTTGCTTTTGTTTGGTCTATACAATTTCTGTCCTTTATTGTGCCCATAATTGCATGAAATGTTCCCTTGGTATCTCTGATTTTCTTGAAGAGATCTCTAGTCTTTCCCATTCTATTATTTTCCTCTATTTCTTTGTATTGTTCACTTAGGAAGGCTTTATATCTCTTCTTGCTGTTCTTTGGAACTCTGCATTCAGATGGGTGTATCTTTCCTTTTCTCCTTTGCCTTTTGCTTCTCTTCTTTTCTCAGCTATTTGTAAGGCCTCCTTGGACAACCGTTTTGCCTTTTTGCATTTCTTTTTCTTGGCCATGGTTTTGATAAGTGCCTCCTGTTACGCAGCTCCATCCGTAGTTCTTCAGGCACTCTGTCTATCAGATCTAATCCCTTGACTCTTTTTGTCACTTTCACTGTGTAATCATAAGGGAGTTGGTTTAGGTCATACCTGAATGGCCTCATGGTTTTCCTGACTTTCTTCAGTTGAAGTCTGAATTTGGCAATAAGGAGTTCATTGTCTTTTAGATTATTACAAGATGTTGAATTCTATTTCCCTGTGCTATATGTTAGGCCCTTGTTATCTATTTTATATGGTAGCATGTTTGTGTTAATCCCAAACTTCTAATTTATCCCTCCATACCCTGTTGTAAAGAATGTGCCTACCAATGCTAGAGTTGTATGTTCTGTCCCTGGTTCAGGAAGGTCCCCTGGCATAGAGAGTGGCAACCCAGTCCAGTGTTCCCATGGACAGAGGAGCCTGGTGGGCTCACAAAGAGTAAGACATGACCTATCATGAGTAACTTATTTATATATTATTGAATAATGCCGTGCTGGACAGTTGTAGGTAAAGTGATATATCTCTGTCTCCTTTGTATTGGGTTTACCATCATATGCTCCACTTTTAAGGACACTGGTTTCATCAGTCCAGAAGTGTGTGCAGACATCTACATATTAATACATAATAAGTTCCTTAAACTCATTCCTCAAAATTTTCTCATATAGTCATTAAGATTTCTATTTAATATGCACAAATTTTGTGTGATATCCCTTAGTCTGATTTTGTCTTTTTATTCAGTGCTATCTTTTCAGATCTTTATATGTTTAATGATTTAAATCTAAATCATTCTTAGTACCTTATGCATATTATTTTTTCATTTGCAGTCATCACATTTATATCCATCTGTATCTGAATTGGTGAGTAGTTGTATCATCTTATAAAGCCATTTATACTGAATATATACTCAAGCATGAAACTGATGTATCAGATGGTACATCATATTAAATTCACTAATATATTAAAAGCATATTAAATTCACTAAACACTTCCAAATTGAACTCTAGAATTAGCATACTTGTTTACAGTATGACATGTATGTTTACAGTATGACGTTAGAGTATGACATGCTAATGACATGTGACAGTTTCTATTTTCCCACATCCTCACTAGCTTTTGAGATTATGAGACTGATGTTTTTGTCAGCACGATGAAGTACAATAGTGTCTTGTTCTTCTAATATGCATTTTTGTAATTGCTTCTGAAGTACATTTTCAAAGTCTGATCACTGGCTATCCCCTTCTGTGAATTGTTTTTCCATAAGTTGTCTAATTGTCTTTTGGGTACCCTGTCTTTTTCTTATAGGTTTTAAGGAGGAATTAGCATATGGAGAAGATAAGAATAAGACATTTTCGGTTAGATGCATTGCAAAGTTGTCTTACTATGTCTCCTGCTTTTTGATTTTCCATTGTACAACTATTGGTCTTGGTAGGGGATGTTATATGAACACACACACACATATGTACATATATATACATAAATATTTGTATCATTTATGTGTATATGTATACCTATATTTATATACTAACATATACACACACTAATAATTCCAGCTTAAAATCAAGTTAATTGTTATTAAATATTTGATAGATATCTTAGAAATAAATCTCAGAAGTTAGCTGGTAATTTTATTTTTAAATCAACAAATGCTAAAGGACAACTAATTTTGTGTACAGTAAATTAGATTCAATAAATTAGAAAAAATATATGAACAAAATTTAATGGAAAAAATAAATATGCAAAATATAATGTTAGTTATACAAATATGCAAATCCTTTAAGATACTTTGAATTGACTTTTAACAAGATGCAAGGCAAATCATCAAGTTTGTTTTTAAAAGCTCAAGCTAATACAAAATCAAATTACAACAGCAAAGCCATATTTTTCTCCAACAATGGCAAAGATTATCAAGAATAATTCTATGTCAGTTTGGTTATTAGATACATTGTTGAAGATGCATTTATTTGGGTATAACTTTCTGGAAATAATTTGACAATTATTGCCAGTTATACATAAAGCTTAGTAGCTGAAGAGTACAGCAGTATTTCTAGTTGAGGAAATTTAGAAATAAATTTGAAGATGTTTTTAGAAACTGTGAAATATTATATATTTAAAAAATATATTTAAAATTATGTTTACAAAGCATTCTATTTACATGGAAAATGCTTGTTATCAATTGTAAACATGCGATAACATTCTATGTGTGTTATCAGCTCTTTAACATTCTTTAAATGTTAAATGTGTTTATGTCTATATGAGTAGGATTGTGTATATTTTAAAGTATCACATAATTCTTTTTTATCAAATTTATGTAATTTTAATAACTCTTAAGGAGAACATACTTAAATATTATTTTTACTCATGCATTGATCACAAATGTTTCCTTTTCTCTCTTCTGCTTTCTTGAGGGAGCAAATAAAATTGTACAATATTTATAGATCTAGTTATTTCTTATTATCTCATTATCTGTTCCTCTAGCAATCTCATAAATGCCATAAAAGAGTGTTATCTTAAGTACCACACAGTGTTTCAAGATCTAGGGTAGTTTTTTCTTTACCTTTGATACAGTTTTCCACTCTTGGAAAATTTCCATATTTTCTGTATGTCAACTGATTTTATCAGCTTATAACATATTTAATTCTACTTCCAGGTATTTGAGAATTGTTCCTAATCCTAAGAAAGACACAAAAAAATGTTTTCATACAATGTGATTCTTGGAAATTTGTTCCTCTTCCAAACCTTCATTGGAGTTTTAGGGAACTTGTTGCTCATGGTATATGCTTACATTCACTTTGAAATAAGTCAGAAGAAGGTCATGGATAACATTCTCATCCATTTGACTTTTTGTATTATGTTTGTCATAATTTGTAGAGTCATTCCAGGAGTGGTTTTATTTTGGAATTAAACATATTCTAGACAACGTTTAATGTAAAGTGGTGATTGTCATTTACAGAGTTGCACGTGGATATTCTCTCTGCTCTGTGTGTCTCCTGAGCATCTTCCAGGCTACCCAGCCTCTGCATCCTGCCATGGCTCAAACCCAAAGCATCCAGTTTAATTTTATCTTCTTTCCTCTTCTTTTTGGACCTTTTAACATCTTGCTCAACATCCAGATCATAAGAGGTAGTACACCATCAAAAAATGTTACTTTTATTGGGCGTGGATTTCCTCTGAAATACTGTACAACATTTGGGTCTCGTGTTGCATTTAGAAGTGTTATTCTTATTAATGACCTTCTCTTTTTGTTCCTTATGGTTTGGACCAATATTTACATGGTAACTTTTCTATGCCAACACCAGAAGAAAGTTCAGGTTTGACACGAGAGCAAGAAAATGCAGAAAATCTGCCCAGAGAAGAGAGTCACCTCAGTCCTTTATTTGGTAACATGTTTTGTCTTATTTAATTAATTCATTCCTCATCATGCATATTTCCTCTTCACATTACAAATATTTTAATCAAAAGGACATCAGTGTCTTTTTCTCATCCTGTAACTCAATGCTCTGCCCTTTGGTGCTTGCTGATCAATAGTGACAGTAGGATTTTCAAAGTGTTCTGTGCTCTTCCAATGAGAAGAAAGTGGCTTCAAAAGTAGATAATTGATGAATGATATTCAGAATCTTTATGTTGCTTTTAAGGAGTCCATGAGGAACAAAATTCTTCTTAATCATGGCAAGGAAAAATTCAGCACACAGAATTTTAATAGACACACCATTCTGTAATGTCTTTATGTAATTACTGTAGAGATGTTTTCAGGAGATTTTTCACTCCTCAATAGAACTGAAGGTAAAGTTTTGGGATGGTATAAGCAATATTATTTGGGTAGAATCTTGGAAGCCAATAAATGAGACATTTAAAATTGGCATTATTTTATGTCAATGAACAACTACCTTAAACTGCTGAATCAATTGTTGGTTTTTGTGTTCAATTTAAAATGTAATGTTTTCTAACCTTACCACATAGCATATTATAAGTAATCTAATAGCTAATAATAATTTAACAGAAAACAATGAAATATAGAAAGAGGTACAGGCCATATCAATACAAACAGGCTGTTTGATAGCTTTCATAAACTTTCAGCTATTTTCAATACTGAAAATTTCGATACTGAGTTATATCTATGGCTTATTTAAATCTTCCTTAATCAAAGTCATGTGAGCTAGTGCTCACTATAGAGGACATCAGTTCTGGATTTATACTTAAATATTTTAGTTTTGTCATTATACTTAACATCTTTTTTCAAAATAACTTTTTTTTCCATTTGTTTTTATTAGTTGGAGGCTAATTACTTTACAATATTGTAGTGGTTTTTGCCATACAGTGACATGAATCAGCCATGGATTTACATGTGTTCCCCATCCCGATCCCCCCACCCGCCTCCCTCTCCATCCCAGAGAACAGCATTCAAGAAAAACCCTGTAGTTAGCACCGACTACATAGGAGGGGGCCTATAGACCTTGGGAAGTATAATCCGGATCAAGGAACTATCTGAAAATGAACTGACCCCACACTGCAACAGTTTCAGAGAAAGTCCTAGATATATTTTTACTATTATTTTTAAGTCCTCTAATACTCCTTTAATTTTCATTTTTATAACCTACTATTACCTTGCAAAAAAAGACCCTATTTTTAAAGCAAACATCATATATATATATATATATATATATATATATATATATATATATTATAATTTTTGTGACTTTCTTTTGTTTTTCTAATATTGTATTTTTGAGAATCTAACCTCTAATCTAGACTTTTAAACTTTGCTTTTTTATATTTGTTATCAATTTTGTACCTTTAAGAACCCAATCTTCAGTACCCATTTTCACTTGGGAGAGAGATTACTGGCTTGATTGCTCTCTCCCCCTTTTGACTCTCCTTTTTCTCCACCAGGTCACCTTTATCTCCCCCCTTCCCCTTTTCTTCTCTACCAAACTCTGTGAATCTCTTTGTGTGTTCTGGGCTATGGAGAACACTTAGGGAACTGATTACTGGCTGGATCTGTCTCTCTCCTCCTGATTCCCCCTTTTATCCTCCTGGCCACCTCTGTCTCCTTCCTCCCTCTTCTCTGTGTAACTCCATGAACATCTCTGAGGGATTGAGACTGTGGAGAGCACATAGGGAAGTGGTTACTGGCTAGCTTGCTCTCTCCCTTTTTGATTCCCCCTCTTCTCCTCCTGGTCACCTCTATCTTCCTCCTCCCTCTTCTCTTCTCCATGTAACTCTGTGTACCTCTCTGGGTGTCCCTTACTGTGGAGAAATTTTTCATCATTAACCTAGATGTTTTATCATCAGTGTTGTATAGATAGAGAAGTCATGAGGCTACTGTAAGAATAAGACTGAAAACCAGAGGCAGGAGGCTTAAGTCCAAATCTTGAGAACACCAGAGAACTCCTGACTCCAGGGAACATTAATCGATAGGAGCTCATCAAAAGCCTCAATTCCTACACTGAAACCAAGCACCACCCAAGGGCCAACAAGCTCCAGAGCAAGACATACCACGCAAATTCTCCAGTAACACAGGAACATAGCCCTGAGCATCAATATACAGGCTGCCCAAAGTCACATCAAATCCACTGACATCTCAAAACTCATTACTGGACATTTCATTGCACTCCAGAGAGAAGAAATCCAGCTCTACCCACCAGAACACTGACACAAGCTTCCCTAACCAGGGAACCTTGACAAGCCACCCATCCAACCCCACCCACAGCGAAGAACCTCCACAATAAAGAGGAACCACAAGCTGCCAGAATACAGAAAGGACACCCCAAACACAGCAATATAAACAAGATGAAAAGGCAGAGAAATACCCAGCAAGTGAAGGAATAGGATAAATGCCCACCAAACCAAACAAAAGAGGAAGAGATAGGGAATCTACCTGATAAAGAATGCTGAATAATGATAGTGAAAATGATCCAAAATCTTGAAAACAAATTGGAGTTACAGATAAATAGCCTGGAGACAAAGATTGAGAAGATGCAAGAAATATTTAACAAGGACCTAGGAGAAATAAAAAATCAATATATAAGGAATAATGCAATAAATGAGATCAAAAACACTCTGGAGGGAACCAACAGTAGAATAATGGAGGCAGAAGATACGATAAGTGAGGTAGAAGATAGAATGGTAGAAATAAATGAAACAGAGAGGAAAAAAGAAAAAAGAATTCAAAGAAATGAGGACAACCTCAGAGACCTCTGGGACAATATGAAACACCTCAACATTCGAATCATAGGAGTCCCAGAAGAAGAAGACAAAAAGAAAGACCATGAGAAAACACTTGAGGAGATAATAGTTGAAAACTTACCCAAAATGGGGAAGGAAATAGCCACCCAAGTCCAAGAAACCCAGAGAGTCCTAAACAGGATAAACCCAAAGTGAAACACCCCAAGACACATATTTATCAAATTAACAAAAATCAAACACAGAACAAATATTAAAAGCAGCAAGGGAGAAACAACAAATAACACACAAGGGGATTTCCATAAGGATAACAGCTGATCTTTCGATAGAAACTCTTCAGGCCAGAAGGGAATGGCAGGACAGTGATGAAAGAAAAAAATCTACAGCCCAGATTACTGTACCCAGCAAGGATCTCATTCATATATGAGGGAGAGATCAGAAGCTTTACAGACAAGCAAAAGCTGAGAGAATTCAGCGCCACCAAACAAGGTCTCCAAGAAATGCTAAGGATCTTCTCTAGACAGAAAACCCAGAAAGGTTGTGCCGGGGCCCAGCCCCAGCAGGATCCAGGGGTACCCTCAGGATGAATGGCGTCAGTGAGAGAGAGAGAGAGAGAGAGAGAGAGAGAAACCAGACTGGGGTGTGCGGCAGAGTCTGGTAGCATTTTATTTTTCACCGTAGCTTTTATACCCTAAGTTAGTACATTTCTAAGGCGAGGTGAAAGATAAGCATACAAAGTTTAGTTTAACATTATGTCAGTTTTGTCCTTCACGAAACCAGGATGTTTTCTGCATACTTCTTTGTTCATGAGAGTCTTCTTTCATAGTGGATCTTTGTACATTATCTTCTGGCCTTGGGGCCTATTAACATTTTATGATCTAGGTGAAGGCAAAACTGTTTTCCATAGTCTATTCTTTATTGTTCTATTTTGCCTTGAGTTTAGCAGAAAACAGGAAAGTTGCAGTTTCATGGTGCAGCAGGTTGCAACATAGTAGAAATACAATCCTGTTAATGCAAATGTCAGCCTTTTTGCAAAAGTTCTCAGCTAAATTTATCTAAAAAGTTTACCACACAAAGACTCTGAGGCTCTGGTGAGGCAGCCTCTGTTTTAGCACTCTTGATTAAAATTAACAATTATCTTATTGTTTCCAAACTAGGGCTAAACTCTTATTTTTCTAAATCCTTAACTATATTAACAATAGTTTTTACTGCACAACCTCAGCACAATAACAGCAATCAAACGTTGATCCAATAATCACTTTTAGAATAATATTTTTTGTTTTCTCCAATAGGGCTTTCTCACCCTCACGAAGGGCTCTGTGCCTATCAGGGCCTTTTGTGATCAGGTTATTTATGCTGTTTATGACTAAGGTGTTGTGAACAGTCATATGCATTAGTACACATTTGCCAAACAAAGCAGAGTGCCAGCAAAAGGGTTTTTACTTGAAACATTTCCTTCATCCCTGGCCCCTTCATAGGGAACCAGTGTCCAGGAGATTTATTAATTAGGGTTTACATTGGTCTTTATTTAGTGAAAGAGGAGCAGGAGAGTTCTCAGCAGGCAACACAAAGATCCGCAACAGGACGAACAAGTACAACAGCAAGAGGGGGAGGATACAGGGTTGGGTAGAGGCCGGGGTCAACCTGGAGGGTCCCTTGTAGCCTGAACAGCCTTGCGTTTCAGGTCTTCTCCTCATGACCTTGTCATGGGTGGGATCTCCCATAATGGCTCCCGACAAGGGTGTATAAACTCGAACCCAAAACAAGAAAGTAAATGGCAACAGGATCATACTTATCAATAATTATCTTAAATGTAAATGGGTTGAATGCTCCAACCAAAAGACAAAGACTGGCTGAATGGATACAAAAACAGGACCCCTATATATGTTGTCTACAAGAGACCCACCTCGAAGGTGGGACACATACAGACTGAAAGTGAAGAGCTGGAAAAAGATATTCCATGCAAATAGAGACCAAAAGAAGGCAGGAGTAGCAATACTCATATCAGATAAAATAGACTTTAAAATAAGGCTGTGAAAAGAGACAAAGAAGGACACTACATAATGATCAAAGGATCAATCCAAGAAGAAGATATAACAATTATAAATATATATGCACCCAACATGGGAGTGCCTCAGTATATAAGGCAAATGCTAACAAGTATGAAAGGGGAAATTAACAATAACACAATAATAGTGGGAGACTTTAATACCCACTCACACCTATGGACAGAACAACTAAACAAAATTAACAAGGAAACACAAACTTTAAATGACACAATGGACCAGCTAACCTAATTGATATGTGTAGGACATTTCACCCCAAAACAATGAATTTCACCTTTTTCTCAAGTGCACATGGAACTTTCGCCAGGATAGATCACATCCTGGGCCACAAATCAAGCCTTGGTAAATTCAAAAAAACTGAAATCATTCCAAGCATCTTTTCTGACCACAATGCAGTGAGATTACACGTCAATTATAGGAGAAAAACTATTAAAAATTCCAACATATGGAGACTGAAAAACATGCTGCTGAATAACCAACAAATCATAGAAGAAATCAAAATATGCATAGAAATGAATGAAAATGAAAACACAACAACCCAAAACCTATGGAACACTGTAAAAGCAGTGCTAAGGAGTTCATAGCAGTTCATAGCAATACAGGCTTACCTCAAGAAACAAGAAAAAAAGTCAAATAAATACCTAAGTCTATACCTAAAGCAACTAGAAAAGGAAGAAATGAAGAACCCCAGGGTTAGAAGAAGGAAAGGAATCTTAAAAATTAGGACAGAAATAAATGCAAAAGAAACAAAAGAGACCATAGCAAAAATCAACAAAGCCAAAAGCTGGTTCTTTGAGAAGGTAAAACATTGACAAACCATTAGCTAGACTCTTCAAGAAACAAAGGGAGAAGAATCAAATCAACAAAATTAGAAATGAAAATAGGGAGATCACAACAGACAACACAGAAATCCAAACGATCATAAGAGACTATTGTCAGCAACTATATGCCAATAAAGTGGACAACTTGGAAGAAATGGACAAATTCTTAGAAAAGTACAACTTTCCAAAACAGAACCAGGAAGAAATAGAAGATCTTAACACACGCATCACAAGCAAGGAAATTGAAACTGTAATCATAAATCTTCCAGCAAACAAAAGCCCAGGACCAGAAGACTTCACAACTGAATTCTACCAAAAATTTAGAGAAGAGCTAACACCTATCCTACTCAAACTGTTCCAGAAAATTGAAGAGGAAGGTAAACTTCCAAACTCATTCTATGAGGCCACCATCACCCTAATACCAAAACCAGACAAAGATGTCACAAAAAAAGAAGACTACAGGCCAATATCACTGATAAACATAGATGCAAAAATCCTTAACAAAATTCTAGCAAACAGAATCCAACACCAATCCTACTCAAACCCCAGTGTTCATCGCAGCACTGTTTATGATAGCCAGGACATGGAAGCAACTTAGATGTCCATCAGCAGATGAATGGATAAGAAAGCTGTGGTATATATACAATATGGAATATTACTCAACCATTAAAAAGAATACATTTGAATCAGTTCTAATGAGGTGGATGAAACTGGAGCGTATTATACAGAGTGAAGTAAGCCAGAAAGAAAAACACCAATACAGTATACTAATGCATATATATTTATGCATTTAGACATTTAGAAAGATGGTAATGATAACCCTATACGCAAGACAGCAAAAGAGACACAGATGTACAGAACAGACTTTTGGACTCTGTGGGAGAGGGCGAGGGTGGGATGATTTGGGAGAATGGCATTGAAATATCTATATTATCATATGTGAAAGGAATCACCAGTCCAGGTTCGATGCATGAGACAGGTGCTTGAGGCTGGTGCACTGGGATGACCCAGAGGGATGGGATGGGAGGGAGGAGGAAGGTGGGGTTCAGGAGGAGAACACATGTACACCCGTGGTGGATTCATGTCAATGTATGGCAAAACCACTACAATTGTGGTGGTTTACAAACATTGTAAAGTAATTAGCCTCCAATTATAATAAATAAATTTCTATTAAAAAATAAAATGTATATGGAGATGCAAAGGAAAAGCCACTGACATAAAAAAATAAAATAAAGAAGAAAAAACTAAAAAATAAAATTTGTATGGAAGCACAAAAGACCCTGAATAGCCAAAACAATCTTGAGAAAAAAGAATAAAGCTGGAAGAATCATGCTCCCTGACTTCAGACCTAGTACAAAGTTAAACAACAGTATGGTGCCGATTCAAAAAGACACACATAGATCAATGGAAAAGGCGAGAAATCCCAGTAATAAACCCCCAGGCTTATGGTCAATTAACCTACAACAAAAGAGGCATATAATGGAGAAAAGACAGTCTATTCAATAAATAGTGCTGAGAAAACTAAACAGCTACATGTGAAAGAGTAAAAATAGAACATCCTCTAATACCATACACAAAAAACAAACTCAACATGGATTAAAGACCAAATGTAAGATCAGATGCTACAAAGCTCCTAAAGGAAATCATAGGTAGAATATTCTCTGACATAAATTGCAGCAACATTTTTTTTATCTGTCTCCTACAGTAATAGAAATAAAAACAAACAAATGGGACCTAATTAAATTCAAAAGTTTTTGCACAGCAAAGGAAATCATAAGCAAAACAAAAAGACAATCTACAGAAAGGGAGAAAATATTTGCAAATGATTCAACTCATAAGGGATTAATTTCCAAAATATACAAAACAGCTCATACATATCAAAAGCCCAAATAACCCAATCAAAAAATAGGCAGAAGGGGCTTCCCTGTTGGTCTAGTGGTTAAGAATCTGCCTGTCAATGCAGAGGACATGGGTTTGATCCCTGGTCCAGGAAGATTCCAAATGCAACAGAGCAACTAAGCCCCTGTGTCACAACTACTAATCCAGCACTCTACAGCCTACGAGCTGCAACTACTAAAACCCATTAATGCTCTGCAAGAAAAGAAGCCACCACAATGAGAAGCTTGTACACTGCAACTAGAGAAAACCCATGCACAGTAACAAGAAGACCCAGTGCTGCCAGAAAAGAAAAAAAAAAATGGGCAGAACACCCAAACTGTCATTTCTCCAAAGAAGACATACAGATAACCAAGAGGCACATGAAAAAATTCTAAACATCGCTTATTATTAGAGAAATGCAAGTCAAAATGACAATGAGATATCACCTCACACCAGTCAAAAGGGCCATGATAAAAAAAAATCCATAAATTATAAATGCTGGAAAGGGTGTGAAGAAAAAGGAACCCTCCTATACTGATGGTGGGAATGTAAATTGGTACAGCCACTATGGAGAACAGTATGGAGGTTCCTTAAAAAACTAAAAGTAGAGCTACCTTATGATCCTGCAATCCTACTCCTGAGCATATTATCTGGAGAAAACTATAATTCAAAAATATACATGCACCCCAATGCTCATTGCAGCACTATTTACAATAGCCAAGACATGGAAGTAACCTATATATACATCAACAGATGAATGGATAAACAGGAGGCAGTGTATTTATACAATGGAATACTACTCCCATAAAAAAATGAAATAATGCCATTTGCAGCAACATGAATGGACCTAGAGATTATCATACTAAGCCAAAGACAAACATCATATGATGTCACTTACATAGAATCCCTTTTTAAAATGACACAAATGAAGCTATTTACAAAACAAAAATAGACCTACCGATTTAGAAAACAAATTTATGGTTACCAGGGGGATAGTGGGGGGAAGGGGGAGAGTGGAGGAGCAGGGATAGAGAGGGAGGAGAGAATAAATTAGGAGTTTGGGATTAACACATATACACTATGTCTGAGTGACTGAACTGAACTAATTTATAAAATAGATAAATAAGGACCTACTGTATAGTACAAGAACCATATTTAGTATCTTGCAATAACCTATAATGGAGAAGGCAATGGCAACCCACTCCAGTACTCATGCCTGGAAAATCCCATGGATGGAGGAGCCTGGTAGGCTGCAATCCATGGGGTCGCTAAGAGTCGGACACGACTGAGCAACTTCACTTTCACTTTTCCCTTTCATGCATTGGAGAAGGAAATGGCAACCCACTCCAGTGTTCTTGCCTGGAGAATCTCAGGGATGGTGGAGCCTGACAGGCTGCCAACTATGGGGTCACACAGAGTAGGACACGACTGAAGCAACTTAGCAGCAGCAGCAGCAGCAATAACCTATAATGGAAAAGAATTTTAAAAAGAACACATGTATATATCATTTTGATAATATGATGCAGTTGTGATATGATACAGTTTTTGTCATATCTATCATTTTGCTGTACACCTGAAACTAACAATATTGTAAACTATACTTCAGTTTTAAAAAAAAGTTTTAAAAAGTTAACAGGGGACTAGGTAAAGTGGGCAAATTTAAAGTTATTATTGCACCTGTCACTTCCAAAGCGGTTCCCTCTTTATTTCAGCTTCTTCAGTTTGCTGGTTTCTTCAGTGTCTAGTTTCTGCCCTGGCACAAGGGGGCGATGGTGGTCACTTTTTTTAAGCTCACTTGTTCAGTTGTGAAAAACCTGGATAGCATATTTAAAAGCAGAGACATTACTTTGCCAACAAAGGTCCGTCTAGTCAAGGCTATGGTTTTTCCAGTGGTCGTGTATGGATGTGAGAGTTGGACTGTGAAGAAAGCTGAGTGTCGAAGAATTGATGCTTTTGAACTATGGTGTTGGAGAAGACTCTTGAGAGTCCCTTGGACTGCAAGGAGAGCCAACCAGTCCATCCTAAAGGAGATCAGTCCTGGGTGTTTATTGGAAGGACTGATGTTGAAGCTGAAACTCCAGTACTTTGGTCACCTCATGCGAAGAGCTGACTCATTGGAAAACACCCTGATGCTGGGAGGGATTGGGGGCAGAAGGAGAAGGGGACGACAGAAGATGAGATGGTTGGATGGCATCACCAACTCGATGGACATGAGTTTGAGTAAACTCTGGGAGTTGGTGATGGACAGGGAGGCCTGGCATGCTGCGATTCATGGGGTCGCAAAGAGTTGGACTCGACTGAGTGACTGAACTGAACTGAACTGTTCAGTCGTGCTTTGGGGAGGGAGGAACACTGTGAACAAATATCACTGGCATGTGCTCGCAGTGTCTCGGCCACACTGGGTTTGGCCCCGCTCACGGCGTGTGTGCTTTCCCAGTCTGCACTGCTCAGGCTCTAGGTTGCTCTGCCGGGAACTGTCTAATGCGGGTCCTGGTTTGCATGCCCTTCCCAGGTCTAAGCCGCTCAGGTTCAGGTTCTTGGGTACTCCACAGAGGGGCAGACTTGGTTGGGGCTGCGTTTTGCGCCTGTCCAAGGTCCAAGCAGCTCAGATGACCAGGTGCTTGGCAAGCGCAGTTGCCCCCAGGGGGAGGATGCGACTTATCCCCTCCCCTGTCCCAGCCGCTTGGTTTTCTGGGTGTCCAATGGGCGCGCCTTCTCAGGTGGGCCGTCTCTTCTGGGGAGCTGATCTCTGCCCTGCGACCTTCCTGGTGGATGTTGACCTTCCAGAATCCCAAGAAGTCTTGGTTAGCAATGAAGCCTGCTTGCAGTTTGGTAGAGAATGCCTCTCTGGGGCTGCGATTGCCCCCTTCCGGCTCTGGCTGCCCCTGTCTGCCTGTCTCCAGCGGGGGATGGGCCGGTCCGCAGCCAGCTAGCTCTGCTCAGTCCTTTGTTCTGTGAGTGGGCCTGGCAGTGTCTTAGGTTAGGGCTTTTGGGGGATAGCTCTCCCACAGTCTGGGTTGCTATTTCAAGTTAGTTCCCTCAGATTGCCCTCGGGGCATTCAGGCCCTGTCCTTACCCTAAGCAGTGCAGCCCGTGCCTTCCTGTCCAGTCTCCTCTTGCCGAGTGGTGAATGCAAGCGTCTGGGCTGCTTCTCTGCTGGGAGTTGCCCTTAGGCATGTAATCTGTGGGGTTTATTTATTTATTTATTTATTTATTTATTTATTTATTTTTCCTCCTGGTTATGTTGCCCTCTGAGATTCCAAGACTCACCACAGACCCACCGGAGGGAGTGTTTCCTGGTGTTTGGAAACTTCTAAGACTTCCTTCCCTGGACAGATCTCCGTCCCCACCTCCTTTGTCTCTCTTTTTATCTTTTATATTTTGTCTTACCTCCTTTCGGAGACAATGGGCTGCCTTTCTGGGTGCCTGATGTCTTCTACCAGCAATCAGAAGTTGTTTTGTGGAATTTGCTCAGCGTTCAAATGTTCTTTCAATGAGTTTGTTGGGAGAAAGTGGTCTCCCTGTCCTATTCCTCTGCCATCTTAGGACTGCCCTCCATATAAATTTTAAATTTTTGTTCCAGTTCTATGAAAAATCCTGCTGGTGATTTGATAGGGATTGCATTGAATCTGTAGACTGCTTAGGTGAGTATGGTTATCTCAAATATACCTTAGGTAGGTTTATTCCTACATATTTTATTCTTTTTGGTGTGGTGGTAATTATAATTATTTCCTTAAATTCTCTTTCTGATCTTTCATTGTTTGTGTATAGAAATGCAACAGATTTCTGTGTATTAACTTTGTTTGTATCCAGCAACTTACCAATTCATTGATAAGGTCTAGTAGTTTTCTGTAGTGTCTGTAGGATTTTCTAGTATAGGATTATATCTGCAAAGAGTGACAGTTTACTCCCCAGTTTTAACATTTTAAAATATTCCATCAGTTTTCTCTCAAATTGTGTGTGTATGTTAGCATTTTTACTGATTCTTGATAGCAAGTTGCAGACATAATACCACATAACCCAAAAATCCAGAGTGTATTTCTCCAAAAAAGAAATAGTCATACATAACCATAATTAAACCAAAGTCAAAAAAATCAATATTTATCTATCATTCAATCTATATGCTCTATTCAAAAGTTGCCTGATGTGTCACAGTGTATTTGCTTCATTGTCTAAGTTCCACGACAAGATCATGTATTACATTTGGTTGTCATGTCTCCTGAGTAACTTTCTAGCTGGAAAACTTCCTTTATCATTGATTGCCATTACAGCTTTAAAGGTTACAGGCATTCATCCAGTAGGATGTTCTTTCCACATGTTCATAATGAGGCAGAAATTATGTTTTATTCTTCTTGCTACATCACATCAGTTTTACATGGTGTTGACCAATCCTAACACTGGTGATGTTAATCCAGTCTTGAAAATTGTCCTTCCTTTCTAAGTAAGATTTTTCAGGTTGACCGTGTATTTTCCCTGTGCTACCCCTTGGAACTATCTACATATTCAGGGAGCTAAGTTTCCATTTAGTAGAGGATATATTTAGAAAGCAATAACTACTGCTAGATATACACTTATTAGTGCAGTGCTATTACTTCTAGGCCCTCTCATTGGACAAAACTAGGAAATACATGTCTATATGGATAGACATATAAGTGCACACACATGTATTACTATCAATTAATATCTATCATAATTACTGATAGATTTTCCAAGCATTTTAATGCTACTGTAAAAAAGATTGTTGCTTGGTTTTATTTTCAGAGTATTTATTGCTAGCTTACAGAAATACAACTGATGTTTATATAGTGATCATGTATCCTGAGGCCTCACTGAACTAATCTATTATACTTTTTTTATTCCTTAGGATTTTCTGTACATTAGAGAATATAATTTGTAGAGATGAGAGTTTTTATTCTTTCCAGTCTGAATGCATTTATTTCTATTTCATGCCTAAATGATCTGGTTAGAACACCCAGGACGGTGTTGAATAGAGGAATTAAAATCAGTCTCATCATATTTCTGATATAGGGAAAGCATTTCCATCTTTCATGATTAAGTATGATAGTTGATGTGATTCCTTTATAAATATTCTTTATCAGATCGAGGAAGTTTCTTTCAATTTCAAAATTGTTGAATTTTTTTTTTTAATCATGGAAGGGTATTGGTTTTTTTTTTTTCATTTATTTTTATTAGTTGGAGGCTAATTACTTCACAATATTGTAGTGGGTTTTGTCATACATTGACATCAATCAGCCATGGACTTACATGTATTACCCATCCCGACCCCCCCCCCCCCACCTCCCTCTCTACTCGATCCCTCTGGGTCTTCCCAGTACACCAGGCCCGAGCACTTGTCTCATGCATCCAACCTGGGCTGGTGATCTGTTTCACCATAGATAATATACATGCTTCGATGCTGTTCTCTCAAAACATCCCACCCTTGACTTCTCCCACAGAGTCCAAAAGCCTGTTCTGTACATCTGTGTCTCTTTTTCTGTTTTGCATATAGGGTTATCATTACCATCTTTCTAAATTCCATATATGTGTGTTAGTATGCTGTAATGTTCTTTATCTTTCTGGCTTACTTCACTCTGTATAATGGGCTCCAGTTTCAGCCATCTCATTAGAACTGATTCAAATGAATTCTTTTTAATGGCTGAGTAATATTCCATGGTGTATATGTACCACAGTTTCCTTACCCATTCATCTGCTGATGGGCATCTAGGTTGCTTCCATGTCCTGGCTATTATAAACAGTGCTGTGATGAACATTGGAGTGCATGTGTCTCTTTCAGATCTGGTTTCCTCGGTGTGTATGCCCAGAAGTGGGATTGCTAGGTCATATGGCAGTTCTATTTCCAGTTTTTTAAGAAATCTCCACACTGTTCTCCATAGCGACTGTACTAGTTTGCATTCCCACCAACAGTGTAAGAGGGTTCCCTTTTCTCCACACCCTCTCCAGCATTTATTGCTTGTAGACTTTTGGATAGCAGCCATCCTGACTGGCATGTAATGGTACCTCATTGTGGTTTTGATTTGCATTTCTCTGATAATGAGTGATGTTGAGCATTTTTTCATGTGTTTGTTAGCCATCTGGATGTCTTCTTTGGAGAAATGTCTGTTTGGTTCTTTGGCCCATTTTTTGATTGGGTCATTTATTTTTCTGGAATTGAGCTTCAGGAGTTGCTTGTATATTTTTGAGATTAGTCCTTCGTTTGTTGCTTCGTTTGCTGTTATTTTCTCCCAATCTGAGGGCTGTCTTTTCACCTTGCTTATAGTTTCCTTTGTTGTGCAAAAGCTTTTAAGTTTCATTAGGTCCCATTTGTTTATTTTTGCTTTTATTTCCAATAGTCTGGGAGATGGGTCATAGAGGATCCTGCTGTGATTTATGTCAGAGAGGGTTTTGCCTATGTTCTCCTCTAGGGATTTTATAGTTTCTGGTCTTCCATTTAGATATTTAATCCATTTTGAGTTTATTTTTGTGTATGGTGTTAGAAAGTGTTCTAGTTTCATTCCTTTACAAGTGGTTGACCAGTTTTCCCAGCACCACTTGTTAAGAGGTTGTCTTTTTTCCATTGTATATCCTTGCCTCCTTTGTCGAAGATAAGGTGTCCATAGCTCCATGGATTTATCTCTGGGCTTTCTATTCTGTTCCATTGATCTATATTTCTGTCTTTGTGCCAGTACCATATTGTCTTGATGACTGTGGCTTTGTAGTAGAGCTTGAAGTCAGGCAGGTTGATTCCTCCAGTTCCATACTTCTTTCTCAAATTACTTTGGCTATTCGAGGTTTTTTGTATTTCCATACACATTCTGAAATTATTTTAGTTCTGTGAAAAATACTATTGGTAGCTTAATAGGGATTGCATCGAATCTATAGATTGCTTTGGGTATAATATTGATTCTTCCAGTCCATGAACACGGTATGTTTCTCCATCTGTTTGTGTCCTCTTTGATTTCTTTCATCAGCGTTTTATAGTTTTCTATGTATAGGTCTTTTGTTTCTTTAGGTAGATATGCTCCTAAGTATTTTATTCTTTTTATTGCAATGGTGAATGGTATTGTTTCCTTCATTTCTGTTTTCTCATTGTTAGTGTATAGGAATGCAAGGGATTTCTGTGTGTTCATTTTATATCCTGCAACTTTACTATATTCGTTGATTAGCTCTAGTAATTTTCTGGTAGAGTCTTTAGGGTTTTCTATGTAGAGGATCATGTCATCTGCAAACAGAGAGAGTTTCACTTCTTCTTTTCCTATCTGGATTCCTTTTACTTCTTTTTGTGCTCTGATTGCTGTGGCCAACACTTCCAAAACTATGTTGAATAGTAGTGGTGAGTGTGGGCACCCTTCTCTTGTTCCTGATTTCAGGGGAAATGCTTTCAATTTTTCACCATTGAGGGTGATGCTTGCTGTGGGTTTGTCATATATAGCTTTTATTATGTTGAGGTATGTTCCTTCTATTCCTGCTTTCTGGAGAGTTTTAATCATAAATGGGTGTTGAATTTTGTCAAAGGCTTTCTCTGCATCTATCGAGATAATCATATGGTTTTTCTTTCAATTTGTTAATGTGGTGTATTACATTGATTGATTTGTGGATATTAGAGAATCCTTGCATTCCTGGGATAAAGCCCACTTGGTCATGGTGTATGATTTTTTTTAACATGTTGGATTCTGTTTGCTAGAATTTTGTTGAGGATTTTTGCATCTATGTTCATCAGTGATATTGACCTGTAGTTTTCTTTTTTTGTGGCATCTTTGTCTGGTTTCGGAATTTGGGTGATGGTGGCCACATAGAATGAGTTTGGAAGTTTACCTTCTTCTGCAGTTTTCTGGGAGAGTTTGAGTAAGATAGGTGTTAGCTGTTCTCTAAATTTTTGGTAGAATTCAGCTGTGAAGCCGTCTGGTCCTGGGCTTTTGTTTGCTGAAAGATTTCTGATTACAGTTTCGATTTCCTTGCTTGTGATGGGTCTGTTAAGATCTTCTATTTCTTCCTGGTTCAGTTTTGGAAAGTTATACTTTTCTGAGAATTTGTCCATTTCTTCCAAGTTGTCCATTTTATTGGCATAGAGCTGCTGGTAGTAGTCTCTTATGATCCTTTGTATTTCAGAGTTGTCTGTTGTGATCTCTCCATTTTCATTTCTAATTTTGTTGATTTGGTTCTTCTCCCTTTGTTTCTTAATGAGTCTTGCTAATGGTTTGTCAATTTTGTTTATTTTTTCAAAAAACCAGCTTTTAGCTTTGTTGATTTTTGCTATGATCTCTTTAGTTTCTTTTGCATTTATTTCTGCCCTAATTTTTAAGATTTCTTTCCTTCTACTAACCCTGGGGTTCTTCATTTCTTCCTTCTCTAATTGCTTTAGGTGTAGAGTTAGGTTATTTATTTGACTTTTTTCTTGTTTCTTGAGGTAAGCCTGTAATGCTATGAACCTTCCCCTTCACACTGCTTTTACAGTGTCCCATAGGTTTTGGGTTGTTGTGTTTTCATTTTCATTCATTTCTATGCATATTTTGATTTCTTTTTTGATTTCTTCTATCGTTTGTTGGTTTTTCAGAAGCATGTTATTTAGCCTCCATATGTTTGAATTTTTAAGATTTTTTTCCCCCTGTAGTTGAGATCTAATCTTACTGCACAGTGGTCAGAAAAGATGACTGGAATGATTTCAATTTTTTTGAATTTACCAAGACTAGATTTATGGCCCAGGATGTGATCTATTCTGGAGAAGGTTCCGTGTGCACTTGAGAAAAAGGTGAAGTTGATTGTTTTGGGGTGAAATGTCCTATAGATATCAATTAGGTCTAGCTGGTCAATTATGTCATTTAAAGTTTGTGCTTCCTTGTTAATTTTCTGTTTAGTGGAACTATCCATAGTTGTGAGTGGGGTATTAAAGTCTCCCACTATTATTGTGTTACTATTAATTTCCTCTTTCATACTCGTTAGCGTTTGCCTTACGTATTGCAGTGCTCCTATGTTGGGTGCATATATAATTGTTTTATCTTCTTCTTGGATTGATCCTTTGATCATTATATAGTGTCCTTCTTTGTCTCTTTTCACTGCCTTTATTTGAAAGTCTATTTTATCTGATATGAGTATTGCGACTCCTGCTTTCTTTTGGTCTCTGTTTGCGTGAAATATTTTTTTCCAGCTGTTCACTTTTAGTCAGTATGTGTCCCTTGTTTTGAGGTGGGTCTCTTGTAGACAGCATATATATTGGTCTTGTTTTTTTATCCATTCAGCCAGTCTTTGTCTTTTGGTTGGGGCATTCAACCCATTTACATTTAAGGTAATTATTGACAGGTATGGTCCCCGTTGCCATTTACTTTGTTGTTTTGGGTTCACGTTTATACACCCTTTCTGTGTTTCCTGTCTGGAGAAGATCCTTTAGTTTTTGTTGAAGAGCTGGTTTGGTGGTGCTGAATTCTCTCAGCTTTTGCTTGTCTGTAAAGCTTTTGAATTCTCCTTCATATCTGAATGAGATCCTTGCTGGGTAGAGTAATCTAGGTTGTAGGTTATTCTCTTTCATTACTTTAAGTATGTCCTGCCATTCCCTTCTGGCCTGGAGGGTTTCTTTTGATACATCAGCTGTTATCCTTATGGGAATCCCTTTGTGTGTTATTTGTTGTTTCTCCCTTGCTGCTTTTAATATTTGTTCTTTGTGTTTGATCTTTGTTAATTTTATTAATATGTGCCTTAGGGTGTTTCGCCTTGGGTTTATCCTGTTTGAGACTCTCTGGGTTTCTTGGACTTGGGTGGCTATTTCCTTCCCCATTTTAGGGAAGTTTTCAGCTATTATCTCCTCGAGTATCTTCTCATGGCCTTTCTTTTTATCTTCTTCTTCTGGGACTCCTATGATTCGAATGTTGGGGCGTTTCACATTGTCCCAGAGGTCATCCTCATTTCTTTTGATTCTTTTTTCTTTTTTCCTCTCTGCTTCATTTATTTCCACCATTTTATCTTCTACCTCACTTATCCTATCTTCTGTCTCCATTATTCTACTCTTGGTTCCCTCCAGAGTGTTTTTGCTCTCACTTATTGCATTATTCATTTTTAATTGACTTTTTTATTTCTTCTATGTGTTTATTAAACATTTCTTGCATCTTCTCAATCTTTGTCTCCAGGCTATTTATCTGTAACTCCACTTTGTTTTCAAGATTTTGGATCATTTTTATTATCATTATTCTAAATTCTTTTTCAGGTAGATTCCCTATCTCCTCCTGTTTTGTTTGACTTGGTGGTCATTTTTATGTTCCTTTACCTGTTGGGTATTTCTCTGCCTTTTCAACTTGTTTAGATTGCTCTGTCTGGAGTGGGATTTCTGTATTCTGAAGGTCTGTGGTTCCTTTTTATTGTGGAGGTTTCACCCAGTGGGTGGGTTTGGACGATTGGCTTGTCAAGGTTTCCAGGTTAGGGAAGCTTGCTTCGTTGTTCTGGTGTGTGGAACAGGATTTCTTCTCTCTGGAGTGCAATGGAGTTTCCAGTAGTGAGTTTTGAGATGGGTCAATATGTTAGGTGTGACTTTGGGTAGCCTGTATGTTGATGCTCAGGGCTATGTTCCTGCCTTGCTGGAGAATTTGCATGGTATGTCTTGCTCTGAAACTTACTGGCTCTTGGGTGGTGGTTGGTTTCAGTGTAGGTATGGAGGCTTTTGAATGGTCTCTTATTAATGTTCCATGTAGTCAGGAGTTTTCTGGTGTTCTCAGGCTTTGGGCTTAAGTCTCCTGCCTCTGGATTTCAGTTTTATTCTTCCAGTAGTCTCAAGACTTCTCCAACTATACAGCACTGATAATAAAACTTCTAGGTTAATGGTGAAAAGATTCTCCCCCTTGAGGGACACCCAGAGAGGTTCACAGAGTTACCTGAAATAGAGGAGAGGGAGGAGGGAGATAGAGATGAGCAGCAGGAGAAAGAGGGGGACTCAAGAGGAGAGAGACAGATCTACAAAGTTGTCTGTTCCCAAAGTGTTCTCCGTAGCCCAGACACCCACAAGGATTCACAGAATTGGATTGGGAAGAGAAGGGGAAAGGACGAAATAGAGGTGTTCTGAGGTAGAAACTGGAGAGTCAAAAGTGGGAGAGAGTAATCAACACACTCCTGAATAAAAAGGGAACTGAATATTGGATTCTTAAATGTCCAAAATTTATATCACATACTGAAAAAGAAAGATTAAAAATCTAGAGTATAGGTTAGACTTTTAAAATACAATATTAAAAACAAAAACACAAAAAATTTTAAAAATATATATGAAGTTTGGTTTAAAAATTTGGCTTCTCTCTTTTTTTGCAAGATTATACTGGAATGAAAATGAAAATTAAGGAGTAGTAGAGGAGTAATAGAGGACTTTAAAAGAAAATAAGAGAAAAAGAAAAAAAAACAAGAAAAAAATTTTTTTTTCCTAATTAAAAAAATTGTAAAAATCTATGAAAATGAAAGTTAAGGAGTAATGGGGGAGTAATAGGGAATTTTAAAAGAAAATAATAGAGAAAAAATAAAAAAGAAAAGAAAAGAAAAAAATTTCTTTTTTAATTAAAAAAAGAAAAAGTAAAAATATATCTAGAAATTTCTCTGGGGCTGTTGCGGTCAGTGTGGGTTCGGTTCAGTTTCAGATAGCTCCTCGTTCCAGCTTACACTACTCGATATCTATAGGCCCCTTCCAGTGTAATCCGTGTTCTCTACAGGGATTTTAATCTGTTGCATGGGTCCCTTCTGAAGCGGTTCCCTTTATTTGGCTTCTGTTTGCCGGTCTCTTCAGTGCTTAATTTCTGCCCTGACACAGGTGGGCAGAGGTGGTCTCTTGTTCAGGTTCGCTAGTTCCGTCACGCTCCGGGGAGGGAGGGGTGCTGCTTTCCCCATCTATGCTGCTCAGGCTCCTGGCTGCTCTATATGGAGCGGGCCCTGCGTTGCGTGCGGTTTCAGTTTTCAGGTCCTCCACAAAAGCGTGGACTCAGTTGCGCCTGTGTTTTATGCCTTCCCTGGCCAGAGCACTCAGGCAGCCAGGAGCTTGACAGGCGCACTCTCCCCGGGTGTGGCGCACCTTCTCCCCTCCGCGGTCGCAGCCTCAATTTCCACCCACGCTGGTCGGGTGCGTGCACCTTGTTTAGCCGCGACCCTCCCAGTGGATGTCGACCATCCAGAATCTCAGGAGGTCTTTGGTTAGAAACTGGAGGCCTGTTTGCAGTGTGGTAGGGGATGCCGTCTTTGGGGCCGAGTTTGCCCCTTTCCCCTCCCCCCCTGCCTCCTGCCTCCTGCCTTCTGCGGGGCTGGGCCGGTCCGCAGCCGGTGAGCGCTTCTCTGGACTTGCTCAGACCCTTTGTTCTGCGAACCGCCGGCAGTGTGTTTGGGCCGGTTAATTTTCTCTCTCTCTTCTGCTATCCCACAGTTTAAGTTGGTATCCCACAAAAGCTCCCTCCGATTGCCCTCAGGGCACTCAGGCCCGGTCCTTACTCTAAGCAATGCCGCCCGCTCCTCTCTGTTTTGCCCCCACTTGCTGGTGGTGGATGCGGGCATCTGGGGTACTTTTCTGCTGGGAGTTGCTTTTAGGCATGTAATATGTGGGTTTTATTTATTTTTCCTCCCAGTTAGGTTG
This sequence comes from Odocoileus virginianus, assembly GCF_023699985.2. Lineage (NCBI taxonomy): Eukaryota > Metazoa > Chordata > Mammalia > Artiodactyla > Cervidae > Odocoileus > Odocoileus virginianus. Next base: position 68,863,688 of record NC_069680.1, read on the forward strand.
CCCTCCAAGATTCAAAAACTTCCCCCAGACCCGCCAGAGTGAGGGTTTCCTGGTGTTTGGAAACTTCCTCTATTAAGACTCCCTTCCCGGGATGGGTCTCTGTTCCTAGCTCTTTTGTCTTTCTTTTTATCTTTTATATTTTTTCCTACCTCCTTTCGAGGACAATGGGCTGCTTTTCTGGGCACCTGATGTCCTCGGCTAGCGATCATAAGTTGTTTTGTGAAGTTTGCTCTGTGTTCAGTTGTTCTTTCGATGAATTTGTAGGGGAGAAAGTGGTCTCTCCGTCCTATTACTTCGCCATCTTGGCTCCTCCCCCAGGGTATTGGTTTTTATCAAGCCTTTTCTGTACCTGTTGTGATGATCAGCACCCTTATATATTTTGGTGGTAAGATAGTTCAATCATTTTGGAAAATGGTCTGGCAGGTTCTTATAAAAGTTATAATACATGTATATACTATATGATCTATATAGTTTTCACTCTTAGGTATGCACTGTGAAAAATGAAAACCTATGTTCAGAAAAATACTTTTGCAAGAATATCCACAGTAGCTTTATTCATGGTAAGCAAAAACTGGATTTTGAATATAAACCAGGTATCCATCAATAGAATGGTTGATAAACCAGTTGTGTTCTATCAGAGTAGAATAAATAAAATGACAAAGTGAGAAGGACCAAGTGGAAGTTCTGAAGTAATGTTTATGTTGTATATTTTAACATGTGGTTTTACACAGGTGTAGACATTTGTTAAGGAGACAGCAATGGCAACCCACTCCAGTACTCTTGCCTGGTAAATCCCATAGACGGAGGAGGCTGGTAAGCTGTGGTCCATGGGGTCACTAAGAGTCGGACACGACTGAGCGACTTCACTTTCACTTTTCACTTTCATGCATTGGAGAAGGAAAGGGCAACCCACTCCAATGTTCTTTCTTGAAGAACCCCAGGGACAGGGGAGCCTGGTGGGCTGCCGTCTATGGGGTCGCACAGAGTTGGACACAACTGAAGCGACTTAGCAGCAGCAGCAGACATTTGTTAAAAACTCAAGAAGTTTCATAAGATATGCATTTTTATTTATATACTTTTCATAAAAAACTAATTGTAACTTGAGTCTAGCTAATGACATGCACACTGATGTATTTAGGAAAAGTACACTAAGATTTTTAAATGGAGAAAGAAAATAAAAGTAGTTCTATAATAAAGCATATGTAGTAAATGCCATGTTAGAATTTAGAAATACACATACTCATAAATTCTTACCATTTTGATTTTCTTAACATTTTTATTTTATATTAGAGTTGATTAACACTGTTGTGTTAGTTTCAGGTATAAAAAGTAGCTCAGTTATACATATGCATGTATCTATTCTGTTTTCACATAGGTTATTACAGAGTATTAAACAGTTCCCTATGCTATACAATTGGTGTTAGTTGTTGTTTAGTTGCTAAGTCTTGTCTGTCTTTTTGCGACCCTGTGGACTATAAGCCACCAGGCTCTTCCATTCATGGGATTTCCTGGGCAAGAATACTGGAATGGGTTGCCATTTCCTTCTCCAGGGGATCTTCCTGACTCAGGCATTGAACTGGCATCTCCTGCATTGACAGGTGGTTTCTTTAGCACTAAGCCACCAGGGAAACCTATGTGGTTGGTTATCTATTTTAAATATAGCAATGTGCACATGTCATTAAAAACTCTCAGCCTGTTTCTCTTCCCATCCTTCCCCCCAGTAACCATAAGTTCATTCTGTTAGTTTGTTTCTGTTTTTTAAAGAGTTTGCATCATATGCATAGGTGATATCATATGATATTTGCCTTTGTCTGATACATACCTCATCTTCTTTATCCATTCATCTGACAATAGACATTTAGGTTGCTTCCATGTCTTGACTATTGTAAACCATGCTTGCAATGAACATTGGGTCCATGCATCCTTTCGAACCATGTTTTCCTTTGGATATATGCCAGGAGTGGGATTGCTGGATCACATGGTAGCTCTATATTTTTTTAAAGGAACCTCCATTCTTTTCTCCATAATGATTGTACTAATTTATATTCCCACCAACAGTGTAGGAGTGTTCTCTTTTCTGCACACCCTTTCCACCATTTGTTTGTGGACTTTTTGATACTCATTCTGGCTGGTTCTCAGTGTAGTTTTGATTTGCATTTCTAGTGATGTTGAACATTTTTTCAGGCGCCTCTTGGCTATCTGTATATATTCTTTGGAGAAATGTCTATTTAAATCTTCTGCCTATTTCTTTGAGTTTTTTTTAATCATTAAACTGCATAAGCTGTTTATAAATTTTGGAGATTAATTCCTTGTTGGTTGCTCACTTTATTTGCAAATACTTTCCCTATTCTATGGGTTGTCCTTTTGTTTATGGTTTCTTTTGCTATGTAAAAGTTTTTGAGTTTGGTTAGGTTCCATTTGTTTATTTTTGTTTTTATTTCCCTCATTCTAGAATAACTATCAGAGAAGGCAATGGCACCCCACTCCAGTACTCTTGCCTGGAAAAATCCCATGGACAGAGGAGCCTGGTAGGCTGCAGTCCATGGGGTCGTGGAGTGTCGGACACGACTGAGTGACTTCACTTTCACTTTTCACTTTCATGCATCGGAGAAGGAAATGGCAACCAACTCCAGTGTTCTTGCCTGAAGAATCCCAGGGACGGGGGAGCCTGATGGGCTGCCGTCTATGGGGCCGCAGAGAGTCAGACACGACTGAAGTGACTTAGCAGCAGTACCAGCAGCAGGATAGCTATCTCCAGCCTTTCTGGCACCAGGGACTGGTGTTGTGGAAAACAATTTTTCCACAGACTACAGTGGACAGATAGTTTTGGGATGATTCAAGTGCACGTCATGTATTGTGTACTTTATTTCTATTGTTATTACATTAGCTTTACCTCAGCACACCAGACATTAGATCCCAGAGGCTAGGAAACCCCTTTCTAGGAGATAGATCAAAAAACATATTGCTAAGATTTATGTCAAAGACCTAAATAGAAAATTTTCTGAGGAAGACATACACATGGCCAGAGGCACTTGAAAAGATGGCTCAGCATCACTATTAGAGAAATGCAATGAGATATCACTTCACACTGGCTAGAATGGCCATCATCAAAAAAGTTCACAAACAATAAATATTGGAAATGGTGTGGAGAAAAGGGAACCCTCCTACACTGTTGGTGGGAAGGTAAATTGGTACAACAATTATGAATAACAGTATGGAAGACCCTTAAAAAACTGAGTGTAGAACTACCCTATGATCCGGCAACCCCACCCCAGGGCATATATCTGGAGAAAACCATAACTTAAAAAGGTACATGCACTCTAGTGCTCACTGCAGTATTATTTACAATAGCCAAGACATGGAAGCACTTAAATGTCCATCAATAGGGGAGTGGATAAAGAAGTTATGGTAATATATATAATGAAATACTAGTTGGCCATAAAAATGAGATGAAATAATGCCATTTGCAGCAATATGGATGGACCTAGATATTATCATTCTAAGTCAAATAAGTCAGAGAAAGACATATCATGATACCACTTATATGTGGAATCTAAAAACAGGTACAAAAAATTTTTAAATAGTACAAATGAACTTATTTCAAAATTGAAATAGAATCACAGATGTAGAGACTAAACCTATGGTTATCAGGGGAGAATGTAAAGGGAGGGATAAATTGGGAGAATGGGATTAACATATATACATTACTATGTGTAAAATAGATTACTAGTTAAGACCTACTGTGTACCCCATAGATTTGGCTCAGCATAAAGAATCTGTCTGCAAAACGGGAGACATGGCAGGAGCTGTAGTTTGATCCCTGGGTTGGGAAGACCCCCTGGAGAAGGAAATGGCAACCCACTTCAGTATGCTTGCCTGAAAAATCTCATGGACAGAGGAGCCTGGCAGGCTACAGTCCATTGGGTCGCAAAGAGTCAGACACAACTTAGCAACTAAACAGCAACAGCAAAGACCTACCATATAGCACAAGGACCTCTATTCAATACTGTGTAGTGACCTATATGGGAAAAGAATCTTTTAAAAAGTTGATATAACTCATTTACTTTGCTGTATACCTGAAATTAACAACACTGTAAATCAACTCTATTCCAATGAAAAAAATCATAACAGCAGTGCCCTGAGTAGGGAATTAACTAGAAAAGGTTTAAAGCAACTTTCTAAGGTGATTAAAAAGTTCTGTATAAGTGTATCTGTTTACCAAAACAAACTGTACAGTTATAATCATTTTATATAAATTATACCTTAATTTGAGAAGGGCAAAAAGAAAGAAGAAGTACAAAGGTGATAGTTAGATCTGCAAAAGCTAGAAATCTGTAGTACCCTGTGTTGGTAGACATATGTGGATATAGGAATTCTCATACACTTCTGGAATATAGGTTGATGTAAACTTTCTGAAATGTAAACTAGTATTACTTAGTCAAATTGAATCTAAATATAAATTATGACCTAATATCTTAAATCCAGGGAAAAATATGCAATTACAGAAATAAAATACTCACTGGAGGAAATGAATGGAAATGACAGAGGAAAGAAGTTAACTTGCAGATGGTTTGCTGCTGCTGCTAAGTCGCTTCAGTCGTGACCGACTCTGTGCGACCCCATAGATGGCAGCCCACCAGGCTCCCCCGTCCCTGGGATTCTCCAGGCAAGAACACTGGAGTGGGTTGCCCTTTCCTTCTCCAATGCATGAAAGTGAAAAGTGAAAGTGAAGTCACTCAGTCATGTCCGACTCTTTGAGACCCCATGGACTGCAGCCTACCAGGCTCCTCCGTCCATGGAATTTTCCAGGCAAGAGTACTGGAGTGGGGTGCCATTGCCTTCTCTGTGCAGATGGTTTACTGACAGTTAAAAAAAAAAGACTTGAACAGAGCCTAAGAGACATGTGGGAAATTATCACAAATTCATGCCATTGGGGTCACAAAGGAGAGGAACAATACAAATTCAGACAAAATACTTGGAGAAACAGAAGACTGCTGATTTCAACACCAGCATGTAAAGAACTTGGACATAACCACAAGAACAAAAAAGGTGGTCAGACTGAAAATCAGCAACTTTTCTTGTACCCGTCAGAGAACTGAGTATGCACAGAAATGGGTATCCCAGGATCTTGAAAGATAAATCCAGACTTACAGCCAATATATGCTTACCTGGAATCTATCTGTGAGGCATATTTATTACCGAAATTATAGATTTGTTAGGAACCACTTTATAGTTTAACTTACATAGTAATGTTGAGGAAATTCTGGAGCCATGTGTGAACTAAAATGAGAGTAAGAAACTCCTACATGCCATACATAGCCTTAGGCAAGACCTCACATAGTCATGGGCTTTACCTTAAGGAAACATGTCAGGTTTTCAGAGTAAAGACCAGAGAAAGATCCCCTCCTGGCTCTGGAAGAGGAAAAAGAATAATAATCAAGGTGATATACACCCAGAATCTTCTCCGTATACAGGTCTACACTCCAGGGTAAAAGACTTTACCAGAACTTTATCCCGTCTCTCACTCCAGATGCTAGCATCCCAACCTCATGTAAGGGCTAGAGGACTATAAGGAAGAAATGCCTGTGAAGGCCACATACACAAAAGAAAGATTTAATTAGATAATAGGATACCTCCCATTCATCTTAACATCACATTAACAGGGATTCAGTATAACAATAGTGGATTACAGCTGAAAGAGCTGCAAAAAGACTGATACTTTCTAATAAGGAGTACTTGAAGAAGCTCAAAGTCAAGAGGGGAGACAGGAGGAAAACACTGGGTGAACTTGGAGCTTGAAGAACCTAAAGCTGAAGGATACGTTGAACAAAGACCAACTCTTAAGATAATTAACATAAATCAAGTGTGAAAACTTACAGTTTCTGTTAGATAACACATATTTGTCTTTCAACCAAAGCATATACCAAAGGCAAGAAACCAAACTAAAGAGACAAAACAAAGCAAAACAAGATTCGGTTAAGACACAAGTCTTATAACTATTAATGCAAGGCATGGAATTTAAAATAACCAATTAAAGGGATAATGTCAGCAAGATGTCAGGCTAGGAAGTCTTAGCCCTCATACTGTCATGAGAATAATTTAACTACTTAGGTCAAAAATACCTCTTGGATGTCAAAAATATCTCTGGGTTTCAATTTAAAAGCTGCAATGGATAAGTGAAGCACAAAAATTGAGGATAGTTGCATAAAATGTGTAGGAAGCATTATACTAGCATCAGCACATTGGCCATGTTAGCGCTGCTCAGTGCCATGAGGGGTACCCCAGCTATAACTGCCTCATTTGAAGAAAGAAAAGGAGAGAAGAACTGAAAGAGCCTTTACTGCATAGGCCTCCCTCCAGTAACCCATGGCATCACTGTGGGCACCCACAGCTTTTGCCACTGAGGATGCCCACAAGCCTTCATGATACTGACCCAGGAAATGAAATTCCCTGTAGTTCTCACTGGGGTACTCTCCTGAGAACTAGAGCTGTTACTGTGCATACCTGGGGTCTGGGTCACCACACCAATCCACTCCAGTCCTAGTGCTGCCTAGGTCATTGCATGCCTGTACCCAGACCCCATGCTAAATCAAATCCCAGCAGGGAGAAGGATAATCTCAGCATCCTTTGCCCACAAGGACTTAGAAGCCTTAGTCATCACCATGGGCACTCAACCTCCCTCACTCAGGACCCATGAAGTCTTTGGGCATCTCCATTAGCTGGCATCAGCACTGGCAGAGTATTAACTGTTGCACATCCCCAGGAGTGAGAGCCACCAGTGTGCCCCCTCTGGACTTGAAGCTGCTGCACCCCACCCTTCTGACTCCCTCACACCCAATCCTAAGTGAAGGTCTTTCTGCACTGAAACCAGACTATAATGTCAGTATGTGGGAACCCTTTCTTCAGACGCACAAACACAAACACACTACACACACCGCCAGGGAAATATGATACTACCAAAGAAACACAGTAAGTTTCCACTAAGGAAATTTAGGAAATGGAAATGACCCCAAGGAAATGGAAATCTATAAATTACTTTGCAAAACCTTCAAGCTAACTGTTTTAAAGGACTCAGTAAATTTTAAGAAAACAGACTGCTCAGTGGAATCAGGGAAATAATATGTGAAACAAATGAAAATTCAAACAGAAGTTATAACATAAACTAAAGAGAAGTTCTGAACAAAAAGAATGAAATATATAATATGAAAAATGCTATAGAGAAATTCAGCAGCAGACTCAATCAAGCAGTAAAAACAATCTGTAAACTCAAAAGACAAGTCACTTGAAATTGTCCAAGGAGAGGAGACAAGGGAATGAAAAAAAGGAATCTTGCATGATTTCTGGAACTGATGTCCACATTACAGAAGTCCTAGAGAGCTAAAAAAGAGACAATGATTTGAAGATAAATGGGCTGAAAAAATTCCAAATCTTGGGAGGAAAAATGGAAAACCAGACTAAAAAGATCAAATGACCACAGATACAATCAACCCAAAGAAGATTATGGTGAGACATATTATAATCAAAGTATCGAAAGGACAAAGAGAATTTTGAAAGTAGCAATAGAAAAGTTATTTGTCCTATGTAAGAGAATCACCATAATTCTATCAGAAAAATTTTCAGCAAAACCTTGCAGTCCAGGAGAGAATGGCACGATATACTCAAAGTACTGAAAGAATAAAATTTCAACCAAGAATACTATACCCAGAAAAATAATCTTTTCAAAAGGAAAGCGATAACCTTTTCTCAGACAAATGAAAACTGAGGGAATTCAATAGAGAACAAACATATGGATACCAAGTAGGGACAGGGTGGTGGTGGACAGGGATGAATTGGAGGACTGGGATGTATATATGTGAAGGTCTTAAGTGAAGGTCTTTCTGCGCTGAAACCAAACTATAATGTCAGTGTGAGGGAACCCTTCCTTCAAATGCATAGATACAAACACACCACACCCACAGTCAGGGAAATATGACACTACCAAGGAAACACCATAAGTTTCCACTAACTGACCCCAAGGAAATGGAAATCTATAAATCCCTTCCCAACCCAGGGATTGAGCCCAGGGATCCCAGTTTGTGTGTGTATATACACACACACACATAACTGATACAATGAATAAAATAGATCACTAATGAGAACCTACTGTATAGCTCAGGGAAATCTACTCAGTGCTCTGTGGTGACCCAAATGGGAAGGAAATCCAAAAAAGAGGGGATATATGTATATGTATGGCTATTTCACCTTGCTGTACAGTAGAAACTAACATTGTTAAGAAACTATACTCCAATAAAAATAAAAAATCCTGAGGGAATTCATAACCACTGAACCTACTTTCAAGAAGGGAAAAAAGGAACAACAAAACAGTAAGTGAACAAATTGAAGCAGTAAGTCCATATCTATCAATAATTATTTAATGTAAATTGTATAAATTCAATCTAAACAATGACTGAATGGATTAAAAAAACACAAGCTTAACTATATGCTTCCCATAATAAACTCACTTTAGCTTAAAGGACATACACAGGGAAAAGTGAAAGAATGTAAAATGTTATTTCAAACAAATGTTAATAAAAAAGAGCAGGTAGTCAATTATATTGCATAAAATAGAGTGTGAGTCAAAACTTGTCAAGAGAGACAGAGATGGTCATTATATTATGATACTGGGACCAATTCATCTTAAAAGTGATGCGATTTTCACTTTTTAAAATTTTTTCAGTCATGTCTGACTCTTAGTGACCCCATGGACAATACAGTCCATGGAATTCTCCAGGCCAGAATACTGGAGTGGGTAGCCTTTTCCTTCTCCAGGGGATCTTCCCAACCCAGGGATCAAACCCAGGACTCTGGCATTGCAGGCAGATTCTTTACCAGCTGAGCCACAAGGGAAGCCCAAGAATACTGGAGTGGGTAGCCTCTGCCTTCTCCAGTTGATCTGCCTGACCCAGGAATTGAACTGGGATCTTCTGCATTGCAGGCGGATTCTTTTTTTTTTTTTTTTATGAAAAAATTTATTTATTTATTTTTTTTCTATCCATTATTTTTATTTTATTTATTTTTTTTGGAGGCTAATTACTTTACATCATTACAGTAGTTTTTGTTATACATTGAAATGAATTAGCCATGGATTTACATGTATTCCCCATCCCAGTCCCCCCTCCCACCTCCCTCTCCACCTGATCCCTCTGGGTCTTCCCAGTGCATTAGGCCCGAGCACTTGTCTCATGTACCCAACCTGGGCTGGTGATCTGTTTCACCCTAGATAATATACATGTTTCAATGCTGTTCTCTTGAAACATCCCACCCTTGCCTTCTCCCAGAGTCCACAAGTCTGTTCTATACATCTGAGTCTCTTTTTCTGTTTTGCATATAGGGTTATCATTACCATCTTTCTAAAGTCCATATATATGTGTTAGTATACTGTAATGGTCTTTATCTTTCTGGCTTACTTCGCTCTGTATAATGGGCTCCAGTTTCATCCATCTCATTAGAACTGATTCAAATGAATTCTTTTTAATGGCTGAGTAATATTCCATGGTGTATATGTACCACAGCTTCCTCATCCATTCGTCTGCTGATGGGCATCTGGGTTGCTTCCATGTCCTGGCTATTATAAACAGTGCTGCGATGAACATTGGGGTGCACGTGTCTCTTTCAGATCTGGTTTCCTTGGTGTGTATGCCCAGAAGTGGGATTGCTGGGTCATATGGCAGTTCTATTTCCAGTTTTTTAAGAAATCTCCACACTGTTTTCCATAGTGGCTGTACTAATTTGCATTCCCACCAACAGTGTAAGAGGGTTCCCTTTTCTCCACACCCTCTCCAGCATTTATTGCTTGTAGACTTTTGGATAGCAGCCATCCCGACTGGCGTATAATGGTACCTCATTGTGGTTTTGATTTGCATTTCTCTGATAATGAGTGATGTTGAGCATCTTTTCATGTGTTTGTTAGCCATCTGTATATCTTCCTTGGAGAAATGTCTGTTGAGTTCTTTGGCCCATTTTTTGATTGGGTCATTTATTTTTCTGGAGTTGAGCTGGAGGAGTTGCTTGTATATTTTTGAGATTAATCCTTTGTCTGTTGCTTCGTTTGCTATTATTTTCTCCCAATCTGAGGGCTGTCTTTTCACCTTGCTTATAGTTTCCTTTGTTGTGCAAAAGCTTGTAAGTTTCATTAGGTCCCATTTGTTTATTTTTGCTTTTATTTCTGAAATTCTGGGATGTGGGTCATAGAGGATCCTGCTGTGATTTATGTCAGAGAGGGTTTTGCCTATGTTCTCCTCTAGGAGTTTGATAGTTTCTGGTCTTACATTTAGATCTTTAATCCATTTTGAGTTTATTTTTGTGTATGGTGTTAGAAAGTGTTCTAGTTTCATTCTTTTACAGGTGGTTGACCAGTTTTCCCAGCACCACTTGTTAAAGAGGTTATCTTTTTTCCATTGTATATCCTTGCCTCCTTTGTCGAAGATAAGGTGACCATAGGTTCGTGGATTTATCTCTGGGCTTTCTATTCTGTTCCATTGATCTATATTTCTGTCTTTGTGCCAGTACCATACTGTCTTGATGACTGTGGCTTTGTAGTAGAGTCTGAAGTCAGGCAGATTGATTCCTCCAGTTCCATTCTTCTTTCTCAGGATTACTTTGGCTATTCGAGGTTTTTTGTATTTCCATACAAATTGTGAAATTATTTGTTCTAGTTCTGTGAAAAATACTGTTGGTAGTTTGATAGGGATTGCATTGAATCTATAGATTACTTTGGGTAGTATAGCCATTTTGACAATATTGATTCTTCCAATCCATGAACACGGTATATTTCTCCATCTGCTTGTGTCCTCTTTGATTTCTTTCATCAGTGTTTTATAGTTTTCTATGTATAGGTCTTTTGTTTCTTTAGGTAGATATACTCCTAAGTATTTTATTCTTTTTGTTGCAGTGGTGAATGGTATTGTTTCCTTAATTTCTCTTTCTGTTTTCTCATTGTTAGTGTATAGGAATGCAAGAGATTTCTGTGTGTTAATTTTATATCCTGCAACTTTACTGTATTCGTTGATTAGCTCTAGTAATTTTCTGGTAGAGTCTTTAGGGTTTTCTATGTAGAGGATCATGTCATCTGCAAACAGCGAGAGTTTCACTTCTTCTTTTCCTATCTGGATTCCTTTTACTTCTTTTTCTGCCCTGATTGCTGTGGCCAAAACTTCCAAAACTATGTTGAATAGTAGTGGTGAGAGTGGGCACCCTTGTCTTGTTCCTGATTTCAGGGGAAATGCTTTCAATTTTTCACCATTGAGGGTGATGCTTGCTGTGGGTTTGTCATATATAGCTTTTATTATGTTGAGGTATGTTCCTTCTATTCCTGCTTTCTGGAGAGTTTTAATCATAAATGGGTGTTGAATTTTGTCAAAGGCTTTTTCTGCATCTATTGAGATAATCATATGGTTTTTATCTTTCAATTTGTTGATGTGGTGTATTACATTGATTGATTTGCGAATATTAAAGAATCCTTGCATTCCTGGGATAAAGCCCACTTGGTCATGATGAATGATTTTTTAAATATGTTGTTGGATTCTGTTTGCTAGAATCTTGTTAAGGATTTTTGCATCTATGTTCATCAGTGATATTGGCCTGTAGTTTTCTTTTTTTGTGGCATCTTTGTCTGGTTTTGGAATTAGGGTGATGGTGGCCTCATAGAATGAGTTTGGAAGTTTGCCTTCTTCTGCAATTTTCTGGAAGAGTTTGAGTAAGATAGGTGTTAGCTCTTCTCTAAATTTTTGGTAGAATTCAGCTGTGAAGCCATCTGGTCCTGGGCTTTTGTTTGCTGGAAGATTTCTGATTACAGTTTCGATTTCCTTGCTTGTGATCGTTTTGTTAAGATCTTCTATTTCTTCCTGGTTCAATTTTGGAAAGTTATATTTCTCTAAGAACTTGTCCATTTCTTCCAAGTTGTCCATTTTATTGGCATAGAGCTGCTGGTAGTAGTCTCTTATGATCCTTTGTATTTCAGTGTTGTCTGTTGTGATCTCTCCATTTTCATTTCTAATTTTGTTAATTTGGTTCTTCTCCCTTTGTTTCTTAATGAGTCTTGCTAATGGTTTGTCAATTTTGTTAATTTTTTCATAAAACCAGCTTTTAGCTTTGTTAATTTTTGCTATGATCTCTTTAGTTTCTTTTGCATTTATTTCTGCCCTAATTTTTAAGATTTCTTTCCTTCTACTAACCCTGGGGTTCTTCATTTCTTCTTCCTCTAGTTGCTTTAGGTGTAGAGTTAGGTTATTTATTTGACTTTTTTCTTGTTTCTTGAGGTAGGCCTGTAATGCTATGAATCTTCCCCTTAGCACTGCTTTTACAGTGTCCCATAGGTTTTGGGTTGTTGTGTTATCATTTTCATTCATTTCTATGCATATTTTGATTTCTCTTTTGATTTCTTCTATGATTTGTTGGTTATTCAGAAGCATGTTATTTAGCCTCCATATGTTTGAATTTTTAATAATTTTTTTCCTGTAATTGAGATCTAATCTTACTGCACTGTGGTCAGAAAAGATGACTGGAATGCTTTCAATCTTTTTGAATTTACCAAGACTAGATTTATGGCCCAGGATGTGATCTATTCTGGAGAAGGTTCCGTGTGCACTTGAGAAAAAGGTGAAGTTGATTGTTTTGGGGTGAAACGTCCTATAGATGTCAATTAGGTCTAGCTGGTCCATTGTGTCCGTTAAAGTTTGTGTTTCCTTGTTCATTTTCTGTTTAGTTGAACTATCCATAGTTGTGAGTGGGGTATTAAAGTCTCCTACTATTATTGTGTTACTATTAATTTCCTCTTTCATACTCGTTAGCGTTTGCCTTACATATTGCGGTGCTCCTATGTTGGGTGCATATATATTTATAATTGTTATATCTTCTTCTTGTATTGATCCTTTGATCATTATGTAGTGTCCATCTTTGTCTCTTTTCACAGACTTAATTTGAAAGTCTATTTTATCTGATATGAGTATTGCGACTCCTGCTTTCTTTTGGTCTCCGTTTGCGTGGAATATTTTTTTCCAGCCCTTCACTTTTAGTCTGTATGTGTCCCTTGCTTTGAGGTGGGTCTCTTGTAGACAGCATATATAGGGGTCTTGCTTTTGTATCCATTCAGCCAGCCTTTGTCTTTTGGTTGGGGCATTCAACCCATTTACATTTAAGGTAATTATTGATAGGTATGGTCCCGTTGCCATTTATTTTGTTGTTTGGGGTTCACTTTTATACCACCTTTCTGCGTTTCCTGTCTAGAGAAGATCCTTTAGTGTTTGTTGAAGAGCTGGTTTGGTGGTGGTGAATTCTCTCAGCTTTTGCTTGTCTGTAAAGCTTTTGAGTTCTCCTTCATATCTGAACGAGATCCTTGCTGGGTAGAGTAATCTAGGTTGTAGGTTATTCTCTTTCATTACTTTAAGTATGTCCTGCCATTCCCTTCTGGCCTGAAGGGTTTCTATTGATAGATCAGCTGTTATCCTTATGGGAATCCCTTTGTGTGTTATTTGTTGTTTCTCCCTTGCTGCTTTTAATATTTGTTCTTTGTGTTTGATCTTTGTTAATTTGATTAATATGTGTCTTGGGGTGTTTCGCCTTGGGTTTATCCTGTTTGGGACTCTCTGGGTTTCTTGAACTTGGTTGGCTATTTCCTTCCCCATTTTAGGGAAGTTTTCAGCTATTATCTCCTCGAGTATCTTCTCATGGCCTTTCTTTTTGTCTTCTTCTTCTGGGACTCCTATGATTCGAATGTTGGGGCGTTTCACATAGTCCCAGAGGTTCCTGAGGTTGTCCTCATTTTTTTTTATTCTTTTTTCTTTTTTCCTCTCTGCTTCATTTATTTCCACCATTTTGTCTTCTAACTCACTTATCCTATCTTCTGTCTCTGTTATTCTACTCATGGTTCCCTCCAGAGTGTTTTTGATCTCATTTATTTCATTATTAATTTTTAATTGACTTTTTTTTATTTCTTCTAGGTCCTTGTTAAACATTTCTTGCATCTTCTCAATCTTTGTCTCCAGGCTATTTCTTTGTAACTCCATTTTGTTTTCAAGATTTTGGATCATTTTTATTATCATTATTCTAAATTCTTTTTCAGGTAGATTCCCTATTTCCTCCTCTTTTGTTTGACTTGGTGGGCTTTTTTCATGTTCCTTTAGCTGTTGGGTATTTCTCTGCCTTTTCATCTTGTTTAGATTGCTGTGTCTGGAGTGGGCTTTCTGTATTCTTGTGGTTTGAGGTTCCTTTTTATTGTGGAGGTTACACCCAGTGGGTGGGGTTGGACAATTGGTTTGTCAAGGTTTCCTGGTTAGGGAAGCTTGTGTCAGCGTTCTGGTGCGTGGAATTGGATTTCTTCTCTCTGGAGTGCAATGGAGTGTCCAGTAATGAGCTTTGCGATGGGTCTCTGTGTTAGGTGTGACTTTGGAGAGCCTGTATGTTGACACTCAGGTCTATGTTCTGCAGGCGGATTCTTTACCAATTGAGCTATCAGGGAATCCCCAATTCATCATAAAGGTATAAAATTTTTAAATACACGTGTACCAAATAGCTGAGTACCTAAATATAGAAAGTAAACATTGGGAGAATTGAAGGGAGAAATAGGTAGCAATCCAGTAATACTGGGGTCTTTAATGATGTCAGTTTCAACAATGGATAGATCAGACAGGATAATGAGGAGAAAAGTAGACTTGAGCAATGCTGTAAACAAAATGGACCTAGCAAACTATATGGAACATCCATGCAGCAATATCAGAATAGACATTCTTAAGAACACACAACAAATCATATAGGTGGATCATATGTTAAGGCACAAAATAAGTCTTAATAAACTTCAGAGGATTTATATCATACAGAATAACTTCTCCAATTACAGTGATGTGAAACTAGAAATGAACAAGGAAGAATTGAAAAAATTCATAATTGGTTAAAACTGGATGGCACACTCTTAAAACAGTCACTGGGTTAGAGAAAAATCAAAAGGGAAGATTAAAGTGTACTGTAATGAATGAAAATGAAAACACAACATACCAAAGCTTACAGAATATAACAAAAGCAATTCTAAGAGGAAAGTTTATAATGATTGACACATTAAGGAAAAAATACTGTTACTAAAAACCAAAAACTTTACCCCTTAAGAAACTAGAAAAAATATAAACTAGGTCCAAAGTTAGCAAACAATAGAGGAGAAATAAATGAAATAGAGACTATAAAAATAGAAAAGATTGACAAAATTAAAAATTGGGCTTTTAAAAAAGACAAAGATAACATTTAGCTGGACTAGTTTAAAAAGGAATACTCAAAATTATAAACAAAAGGAGAAATTACAACTGTTACCACAGAAATACCAAGGGTTATGAGGGACTACAATACACAAAAAATACATTCCAACAGTTAAAATAATTTATTGAAATAGACAGTGAAGAAATGGAAAAATTCCTAGAAACATAACCTACTAAGACTGTCTCATGAAAAATAGTCTGAACAGACTAATAAAGAATAAGAAGGTTGAATCAGCAATGAAAAACCTCCTAAAGAAAAAGCCTAGGACCAAATGGCTACAGTGGTGAGTTCCACCAATTATTTAAAGAATTAATACCAGTACCTTTCAAAGTCTTCAAAAATTGAGAAGGAACTCTTCCACAGTCATGTTAAGGGGCCCACATTACCTTGATACAAAAGCCATATAAAGACAAGAAAATCATAGGTCCTAATGAACATAGATGCAAAACTCTTTGACAAAATACTAGTAAACCAAATTCAGCAGCACATTAGAAGGATCATATACTATAATCAAGTGGTATTCATGCCTGGAATGCAAGGATGGACTGACATTTGTAAATAAATGTTAACAGAATGAAGAATATATCAATAGATGCAGATAAAGTAGTTTACAAAATTCAAGATCCTTTAATAATACAATCTATGAAGAAGTTCTGTGTATAAGG
Organism: Odocoileus virginianus; assembly: GCF_023699985.2. Lineage (NCBI taxonomy): Eukaryota > Metazoa > Chordata > Mammalia > Artiodactyla > Cervidae > Odocoileus > Odocoileus virginianus. The sequence goes on from NC_069680.1 coordinate 68,879,632, forward strand.
AGTGTACCTCAACATAATAAAGGTTATGTATAACCAGCCTACAACTAACATTATGCTCAACAGTGAAAAGCTGAAAGCTTTTCCTTAAGATCAAGAACAAGGTAAGATGCTCAGGATAACTTTTCATTTACTTGTACTCAGCTTAAATGTTATAGTTTTCAGTTTCCAGATCTTTCTGTTTGCTCCTCTGTAGTTTATTTTAACTGAGAAATATCTATTTGAGAAACATTTTTAAAATTATTTTTTATAATGTACACTTCATTTAAAATTATATTGCAAAGCTATAGTAATTTTCTCATCTATTTTTTTTAAATTGAAGTATAATTGATTTACAATGTTGTGTTCATTTCAGGTATATAACAAAACTATGGTAATTCTTTCAAAGTGCAGTGCATAGTAACATAGACCACTGCAATAGAAGCAAGAGCCTAGAAATAAACCCTCACACATTATGATCAACTAATCTTTCACAAAGTTACTGAGAATACACAATGCTAACAGGACAGCCTCTTCAATAAATGGTGTTGGAAAGACTGGATATCCACATACAAAAGTATGAAAGTGGACACTTACACCATTCGCAAAATCAACTGAAATGGACTGAATACTTATAAGGCCTGAACAATAGAGCTCCTGGGAAGAAACAGAAATTTTCTCTGATGTTGGTTTTAACTATGATTTTTTGGTTATATTACTAAACTCTTAAAGAAAGCAAAAAATACAGTGGGACTACATTAAATATTCTGTACAGCAAAAGAAATAATAAAGGAAAAGGCAATCTATGGAATTAGAGAAAACATTTGAAAACAATGTATCTGACAAGAGGTTAATATCCAAACTATGTAATGAATTCATGCAACTCAACAGCAGAATGGATAAAGAAGTTGTACATATATACAATGGAATATTACTCAGCCATAGGAAGGAATGCATTTGAGTCAGTTCTAGTGAAGTGGATGAACCTAGAGCCTGTTATACAGAGTTAAGTCAGAGAAAAGCAAATATCATATTGCATATATATGGAATCTAAAAAAATGGTAGGTGAAAATATTTTCAGGGCAGGAATAGAGATGTAGGCATAGAAAACAGACTTTGGACACAGAGGTGAAGGAGAGGGTAGGACAAACTGAGAGAGTAGCATTGACATATATACACTACCACGTGTGAAATAGCCAGCCAGTGGGAAGCTGCTATGTAGGCACAAGAAGCTCAGCCTGGTGCTCTGTGAAAACCCGGAGGGGGCAGAGAAAGCGGGGGAGGCTCAAGAGAGAGGTGACATATGTATACTTATGGTGGATCCATATTGTATGGCAGAAGCAAACACAATATTGCAAAGCAATTATCCTCCAATTAAAAATTTAAAAAGACAAAAATTTAACCCAGTTTAAAAATGGGCAGAAGATCTGAATAGGTATTTCTCAAAGGGGAAATACAAATGAATAGCAGATATGTGAAAAGATACGCAACATCACTTATCAACAGGAACATACACACAACAGATCAACTGAGAACTGTTAGGGCTATTATCAAAGAAACAAAAGATAATAATGGTCATAGAGAAACTTTCTATACTTTTTGTGGAAATGTATTCTTGCCATGAGAACCCCGTGAATTGTATTAAAAAGCAAAAACATATGACACTGAAAGATGAGGCACCCAGGTCAGAATGTGTCCAATATGCTACTGGGGAAGAGTGTAGGACAATTACTAATAGCTCCAAAAAGAATGAAGTGGCTGGGTCAAAACAGAAACAATGCTCAGTTGTGGATGTGTCTGGAGATGAAAGTATTGCCTAGGGACCTCAAATGTTAGGTCCATGAATCAGGGTGAACTAGACATGGTGAGGCAGGAGATGGCCAGAGTAAATATTGACGTCTTAAGAATTAGTGAAATAAAATGGACAGGAATGGGTGAATTTAATTCAGAGGACCATTATATCTACTTCTGTGGGCAAGAATCTCATAGAAGAAAAGGAGTAGCCCTCATAGTCAACAAGAGTCTGAAATGCAGTACTTGAGTGCAACCTCAAAAACAACAGAATGATCTTGGTTCATTTCCAAGGCAAACCATTCAATATCACAGTAATCCAAGTCTATGCCCCAACCACTAATGCCAAAGAAGCTGAAGTTGATCAGTTCTATGAAGACCTAGAAGACCTCCTAGAACTAACACCAAAAAAAATATCCTATTCATCATAGGGGACTGGAATGCAAATGTAGAAAGTCACTCCAGATACCTGAATAACAGGCAAGTTTGGCTTCAGAGTACAGAACGAAGCAGAGCAAAGGCTAACAAAATTCTGCCAAGAGAACACACTGGTCATAGCAAACACCCTTTTTCAACAACATAAGAGATGACTTTACACATGGACATCACCAAATAGTCAATACTGAAATCAGATTGATTACATTCTTTGTAGCCAAAGATGGAGAAGCTGAATATAGTCAGCGAAAACAAGACCTGGAGCTGACTGTGGCTCAGATCATCAGCTCCTCATAGCAAAATTCAGGCTTAAACTAAAAGAAAATTCAGGCTTAAGCTTGAAAGAAAGCAGGGAAAACACTAGGCCCCTCAGGTATGACTTAAATAAAATCCCCTATGATTATACAGTGGAGGTGAAGAATAGATTCAAGGGATTAGATCTGATAAACAGAGGGCCTGAAGAACTGTGGACAGAGGTTCATAATATTGCACACAAGGCAGGGAACAAAACCATCCAAAAGAAAAAGAAATGCAAGAAGGCAAAGTGGTTGTCTGAGGAAGATTTACAAATAGCTAATCAGGTGGTGCTAGTAGTAAAGAACCTGCCTGCCAATGCAGGTTAGACGTAAGAGACACTGGTTCAATCCCTGGGTTAGGAAGGTCCCCTGGAGGACACTGGCAACCCACTTCAGTATGCTTGCCTAGAGAATCCCCATGGACAAAGGAAGCCTGGCAGGCTGCAGTCCATAGGGTCACAAAGAGTCGGATATGACTGAAGTGACTTAGCATGCAGCACGAGGAATGAAAAGCAGCAAAAAGGTAGAAAGGGAAACATATACCCAACTAAATGCAGAGTTCCAGGAGGAACAAGATGCAGAACTAAATGCAGAATAGCAGGGGGGACAAGAAGGCCTTCTTCAATCAACAATGCAAAGAAATAGAGGAAAACAACAGACAGGGAAAGACTAGAGATCTCTTCAAGAAAATTGGAGATATCAAAAGCATATTTCATGCAAAGATGGGCACAATAAAGGACAGAAATGGTAAAGACCTAATAGAAGCAGGAGAGATCAAGAAGATATGGCGAGAATACACAGAAGAATTGTACAGAAAAGATCTTAATGACCTGGTTAACCATGATGATGTAGTCACTCACCCAGAGACAGACATTCTGGAGTGTGAATTCAAGTGAGCCTTAGGAAGCACTGCTGCCAGTAAAGTAGTGGAGATAATGGAATTCCAGCAGAGCTGTTTAAAATCCTAAAAGATGATGCTGGTAAAGTGCTGCACTCAAAATATCAACAAATTTGTAAAACACAGCAGTGGCCACAGGACTGGAAAGGGTCAGTTTTCATTCCAATCCCAAAGAAGGGCAGTGCCAAAGAATGTTTAGACTATGGGACAATTGCACTCACTTCGCATGCTAGTAAGGTTATGTTCAAAATCCTCCAAGCTAGGCTTTAGCAATATGTGAACCAAGAACTTCCAGATGTCCAAGCTGGGTCTAGAAAAGACAGAGGAACCAGAGATCAAATTGCCAGCATTTGCTGAATCACAGAGAAAGCAAGGAAATTCCAGAAAATAAACATCTATTTCTATTAAATTGACTATGTTATCGCCTCTGACTGTGTGGATCATAACAAACTGTGGAAAACTCTGAAAGAGATGGGAATACCAGACCACCTTACCTGTCTCCTGAGAAACCTGTATGCAGGTCAAGAAGCAAGAGTTAGAACGTTATATGAAACAACCGACTTGTTCAAAATTGAAAAAAACAATATGAAAGGCCATTTATTTTCACCCTATTTAACTTACATACAGAGCACAATCATGCAAAATGTCAGGCTGAATGAGTTACAAGTTGGAATCAAGATTGCCAGGAGAAATATCAACAACCTCAGATATGTAAGTGATACCACTCTAATGGCAGAAAGTGAAGAGGAACTAAAGAGCCTCTTGATGAGTGTGAAAAAGGAGAGTGAAAAACCCATCTTAAAACTCAATATTAAAAAAACTAAAATATGGCATCCGGTCCCATCACTTCATGGCAAACAGATGGGGAAACAATGGAAACAGTGAGAGACTTTATTTTTTTGGGCTCCAAAATCACTTCAGATGGTGACTGCAGCCATGAAATTAAAAGATGCTTGCTCCTTGGAAGAAAAGCTATGACCAACCTAGACATCATATTAAAAAGTAGAGACATTACTTTGCCAACAAAGTAATGCACAAAACATGAGCATGAATTTGAGCAAGCTCTGGGAATTGGTGATTGACAGAGAAGCCTGGCTGCCCTCCATGGGGTCACAAAGAATCAGGCATGACTGAGAGACTAAACTGAACTGAAGATCATGGCATCCCATCACTTCATGGCACATAGAAGGGGGAAAGGTAGAAGCAGTGACAGATTTCCTCTTTTTGAGCTCCAAAATCACTGGGGATTGTGACTGCAGCCATGAAATAAGATGATTGCTTCTTGCAGGAAAGCTATAGACAAACCTAGATAGTATATTAAAAGCAAAGACATCACTTTGCCAACAAAGGTCCGTAGGTCCATTAAGGCTATGGTCTTTCCAGTAGTCATGTATGGATGTGAGAGTTGGACCATAAAGAAGAGTGCTGAAGAATTGATGTTTTCTAATTGTAGTGCTATAGAAGACTCTTGGACATTGAAGAGGTCAAACCAGTCAATCCTAAAGGATATAAACCCTGAATACTCATTGGAAAGACTGATGCTGAAGCTGAAGCTTCAGTACTTTGGCCACCTGATGCAGACAGCCAACTCACTGCATGTTACATTATGGCCTGTTAGTTGTTGCTGTGAATACCTAGTTAATTGATAGCTACCCTTTCTAATATACACACTCTGTATGCAATTCAGCATGACATTAGGTGTATCCATAAAGTAAAAATAGATTCCATTAGAGTTTGAAGGTTTCCACATGGCATAAATAGAAGGCATGGGCTCATGGCACCAATTTGAGTACATGTCAAATGAAGTCTCTCTAATACTTTTACCTTTTTCTCTAAAGTAGGCTCACCTCTGAGATGATCCTGAGGAAGCAAGACTGTTCTGAAATTCAATCAAAGTGCACTCTGCAGCTTTATTTCACAGGACCCCTACCCTGGGCTAGCCACCAGCGAAGGACTGGTCAAAGAACTTGGCATTCCAAAGGACTTATGTCAGCATTATGTGGAATAAATGATTTCCTCTTTTTCTATCCCTTTTAACCCCCCAAATTAAGTGTCCATAATCAAACTGAAGTACCTCTGTACATTACAAAAGGGAATTCTGGGTCTTTCTACCTGACCTATGCATCCAAAAATAAATAAGAACTCAGAAAGGGCTGTGGATCCAAAGGAGTTCTCAAACCTGCCGTCCCCCTGCTCACCAGGCAGCCAGGTAAAAAAGAATATAACCTACAAAGGAACCTCCACTAGGCTATAAATGGATTTCTCAGCAGAAATTCTATAGTCCAAGGGAGAGTGGAATGAAATACTTCAGTTCCCTTAGGGGTATACTTCACACTGTTACAGGCCTCAGAATATTATGAAACATCCTTTACAATTTCAGATGGGGTATATGGCTCAATTTTCTTTAGACTCACAGCATTTCACGGACTTCATGTAATCATTGGATCTGTTTCCTTATCATGTGCTTCATATGTCAATTAAATTATTAGTTTACATCTAATCACCACTTCAGCTTCAAAGCTGCTATCTGATACTGGCACTTTGCTGATGTAGTAGGACTATTCTTTTATGTATCTACTTATTGAGATTCATATTCTTTTATTATTAAATAGTACAATTGACTTCCAGTCAGTTAGTTTTGGTGCAACCTGAAAAAGCATAGTAAATCTAATATTAACATTATTAACAAATATAATATTAACCTCATTGCTTGTATTTATTGCTTTGGCTCCCCCAACTAAACATTTATACAAAAAAACCCAAGTCCTTACGAAAGCAGATTTGACCCTGTAGAATGAACATGTCTTCCTTTTTCTACAAAGTTTTTCTGGTAGCCATTACATTCCTCTTTGACTTAGAAACTGCACTCCTCTTACCCCTCCTTGGAGCATCCCACACAAACTGTCTAAAAACTATGCTCACTGTAGCCTTATTTCTAATCCTTTTATTAGCAATAAGCCTGGCTTATGAATGAACTCCAAAAGGACTAGAATGAACTGGAATATGGTAATTTAAAATGAAATAAATTATTTTGACTCATTAAACTATGATTAAATTCATAATTACCGAGTGTCTCTAGTATATATAAACATAGCATTTACAGTATCTCTTATAGGACTATGAATGTATCATTCCCATATGATGTCATCACTATTATGCTTAGAGGGCACAATGTTATCAATATTCATTATAGCAAACCTGATAATCTTAAAAACAGATTTTACCTAACCAATATAATATCAATTGTCCTATTAGTATTTGCAGGCTGTGCGGATGCACTCGGATTATCCCTGCTAGTAATAGTATCAGATATGTATGGGACTTCCCTGGTGGCTCAGTGGTAAAGAATATGCCCGCAGTGCAGGAGCCACCAGTTCGATCCCTGGGTTGGGAAGATCCCCTGGAGGAGGGCATGGCAACTCACTCTGGTATTCTTGCCTAGAGAGTCCAATGGAGAGAGGAGCCTGGTGGGCCACAGTCCATAGGGTTGCAGAGTTGGATAAGACTGAAGTGATGTAGCACATATGTATGTATGGTACTGATTACATACAAAATCTTTTTTTTTTTGATTACATACAAAATTTTAACTTGCTCCAGTGCTAAAAATATTTCCCACAATTATATTAATACCCCTAACTTGATCCAAAAATAATCTGAATCAACACTACCACCTACAGCCTATTAATTAGCCTCACAAGTCTACTCCTCCTTAGCCAATTGAATGATGATAGCCCTAACTTCTCATTAATATTTTTCTCTGATTCCCTACCAACACCATTACAACTTTTAACAGCATGACTTTTGCCCCTAATACTAATAACTAGGCAATGTCACCTACCCAAAGAATCAATCTGAAAAAAACTATATGTTACCATGCTAATTATATTACAAATATTCCTAATCATAACATTTACTGCTATTTTTGTTGTTGTTCAGTCACTAAGTTGTGTCCAACTCTTTGCAACCCCATGAACTGCAGCACACCAGGCTTCCCTATACTTCGCTATCTCCCAGAGTTTGATCAAACTCAACATCCATTGGGTCAATGATACCTTCCAACCTTTTCATCCTCTGTCTAGAATTAATCTTATTCTATATACTATTTGAAGCAATACTAGTCCTAACACTTCTCATCATCATCAACTGATGAGGTAATCAAACAGAACACCTTAATGCAGATCTTTATTTTTTATTCTATACACTAGTAGGATCTCTCCCACTTTTAGTAGCACCAGTTTATATTCAAAATATTACAGGCTGTCTGAATTTCTTGATACTTCAATATTGAACTCAAGCAATATCTGATTTCTGATCTAATGTTTTCATATGACTAGCATGCATAATAGCCTTTATGGTAAAAATGCCACTGTACAGCCTTCATCTTTGATTACCCAGAGCACATGTACAGGCCCCCATTGAAGGTTCCATAGCATTTGCAGCCAGGAAGTTATGGCATATTACAAATTACAATACTACTAACTCCCCTAATAGGTTTTATAGCATATCCCTTTCTCATATTATCCCTATGAGGTATAATTATAACCAGTTTAATTTGTATATATCAAACAGGCCTAAAATTACTTATCACATATTCCTGTGTCAGGCACATAGCCACATAGTTATTCAAACACCTTGAGGTTATATAGGAGCCTCCACTCTAATAATTGCTCATAGCCTTACACCATCCACATTATTCTGCTTAGCAAATTCAAATTATGAGCGAATTCATAGCCAAACAATAATCTTAGTCTGTAACCTACAAGCCTTCCTCCCACTAATGGCAACCTGATAGTTACTAGCAAGTTTGAAGAATTTAGCTCTACCCCCAACCATTTGTCTGATTGACCTATTAGTAGTAATATCATCCTTCTCATGATCAATTATTGCAATTATCCTAATAGGAATTAATAAAGTAATCACTGCCTTGTGTTGTTGTTTAGTAGCTAAGTCATGCCTGACTCTTTACAGTCTGTGAACTGTAGCCCACCAGGCTCCTCTGACCATGGGACTTCCTAGGCAAAAATACTAGAGTGGGTTGCCATTTCTTTCTCCAGGGGATCTTCCTGACCCAAGGATTGAACCCACATCCCCAGCACTGGCAGGCAGATTCTTTCCTGCTGAGTCACCAGAAAAGCTAAATCATTGCAATATATTCTCTGTGCTGTGCTTAGCTCTTAGTCATGTCTGACTCTTTGTGACCCCATGGACTGCAACCGGCCCTTCTCTTCTGTCCATGGGGATTCCCCAGGCAAGAATACTGGAGTGGGTTGGCATGCCTTCCTCCAGGGGATCTTCCCAACCCAGGGATCGAACACAGGTCTCCCACATTACAGGTGGCTTCTTTTATGACTGAGCCACCAGGGAAGCCCTATATTCTCTATGTATACTATTCACAACACAACAAGGCAAACATACACATCATGTTAATATCTTACCATCTTTTACATGAGAAAATGCCCTCATAACACTTCATATTTTACCTCTTTCACTTCTGTTACTAAATCCCCAAATCATTGTACTGTAAATATAGTTTAAGAAAAACACTAGACTGTGAATCTAGTAACAGAAGACAGCCTTCTTATTTACTGAAAAAGTATGAGAACTGCTGACTCATGCCTCCATGCCTAAGCAACATAGTTTTATCAAACTTTTAAGGATAGCAATTATCCATTGGTTGTAGGAACCAAAAAGTTGGTGCAACTCCAAATAAAAATAAACTGATTTCCCTCTTTCACACTAGTTCACTATTCATATTAACAATACCAATTATAATAATGGGTACCAACATAATAAGAGTGAAAAGTTCCCAACATATGTAAAAACCACTATCTCACATGCTTTTGTTATCAGTTTAATCCCAATAATAATATTTATCCATGTAGGCCAAAAAATAATTATCTCATGCTGACACTGAATCACAATCCAAACCCTCAAATTATCACTCAGCTTCAATATAGACTATTTCTCAGTAATATTTGTACCAAGTAGAATTTGTCACATGATCCATTATAGACTTCTCAATATGATACATACACTCAGATCCTAATAATATCAATTCATTTTTCAAATATTTACTCCTCTTTCTTATCACAGTACTGATTCTTGTTACTACTAATAACTGTGTCCAACTTTTCATTGGGTGAGAGCAAGTCAAAAGATTATATCTTCCGTGTCCTGGCTATTATAAACAGTGCTGTGGTGAACATTGGGGTGCACGTGTCTTTTTCAGATCTGGTTTCCTCGGTGTGTATGCCCAAGAGTGGGATTGCTGGGTCATATGGCAGTTCTATTTCCAGTTTTTTAAGGAATCTCCACACTGTTCTCCATAGTGGCTGTACTAGTTTGCATTCCCACCAACAGTGTAAGAGGGTTCCCTTTTCTCCACACCCTCTCCAGCATTGATTGCTTGTAGACTTTTGGATAGCAGCCATCCTGACAGGCATGTAATGGTACCTCGTTGTGGTTTTGATTTGCATTTCTCTGATGATGAGTGATGTTGAGCATCTTTTCATGTGTTTGTTAGCCATCTGGATGTCTTCTTTGGAGAAATGTCTGTTTAGTTGAAGCAACCTAGATGCCCATCAGCAGATGAATGGATAAGAAAGCTGTGGGACATATACACTGTGGAATATTACTCAGCTATTAAAAAGAATTCATTTGAATCAGTTCTAATGAGATGGATGAAACTGGAGCCCATTATACAGTGAAGTAGCCAGAAAGATAAACACCAATACAGTATACTAACGCATATATATGGAATTTAAAAAGATGGTAACGATAACCCTATATGCAAAACAGGAAAAGAGACACAGATGTACAGAACAGAATTTTGGGACTCTGTGGGAGAAGGTGAGGGTGGGATATTCTGAGAGAATAGCACTGAAACAAGTATACTATCAAGGGTGAAACAGATCACCAGCCCAGGTTGGATCCATGAGACAAGTGCTCAGGTCTGGTGCACTGGGAAGACCCAGAGGGATGGGGATGGAGAGGGAGGTGGGAGGGGGGAGCGGGATGGGGAACACATGTAAATCCATGGCTGATTCATGTCAATGTATGGCAAAAACCACTACAATATTGTAAAGTAATTAGCCTCCAACTAATAAAAATAAATAAAAATGGAAAAAAAAGATTATATCTTTCTTGCTTATTGAATGATACAGACAAGAAGATGTAAATGCAGCTGCTTTACAAGCAATTCTATTTAAAACCATATTGGAGATAGTTGACTTATTATAGCAATAGCATGATTTCTGTTTAATTTAATGCATTAAATCTACAACAAGCCTTGATATTTGACCTAAATCCATCAAATATACCCCTAATAGTACTCGTACTAGTTGTCACTGGAAAATCCTCCCAGTTTGGCCTCCACCCATGTCAACCCTCAGCAATAGAAGGCTCTACCCATGTCTCAGCCCTACTCCACTCAAGCACAATAGTGGTAGCAGGTATTTTCTTGCTCATCTTCTTTTATCACTTGGTAGAAAATAATAAACTTATCAAAACAATAACACTGTATTTAGGAGCCATTACTACATTGTTTACAGCAGTATACACTCTTACCAAAAATGACATTAAAAAAATGGTTGCTTTTTCCACTTCAATCCAACTAGGACTTACAACAGTAACAAATGGCATTAACCAACCCTACCTAGCATTTCTTCATACTTGCACCTGCATCTTATTTAAAGCCATATTATTTATATACTCTGAGTCTATTGTTCATACCCTAAACTTTAAGCAAGATATTTGAAAAACAGGACCTATTTAAAGAAATATCCTTTACCACAACAGCCCTTATTATTGGCAGCTCAGCACTAACAGGAATGCCTTTCTTTACTGGAGTTTACTCTTAAGATCTAATTACTGAACATGCGAATACATCTTATATCAAAGCCTAAGTTCCTCTAATAACTCTAATTGCCACATCCTTACAGCTATCTATAGCCTTTATATCATCATCTTTACACTACAGAACAACCTCACTTTACCACTTTAATGAAAATAATCCTCTTTCAGTCAATTCCATAAACATCTGTTAATTGGAAATATCTTGGCTGGATTATTATTTCCAATAGTATCCCCCCACCAGCAGTCCCCCAAATAACTGTACATTATTATTAATACTTAAAACTAGCTGCCCTTGCCGTAACTGTTCTAGGTTTTATTCTGGCATTCAAAATTAATGCTTCCACAGAAAATTTAAAGTTTAATTATTCTTCAAATATATTCAAATTTTGCAGTCACTTAGGGTATTTCCCCATTATCATACAGTGTTCATCACCCTACTGAAATCTATCAAAAAGCTAAAAATTAGCATTGTCCCTCTTAGACTTAATTTGACTAGAAAATATTCTGTCAAAAACTACTTCTCTCATTCAAATAAAAAACTCTACATTAGTATCAGACCAAAAAGGTTTAATCAAATTATATTTCCTCTCATTCCTTTTCACTATCTTCCTAAGCATAATTCTATTTGAGTAATCTACATAATCAGTGCAAAGAAATAGATGAGAACAATAGAATAGAAAAGACTAGAGATCTCTTCAAGAAAATTAGAGATACCATGGAACATTTCATGCAAAGGTGGGCTCAATAAAGGACAAAAATGGTACGGACTTAACAGAAGCAGAAGACATTAAGAAGAGGTGGCAAGAATACACAGAAGAACTGTACAAAAAAGATCTTCATGACCCAGATAATCATGATGGTGTGAACACTCACCAGAGCCAGACATCCTGGAATGTGATGTGAAATGGGCCTTAGGAAGCATCACTATGAACAAAGCTAGTGGAGGTGATGGAATTCCAGTTGAGCTATTTCAAATCCTGAAAGATGATGCTGTGAAAGTGCTGCGCTCAATATGACAGCGAATTTGGAAAACTCAGCAGTGGCCACAGGACTGGAAAAGGTCGGTTTTCATTCTAATCCCTAAGAAAGGCAATGCCAAAGAATGCTCAAACTATCATACAATTGCACTCATCTCACATGCTAGCAAAGTAATGATCAAAATTCTCCAAGCCAGGCTTCAGCAATACATGAACTGTGAACTTCCAAATGTTCAATCTGGTTTTAGAAAAGGCAGAGGAACCAGGGATCAAATTGCCAACATCTGCTGGATCATCGAAAAAGCAAGAGAATTCCAGAAAAACATCTATTTCTGCTTTATTGACTATGCCACAGCCTTTGACTGTGTGGATCACAATAAACTGTGGAATATTCTGAGCGAGATGGGAATACCAGACCACCTGGCCTGCCTGTTGAGAAACCTGTATGCAGGTCAGGAAGCAACAGTTAGAACTGGACATGGAACAACAAACTGGTTCCAAATAGGAAAAGGAGTACATCAAGGCTGTATATTGTCACCCTGCTTATTTAACTGATATGCAGAGTACATCATGAGAAATGCTGGGCTGGATGAAGCACAAGCTGGAATCAAGATTGCTGGGAGAAATACCAATAACCTCAGATATGCAGATGACACCACTCTTATGGCAGAAAGTGAAGAAGAACTAAAGGGCCTCTTGATGAAAGTAAAAGAGGAGAGTGAAAAAGTTGGCCTAAAGCTCAACATTCAGAAAACTAAGATCATGGCATCTGGTCCCATCACTTTATGGCAAATAGATGGGGAAACAGTGACTGACTTTATATTTTGGGGCTCCAAAATCACTGCAGATGGTGATTGCAGCCATGAAATTAAAAGATGCTTACTCCTTGGAAGGAAAGTTATGACTAACCTGGACAGCATATTAAAAAGCAGAGACATTACTTTGTCCACAAAGGTCCATCTAGCCAAGACTACGGTTTTCCCAGTAGTCATGTATGGATGTGAAATTTGAACTATAAAGAAAGCTGAGCACCAAAGAATTGATGCTTTTGAACTGTGGTGTTGGAGAAGACTTTTTGTGAGTCCCTTTGACTGCAAGGAGATCCAATCAGTCCATCCTAAAAGAAATCAGTCCTGGGTGTTCTTTGGAAGGACTGATGTTGAAGCTAAAATTCCAATACTTTGGCCACCTGATGCAAAGAGCTGACTCATTTGAAAAGACCCTGATGCCGGGAAAGATTGAAGGCAGAAGGAGAAGGGGATAACAGAGGATTAGATTTTTGGATAGCATCACTGACTCAATGGACAAGAGTTTGGGTAAACTCTGGGAGTTGGTGATGGACAGGGAGGCCTGGCATGCTGCGGTTCATGGAGTCGCAGAGTTGAACATGACTGAGCAACTGAACTGAACTGAATCTCCATAATAACCACAACACCAATAAGCAATGATCAACCAGTAACAATTACTAATCAAGTACCATAAGTACATAGTGCTGTGATCCCCATAGTCTCTTCACTAGAAAAAACAGAATCACTGATACCATAATTTACCCAATCCCCCAAACCATTCAACTTAAACACAGTCACCACCTCCTCACCTTTTAAAATATAGAATACCATTGAAAACTCTATTATTAAAACCTGAAAGAAAGGCTCCTAATACAGTCTTATTGGAAATCCAAACTTCAGGAAACTGCTCAGTAGCCAGAGCTATAGTATCACCAACACCACTGCTATCTCCCCTAAATAAATAAAAAACACCATTAAACCTAAAAATGATCCACCAAAATTTAACACAATTCCACAGCCAACACCACCACCTATAGTCAACCCAAGTTCACCATAAATAGATGAAGCTTTTAAAGAAAAATCCACAAAATAAATCATAAATACTCTCCAGGCCAAAATACTGGAGTGTGTAGCCTATCCCTTTTCCAGGGGATCTTCCCAACTCAGAAATTGAACTGGAGTCTCCTGCATTGCAGGTGGATTCTTTACCAACTGGGCTTCCCTTGTGGCTCAGACAGTAAAGCATCTGCCTACAACGTGGGAGACCTGGGTTCAATCCCTGGGTTGGGAAGATCCCCTGGAGAAGGAAATGGCAACCCTGGATTTTTCCAGGATTTTCTTGCCTGGAAAATCCCATGGATGGAGAATCGTGGTAGGCTATAGTCCATGGGGTCTCAAAGAGTCAGACACGACTGAGCAACTTCACTCACTCACTCATTCTTTACCAACTGAGCTATCAGGGAAGCCCAATAAAAATAGTACCTACATATGATTTATGTTATCATTATTCTTACATGGAATCTAATGGCATGAAAAATCATTGTTTTTCAACTACAAGAACACTAATGACCAACATCTGAAAATCATACCCATTAATAAAAATTATTAACAACACATTCATTGATCTTCCAGGCTCCACAAACATTTCATTATGATGAAATTTTGGCACCTTACTAGATATTTGTTTAGTTTTACAAATCTTAACAGGTTTGTTCCTAGCAATGCACTACACATAAGATACAATAACTGCCTTCTCATCAGTTACACGTATCTGCCAAGACATAAATTATGGATGAGTTATTCAATATATACATGCAAAAAGAGCTTCTACATCCTTTGTCTGTTTATCTATGTAGAATGCAGTCTATAATATAGATCCTATGTTTTTCTAGAAACATGAAACACCAGAGTTATTCTATTATTCACAGTTACAGCTATAGCATTTATAGGTTATGTATTACCCTGAGGACAAATATAATTTTGAGAAGCAACAGTCATTTCCAGTCTTCTCTCAGCAATCTCATACATTGGTACAAACCTTGTTGAATGAATCTGAAGTGGTTTTTGGTAGAAAAAGCAACTCTTTTATGATTCTTTGCTTTCCACTTTATTCTTCCATTTATCATCACAGCACTAACTTCTGTCCACTTACTATTCCTTCATGAAACAGAATCTAATAATCCCATAAGAATCTCATCTGATACAGACAAAATTCCATTTCAACTAGTATACAATTAAAGACATCTTAAGTGCCTTATTACCAGTTGTAGCATTAATAATATTAGTCCTATTTTCATCTGATTTATTAGGAGATCCTGACAATTATACCCCAGCAAACCCTCTCAGTACACCACCTCACATTGAACCAGAATGGTACTTCTTACTCACATGTACAATAGTACAATCCCCAGTAAAATAGGAGGGGTACTAGCCTTAGTTGTTTGAATCCTAGTCCTAATGTTATTAATAATACCATTGCTTCACACATCCAAACAACACAGTATGACATTCTGACCTCTAGCCAATGTTTATTCTGAGTAGATTTATTTACACGAACATTTGTGTTAGTGTTAATTGGAAGACAATCTGTAGAAGACCTTCATTGTTATTGAACAACTAGCATCTATTTTATATTTCTTATTAATTCTATACCACTAACTAGCTTGTTGAAAATAGTCTCCTAAAATGAAGAGTGTTTGTAGCATACTCATTACCCTAGTCTTGTAAACCAGAAAAGGAGAACAATGCATCTCCCTAAGACTCAAGGAAGAAGCTCCAGCTCCATCATCAGCGCCCAAGGCTGAAATTCTACTTAAACTATTCCCTTAAAGTTTTGCTATGGGGCATTTAGAAGATTTTTAATTACTATGTTAGCATTAAAATAACCTGATTTATCATAAATCCCTATGTATTTCATGGATACCTGCACCTCCACATTAATGTGTACATATATATCATATCATGCATAATATGTATATTTGTACATTATGCACCCAATACATATAAGCATGTATATTAAATAATATTACAGAGTACATAAATATTATTGATTGTACATAGTTCATTAAGTCAAATCAATTCTAGTCAACATGCATATGATATCCAAAAGATCACAAACGTCATCAGTGGGCTGCATAAAACCGTCACCCCACTTGGCAGGTGTACCTCTTCTCATTCCAGGCCCATAGGTTGTGGGGGTTTCTATTGGATGAACTTTATCAGACATCTGGTTCTTACTTCAGGGCCGTCTCATCTAAAATCACTCAATATTTCCTCTTAAGTAAGACATCTAGATGGACTAATGACTAATCAGCCCATGCTAACACATAACTGTGATTTCATACATTTGGTATTTTTTAATTTTTATGGAATGCTTGGACTGAGCTATGGTGATGGAGGTCTTAACACAGTCACATAAATTGTTGTTGTTTAGTCACTAAGTTGTGTCTGACTTTTGTGACCCCATGGACTGCAGCATGCCAGGCTTCCTTGTCCTTCACTATCTCCTGGAGTTTGCACAGATTCATGTCCATTGAATTGGTGATTCTATCTAACCATCTCATCCTCTGCCACCCTCTTCTCCTTTTCCCTTCAATTTAACTCAATTCAAATTTAATTAATTAATCCAGTCAATCAATTCAATTAATTCAAATTTAATTCAATTTAATTCAAATAAACTATAGCTGGACTTTAATTGAATATCATTTACCAACATCAATCACAAAGTGTTATTCAGTCAATGGTTAAAGGACATAGAAAAATTATAAGTACATATATTGAACAAATAACTAGATCTACTTCTTTTCCCTGCTTCAAGCAGACCTAGAAAATAAATTCTAACTATACCAATAAACTACTGAGATATTCTCCATTTATATAGACAAACATCTCCCTAGATTTACCAACCATTTTATCAAAATTTTAACAATAAATATAAATAAGTTATATAAATATTATTTCCACATATAAAAATAAACTTAATGTAGCTTAAAAACCTAAATCAAGGCACTATGTGAGTATGCCTATGTGAGTATATTAACTCCATAAACATACAGGTTTGATCCCAGCCTTTCTATCAGTTTTTAATAACATTACACATGCAAGCATCTGTGCTCCAGTGAGAATGCTCTCTAAATCACTACAATTAAAAGGAGCTGGCATCCAGCACACTGAAAATAGTAGCTCATAATGCCTTGCTTTACCACACCCCTGCAGGAAAGAGCAGTGATAAAATTAACCCCAAAGAGAGAAGTTTGACTAAGTTATACTAATTAGGGTTGGTAAATTTTGTGCCAGCCACTATGGTGAGATGACTAACCCAAATTAATAGAAATATGGTATAAAGCATGCTAAAGAATAAAAAATAAAGTTAATTTTCAAGCCGTAAAGAGCGGTAATTAAAAATAAACCATGAAAGTGACTTTAGTACCCCTGATTACACAACAGTTAAGACTCAAACTGGGGTCAGCTCCAAGCCCAAATAATTACTAGAACAAAATTATTTGCCTGAGTACTACCAGCAGCAGCTTAAAATTCAAAGAATTTGGCAGTGCTTCACGCCACTCTAGAGGAGCCTGTTTACAATTGATAAACCCTGATAAACCTCCCCAGCCCTTGCTAATTCAGTCTTCCGCAAACCCTGAAAAGGAGAAAAGTAAGCATAATTATTATGCATAAAAACATTAGGTCAGACTTCTGTGATGGTACAGTGGATAAGAATGCATCTGCCGATGCAGGGGACACTGCTTCCATCCCTTGTCCTGGAAGATCCGAAATGCTGTGGAGCAACTAAGCCTGTGCTCCGCAACTACTGAGCCCTTCTTCTAGAAATGGTGAGCTACATCACCGAGCCTATGTGCTGCAACTACTGAAGCCTCGCACTCTAAAGCCCGTGCTCCACAAGAGAAGCCACTGCAATGAGAAGCCTGTGCATAAAAAAAAGTTAGGTCAAGAAGTAACCTATAAGATAGAAAGAAATGGGCTACATTTTCTATTTCAAGAATATATTTCCACCATCAGGGAAGCCCATATATGTTAATATTTTGGTAGATATGTTAATAAGATATTACATTTTATTTAAAAAAAGAACATATTTCCATACACAAAAGATTCATGAAACCTAAGGACCAAAGGAGGATTTAGTAGTAAATTAAGAATAGCATGCTGAATTGAATAAAATGAAATGCACACTACCTGTCTCTCTCCTCAAATAATATAATAAATTATCTACAATCTATTAGCAAACACTAATCATACGAGAGGAGACAAGTTGTAACAAGGGAAGCATACTGGAAAATGTGCTTGAATAAATTAAAAGATAGGTTAAATAAAGTACCTACTTTACACCTGGGAGATATCATCTATGAATTTCTTGAACAAAATCTAGCCCACTCCTTTCCTCAAGGTACTAGTATAAGTAAATTAAACATTCACTCAAATATTCAAAGTATAGAAGATAGAAATTTAAAATATCTTTGGTGCTACAGAGAAAGTACCACCAGGTAACAATTAAAAAAAAGCATTAAAAGCAACAAAAAACAAAGATTACTCCTTGTACCTTTTACATGATTTTACTAGCAAAACTTTAACAAAGAGAACTTTAGTTAAATAACCCGAATCCAGATGAGGTACTTATGAACAGTTTTAAAACAAACTCATCTATGTAGCAAAATAGGAAGATTTGTAAGTGGAGTGACAAGTTTAATGAGCCTGGTGAGCCTAATGAGCAGGTTGTCCAGAAAACAAATTTTAATTCAACTTTAAAAATACCAAAAAACCCTTCATAGTGTGTGTTCGGTCGCTTAGTTGTGTCCAACTCTTTTGCGAACCCATGGACTGTAGCCTAGCAGACTCCTCTGTCCATGGGATTTTTGTATTTTTAAATGTTAGCCTAAGACGGTACAGCTTTTTAGAAATGAGCACAGCCTTGATTAGAGTAACAATAAATAGCACCATGCTTGGCTTAAAAGCAGCCATCAATTAAGAAAGTGTTCAGTCTCAACAATAATCCTTCCTTAATACCAATAATTAAATCAACTCATAGATTTATTACTGGACTAATCTATTAAATAATAGAAGCTATAATGTTAATATGAGTAACAAGAAATATTTCTCCTTGCATAAGTTTACATCAGTAACTAACAATATACTGATGAAAATGAAATTTGTGTTCAACTCTTTGTGACCCATGGACTATAGCCTGCCAGGCTTCTCTGTCCATGGGATTTCCCAGGCAAGAATACTGGAGTGGATAGCCATTCTCTTCTCCCAGGGGATCTTCCTGACCAGGGACTGAACCCAGGTCTCCTGCACTGCAGGCAGATTCTTTACCATCTGAGCCACCAGGGAAGCCCAAAGTGCTGATAATTAACTCAATATCAAATGATTTATTATAGATAGTGTTAATCTAACACAGGCATGAACCCAGGGAAAGATCTGAAAAAGTAAAAGGAGCTTAGCAAACACAAACCTCATTTGTTTACCAAAAACATCACCTCTCTAATAACTAGTATTAGAGGCACTGCCTGCCCAATGACAACCATTAAACAGACACAGTATCCTGACCCTGAAAAGGTAGCACAGTCATTTGTTCTCTAAATAAGGACTTGTATGAAAGGCCACAGGACAGTTTTACTGTCTCTTACTTTTAACCAGTGGAACTGACCTTCTCACAAAGAGGTGGGAATAACTAAATGAGACAAAAAGACCCTATGCAACTTTAATTAACCCAAAAGAATATAATTAAGCTATCAAATAAAACAAAATTTTATATGGATTGATAATTTTGGTTGGGGTGAACTTAGAGAACAAAAAATCCTCCAAGTGATTAAAGCCTAGACATATCAGTCAAAACATAGTATCACCTTTTGATCCCCCAACCAAAAAATGACCAACAGAACAAGTTACCCTAGGGATAACAACATAATCCTATTTAGTTCATATCAACAATAGGTTTATGACCTTGATGTTGGATCAGGACATCCCAAGGGTGTAAATGTTATTAAAGTTTCATTTGTACAATGATTAAAGTCCTGTGTATTACAAGTTCAGATCAGAGGAATCCACATTGGTTTCTATCTACATTTCTCCCAGAAAGAATAAGAGAAATAAGGCCCACTTCAAATAGGCATCTTAAAAGTAATTACTGATATTAATTTGTACTTTAATTAACAAGTACAAAGTTCTACCCAAGACCAGGGTTTAGTTAAGATGGCATAACCTTGTAATTGTCTAGAACTTAATCCTTTATCACCAGAGGTTCAAATCCTCTGCCTAACAAAATGTTCATAATTAATGTTCTAATACTTATTATTCCTATTCTTTAAGCCATAGAATTCTTGACAATAGTTGAACAAAAAATTTTAGGTTATATACAATTCTGAAAAGGGCCAAATGTCATAGGACCATGTGGTCTATTACAACTCATTGCTGGTGCAGTCAAATTATTCATTAAAAAGCCACTACAACAGGCTACATCCTCCTTCTCCCTACTTATCACACCAATGCTGGCCCTAACCTTACCCCTAACTATATGAATTTCCCTACCCATACCTGACCCCCTCATTAATATAAATCTTGGAGTTTATTTATATTAGCCATATCAAGTCTGGGCTTCCCTGATGGCTCAGTTGGTAAAGAATCCACCTGCAATGTGGGAGATCTGGTTAGATCCCTGTATTGGGAAGATCCCCTGGAGAAGGGAACATCTACCCACTCCAGTATTCTTGCCTGGAGAATTCGATGGACTATATAAGCCATGTGGTTGCTAAGAGTCGGACATGACTGAGCGACTTTCACTTTATCAAATCTAGCCGTATACTTGATCCTATGATCTGGATGGGCTTTCAATTCAAAATAAGCACTGACTGGAGCTCTACGAGCAGTAGCACACACAAGTTCATATGAAGCAACACTAGCAATTATTCTATCAGTTCTCCTAATAAATGGATCTTTCACTCTCTTGACCCTCATTTCAGGAACAATTATGGTTACTCTTCCTATTTTGATGCCTAGGCATAATGTGATTTATTTCCACCTTAGCAGAAACCAATAGAGCCCCTTTTGACTTAACAGAAGGAGAATCCAAACTTTTATCAGGCTTCAATGCAGAATATGGAGCAGTCCCATTTTCCCTATTTTTCATAGCAGAATGTATCAACATTATAATAATAAATACTTTCACAGCAACTTAATTCCTAGGAGCATTCTATAACCCATATACACCAGAGCTATACACAATCACCTTTATTATTAAAACACTATTATTAGTAATCTCCTTCCTATGAATTTGAGCATCCTAGGGCTTCCCTGGTGGCTCAGGCAGTAAAGAATATGCCTGAGACCTGGGTTCAATCTCTGGGTCGGGAAGATCCCCTGGAGAAGGAAATGGCCTCTCACTCCAGTGTTCTTGCCTGGAGAATGGACAGAGGAGCCTGGCAGGCTGTGGTTCATGGGGGTCACAAAGAGTCAGACACGACTGAGCAACAAAGTATGCATGCACATAGGCATACATCCCAGATTCTGATATAATTGATTAATACATATACTCTGGAAAAGCTTCCTATTGCCAACACTAGCTTAATGCATATGATATGTTTCATTACCTATTATAATATCAAATATTCCCCCACAAACACAAGAAATATGTCTCATAAAAGAGTTACTTTGATAGAGTAAATAGCAGAGGTTTAAATCATCTTTATATCTAGAATTATAGGAATTGAACCCACGCTTAAAACTCCAAAATTCTTCATCCCGTCATAACATACCACATTCTACATAGTAAGGTCAGCTAAATAAGCTATTGCACCCATACCCTGAAAATGTTGGTTTATATCCTTCTTGTACTAATAGATCCCATCAACTTTATTATTATCCTGTCAATCATCATTTCAGGAACCATAACTGTACTAATCAGCTCTCACTATAAGTCTGAATTAACTTTGAAATAAATATGCTAGTCATTATTCCTATTATAATACAAAATTTCAATCCATGAGTCATAGAAGCATCTACTAAATATTTTCTAACACAAACTACCACATCAATACTACTTATAATAGCTGTTATTATTATTCTCTGACCAATGAACTATTACAAAAATATTTAACCCGACAGCATAAAAAATACTAACAATAGCCCTAGTGATGAAACTAGGACTATCCCCATTCCATTTCTGAGTACCCAAAGTCACATTAAAAATGGGCCTAATTTTATTAATATGACAAAAACTCGCACTTACATCCATACCATATCAAACCTCTATTATCACTTAACCTAAATCTCATACTGTGTGTATGTGTTAGTCATTCAGTCATGTCCAACTCTTTGCGACCCCTTTGGGTGTTGCCCACTAGGTTCCTCTGTCCATGTGATTTTCCAGGCAAGAATACTGGAGTGGGTTACCATTTCCTTCTCCCAAATCTTATACTAACTGTATCCATATTATCGATCTTCATCAGAAGCTGAGGGGGATTAAACCAAATACAGCTATGAAAAATTATAGCCTATTTATCAATTGCTCAGAGGGAATGAATAACAGTTTTTATATAACCCAACTATAACAATCCTAAAATTCATAATTTATGACTCTCACTATAGTCATAACATCTATTTATAATCCAACCACCACTATACTATCATTTACTTGAAACAAAATACTCATTATTACAAACCTCATCCTCATCTCTCTATTATCAATAGGGGGTCTCTCACCACTAGCAGAGTTCATACCCAAATGAATAATAATTCAAGAAATAACAAAAATAACAGTATTATTCTATCCACACTAATAGCTATCACAGCAGTACTTAATCTATATTTCTGTATACAACTCACATACTCCACAGCACTAACCATATTTCCCTCCATAAATAACATAAAATGACAATTTGATTCCACAAAATAAATAATTTTTCTACCAAACATAATTGTAATATCTACAAAACTCTTACCTTTGACACCAGTCCTCTCAGTATTGGAATAGGAATTTAGATTAGACAGACCAAGAGTCTTCAAAACCCTAAGCAAGTATAATTTACTTAATTCCTATTCAATGAGGTTTGCAAAACTATATCCTACATCAATTAAATGCAAATCAAACAGTTAATCTAATTAAATCCTCAGTAGATTGGTGAAATACACTTTTCACAAATTTTTAGTTAACACCTAAATGCCCTAGTCAGCTGGTTTCAATCTGCTTCTCCTGTTACCAGGGGGTGGGAAAGAAAGCCTGGAGAAGTCTTGACAGAACTGAAGCTGCTTTGAATTTGCAATATGTAAAATTCACCACAAGACTTTGTAAAAAGGGTGTTCAAATTCCTGTTTTTACATTTAGAGTCTAATGTTTACTCACCCATTCTACTTATATCCATAAATAGCTGATTATTCTCAACTAATCATAAATATATAAAGCACTGATACTTTATATCAGTTGTTCTGAGCTGAAATATTAGGTACAACCCTAAGTCTCCTGTTTCAAGCTGAATTAGATCGACCTGGAACACTACTTGGAGATGACCAAATCTATAACGTAGCTGTAACTACTCACGCATTTGTGATAATTTTCTTTATAGTCATGCCCATTATAATTGGTGGCTTTGGGAACTGATTTGTTCCTCTGATGATTGGAGCCCCTGACATAGCCTTTCCCCATATAAATAAGCTTCTGATTACTTCCACCCTCTTTCTTATTACTACTAGCATTATCAATAGTTGAGGCCAGTGCCGGTACAGGTTGAACTGTCTCTTCACATCTAGCCAGAAGCTTGGCTCATACTGGAGCATCAGTAGGTCTTATTATTATTTTCTTTTCTCTACACATAGCAGGTGTTTCCCCAATTTTAGGTACTATTAACTTTAGTACCACAGTTTAATATAAAACCACCTGCTATATCCCAATACCAAATACCATTATTTGTGTGATTGATTTTAATTACAGTTGTACTATTACTATTATCATTACCTGTACTAGCAGCTGGAATTACTATGCTGTTAATAGACTGAAACCTAAATACAACCTTTTGGTCCTGTAGGAGGAGGAGACCTGATCCTCTACCAACATCTGTTTTGATTTGTCAGACATTCTTAAGTCCATATTTTAATTGTACTTGGATTTGAAATTTCATGCATTGTAACCTATTATTTAGGGGAAAGGGAGTCTTTTTGTATATATGTATAATATGAGCTATAATATCAGTTAGATTTTTAGATTTCATGGTATGAGCCCACCACATGTTTCAGTTTAGTTCAGTTGCTCAGTCATGTCCGACTCTTTGTGACCCCAAGGACTGCAGCATGTCAGGCTTCCCTGTCCATCATCAATTCCTGGAGCCTACTCAAACTCATCCTAAAGGAAATCAGTTCCTAAAGGAAATCAGTTCCTAAAGGAAATCAGACCTGAATGTTCATTGGAAGGACTGATGTTGAAGCTGAAACTCCAATACTTTGGCCACCTGATGCGAAGAGCTGATTCATTTGAAAATACCTTGATGCTGGGAAAGGTTGAGGGCAGGAGGAGAAAGGGATGACAGAGGATGAGATGGTTGGATGGCATCACCGATTCAATGGACATGAGTTTGGGTAAACTCCGGGAGTTGGTGATGGACAATGTGGCCTGGCGTGCTGTGGTTCATGGGGTAGCAGAGTCGTACATGATTGAGTGACTGAACTGAGCTGAACTGAACTCGAACTCATGTCCATTGCATCAGTGATGCCATCCATCTCATCCTCTGTTGTCCCCTTCTCCTCCAGCCTTCAATCTTTCCCAAAGAGTCAGTTCTTTGCGTCAGGTGGCCAAAGTATTGGAATTTCAGCTTCAGCCTCAGTCCTTCCAATGAATATTCAGGAATGATTTCCCTTAGGATGGACTGGTTGGATTACCTTGCAGTCCAGGGGACTCTCAAGAGTTTTCTCCAACACCCCAGTTCAAAATCATCAATTCTTTGGCTCTCAGCTTTCTTTACAGTCCAACTCTCACATCCATGACTACTGGGAAAACCCTAGCTTTGACTAGATGGACCTTTGTTGGTAAAGCAATGTCTGCTTTTTAATATGCTGTCTAGGTTGGTCATAGCTTTTCTTCCAAGGAACAAGCTTATTTAACTTATATGCAGAGTACATCATGCGAAATGCCAGGCTGGGTGAAGCACAAGCTGGAATCAAGATTGCTGGGAGAAATATCAATAACCTCAGATACGCAGCTGACATCACCCTTATGGCAGAAAGTGAAGAAAAACTAAAGAGCCTCTTGATGAAAATGAAAAGAGGAGAGTGGAATAGTTGGCTTAAAACTCAACACTCAGAAAACTAAGATATGGCATCCAGTCCCATCGTTTCATGACAAATACATGGGGAAACAATGGAAACCATATGTTTAAGTAGGCATAGATGTTCAAACATGTGAATACATTAACCACTATAATTATTGCTATTCCAACAGGGTTAAAAGTTTTTAGTTGATTAGCAATACTTCATGGAGGTAGTATCAAATAATCTCATCCTAATGTGAGACCTGGGCTTCATCTTCCTTTTTACAGTAGGAGGATTAACAGGAATTGTCCTGGTTAATTCATCATTAGACACTGTCCTTCATGACACATATTATGTAGTTGCACATTTCCACTATGTACTTTCACTAAGAGCCATTTTAGGAAGCTTTGTGTACTTATTTCCACTATTCTCAGGCAATATTTTCAATTCTACAAGAGCAAAAATTCATTTCATAATTATAATTGTAGATATAAATATAACCTTCTTCCCACAACACTTCTTGTGTTTGTCTGGAACACCATGGTGATATTGTGACAACCCAGATGCATACACAATGTGAAATACTATTTAATCAATAGATTCACTCATTTCATTAGCAGCAGTTATATTAATAATTTTCATTACTTGAGAAGCACTTGCATCAAAACGAGAAGTCCTAACAGTAGATCTAACTACTACAAATCTAAAGTGACTAAACAGACATCAACCACCATATCACACATTTGAAGAGGAGCCCACTTAACATTAAATTAAGATAGCTAAAACAGGAAGGAGTCCAACCTCTACTACTGGTTTCAAGCAACCATCATAGCCATTATACATTAATCAATAAATAAGATATTGGTAAGATTTTACATAACTGTGTCAAAGTTAAATTATAGGTGAAAACCCTGTAAATCTCCATGGCATATCCCCTCTAACTAGGCTTTCAAGATGCAACATCACCTATTATAGAATTAGTACATCTTCATGATCATACATTAATAATTGTCTTTTGAATTAGCTCTTCAATGCTCTTATTATCTCACCAATACTAACAACCACGCTAATACATACAAGTACAATAGATGCATAAGAAGTGGAGACCATCTGAACAATTTTCCCAACCATTATTCTAATTGCCCTACCATCATTACAAATTCTGTACATCATAGACAAAATCAATAATCCTTCTCTTACTGTGAAGGCTATGGGACACCAAATATTGAAGTTATGAGTATACAGATTATGAAGATTTAAACTTTGATTCTTATATAATCCCAACATCACACCTAAAATGAGGAGTTATTAAAATTATTAGAAGATAACTGAGTTGTATTACCCATAGAAATAACAATTGAAATATTAATTTCCTTAGAAGATATATTAGACTTATGAGATGTGCCTTCTTTAGGTCTGAAGACATATGTGATTCCAGGATGCCTAAATCAGACAACTCATGTATCAACAATACCAGGTTTATACTATGGGCAGTGTTCTCTGGTGGCTGAGATGGTAAAGAATCTGCCTGCAATATAGGAGACCCAGGTTAAAGCCCTGGGTTAGGAAGAGCCCTTGGAGAAGGAAATGGCTACTCATTCCAGTATTATTATTATTTTTTTAAATATTTGACACAATTTCCCTTGTTCTATGAGTTTTTTGCTCTATATGTGTTGAGGATATAATTTATATGTGCCTAAAACACACTGAACCACAAAATGGCAGGTTATACATTTGTTTTGTCTAGCCTACATAGAAAATTTATGAAAACAGACTATAGACCAGACAACAAAACAGGACATATTTCTAGAAAGGACAATAGTATTCTTTTTTTTCTTTTTCTAAATGTTCCAAGATAAGCCTGATATGCATCTGGATTTTAAAAAGTGGTTACAGGTTTTTCTATTAAATGGTAGTTTTGGAGGTATAGAATTTTATTGTTTTCTGTTGGCCAATTATGATAAAATGATATTAACTGAATAATAGTTATATAATCACAATAGTGAAAGATGTTTATCTGTTTTCGTTATAAATAGCCAGACAAAAAATAAAAGATAATTACAATTGCAAGCCATAATGGAAACATCATTAATCTAACAATATAAGATAATTACATACAATTTTGGGGATTAAGTGGAAGTGCATACATGTACATGTTTTCAGCCAGCCAGCAAGTCTATGTTTTTTGGTTGGTGCATTTAATCTACTTACATTTAAGTTAATTATCAATATGTATGATCCTGTTTCTACTTTCTTAATTTTTTTTTGGTTTACTTTGAGTGTTTTCAGTCATGCCTGACTCTTTGTGACCCTATGGATTTTAGCCCGCCAGGCTCCTGTATCTATGGAATTTTCCAGGCAAGAATACTGGAGTGGGTTGCCATTTCCTCCTCTAGCCTATTCCAGTATTCTTTCCTGAAGAATTCCACGGACAGAGGAGCTTGGCAGGCTAGTCCATGGGGTCACAAAGAGTTAGACATGACTGAGTGACTAACACAATGTTCAGAAATTTGTAAATCAAATCATAGTTTTATACCTATTGTCTTGAACTAGTGTTGCAAAATACTTTGAAAAATGATCTGCATTGATATTATAAATTAAGAAGATAAATTAGCATAAATGTTTTAAGTTAAAGGTTGGGAGTCAAAATTCCCCTTAATGATATGCCACAACTAGATATATCAACATTACTTATTACTATTTTATCAATATTTCTTATCAAAACCATTGACTTATTTATTCAACTAGTAGCTTTGGGCATAGGACTAACAGCTAATGCTGTAGCAGGGCGCTTATTAATTCTTCTAATGGCAGGAGTAACCCTGGTGTTAATAAACATCAGCACCACCACGGCCCTCACTACATTTATTATCCATATATTCCTTACTATCCCTGAATTTGCTGTTGTAAATTCAACAGCTTATGTATTTATGCTTATGTATTTACCCTATTAGTAAGTCTTTATCTACAGGATAACATATAATGACCCACCAAACCCCTGCATATTATACAGTAAATCCCAGTCCCTGACCCCTCACAGGAGCTATTTCAGCTCTTCTAATAACACCAATCCCAGTTGAGCTATTTCAAATCCTAAAAGATGATGCTGTGAAAGTGCTGCGCTCAATATGACAGCAAATTTGGAAAACTCAGCAGTGGCCACAGGACTGGAAAAGGTCTGTTTTCATTCCAATCCCAAAGAAAGGAAATGCCAAAGAATGCTCAAACTACCACACAATTGCACTCATCTCACATGCTAGTAAAGTAATGCTCAAAATTCTCCAAGCCAGGCTTCAGTAATATGTGAACCGTGAACTTCCACATGTTCAAGCTGGTTTTAGAAAAGGCAGAGGAACCAGGGATCAAATTGCCAACATCCACTGTATCATTGAAAAAGCAAGAGAGTTCCAGAGAAACATCTATTTCTGCTTTATTGACTACTCCAAAGCCTTCAACTGTGTGGATCACAATAAACTGTGGAATATTCTGAGCGAGATGGGAATACCAGACCACCTGGCCTGCCTGTTGAGAAACCTGTATGCAGGTCAGGAAGCAACAGTTAGAACTGGACATGGAACAACATACTGGCTCCAAATAGGAAAAGGAGTACGTCAAGGCTGTATATTGTCACCCTGCTTATTTAACTGATATGCAGAGTACATCATGAGAAATGCTGGGCTGGATGAAGCACAAGCTGGAATCAAGATTGCTGGGAGAAATACCAATAACCTCAGATATGCAAATGACACCACACTTATGGCAGAAAGTGAAGAACTAGAGGACCTCTTGATGAAAGAGAAAGATGAGAGTGAAAAAGCTGGCTTAACGTTCAACATTCAGAAAACTAAGATCATGGCATCTGGTCCCATCACTTCATGGCAAATAGATGGGGAAACAGTGGAAACAGTGGCTGACTTTATTTTTCTGGGCTCCAAAATCACTGCTGATGGTGATTGCAGCCATGAAATTAAAAGATGCTTACTCCTTGGAAGGAAAGTTATGACCAACCTAGACAGCATATTAAAAAGCAGAGACATTACTTTGTCAACAAAGGTCCATCTAGTCAAGACTACGATTTTTCCAGTAGTCATGTATGGATGTGAGAGTTGGACTATAAAGAGAGTTGAGTGCTGAAGAATTGATGCTTTTGAACTGTGGTGTTGGAGAAGACTCTTGAGAGTCCCTTGGACTGCAAGGAGACCCAACCAGTCCATCCTAAAGGAGATCAGTCCTGGGTGTTCATTGGAAGGACTGATGTTGAAGCTGAAACTCCAATACTTTGGCCACTTGATGCAAAGAGCTGACTCATTTGAAAAGACCCTGATGCCGGGAAAGATTGAAGGCAGAAGGAGAAGGGGACAACAGAGGATAAGATGGTTGGATAGCATCACTGACTCAATGGACATGGGTTTGGGTGGACTCCGGGAGTTCGTGATAGACAGGGAGGCTTGGTATGCTGCGGTTCATGGGGTCACAGTCGGGCACGACTGAACGACTGAACTGAACTGAATTGAATAACACTAAATCTAATTATATAATTTCATTTTAACTCTACAATACTATTAACATTAGGTTCATTAACTAATTCTTTAACAATATATCAATGGTGAGGAGATATTATCTGAGAAAGCACTTTCCAAGGTCATCACGCACAAGTTGTTCAAAAATGACTTTGATATGGAATAGCCCTCTTTATTATCTCAGAAGTCCTGCTTTTTTATTGGCTTTTTTGGAGGCTTTATGAGACTCCCTTTATGAGACTCAAGTCTCATCCCTATGCCTGAGCTAGGCAGATGCTGCCCATGAACAGGCATTCGCCCCTTTAATTCACTAGAAGTTCCACTCCTAAATGTATCTGTATTACTAGCCTCCAGAATATCTATTACCCGAGCTCATCATAGCCTTATAGAAAGAAAACTGTAAACATACAGTTCAAGAATACTTTATCTAGTGAAAAAATGTTCAACATAGCTTGTTATTAGAGAAATGCAAATCAAAACTATAATGAAGTATCATCTCACACTGGTCAGAATGGCCATCATCAAAAAATCTACAAACAATACATGCTGGGTAGGATGTGGAGAAAAGGTGACCTTCTTGCACTATTGGGGGTCATGTAAGTTGATACAGCCACTATGGGGAACAGCATGGAAGTTTCTTAAAAAACTGAAAATAGAGCTACCATATGAGCCAGCAGTCCCACTACTGGGCATATACCCAAAGAAAACCATAATTCAAAAAGACACATGCAATCCAATGTTCACTGCAGCACTATTTACAACAGCTAGGACATGGAAGCAACCTAGATGTCCATCAACAGATGAATGGATTTTGAAGTTGTGGTACATATACACAATGGAATATTACTCAGCCATAAAAGTGAACACACTTGAGTCAGTTGTAGTGAAGCAGATGAACCTAGAGCCTGTTATATAGACTGAAATAAGTCAGAAAGAGAAAAATATCATATATTAACACATATATATGAAATCTAAAAAAATGATACTGATGAATCAGTTTGCAGCACAGCAATAGAGATGCTTTTCCCTACAAAGGTCCATCTAGTCAAAGCTTTTGTTTTTCCTTAGTCATGAATGGATATGAGAGTTGGAAAATAAAAAAGGCAGAGTGCCGAAGAATTGATGCCTTGAAACTATGATGCTGGAGAAGACTCTTGAGAGTCCCTTGGATAGGAAGGAGATCAAACCAATCAATCCTAAAGGAAATCAACCCTGAATATTCATTGGAAGGACTGATGCTGAAGCTCCAATACTTTGGCCAGTTGATGCAAAGAACTGACTCACTGGGAAAGACTCTGATGCTGGGAAATATTGAGGGCAGAAGGAGAAGGGGATGACAGATGATGAGATGGTTGGACGGCATCACCGACTCAATGGACGTGAGTTTGAGCAAACTTCAGGAAATGGTGAAGGATAGGGAAGCCTGGTGTGCTTCAGTCCATGGGGTCGCAAAGAGTCTGACATGACTGAGCAACTGGACAACAACAACAAATAGAGATGCAGACATAGAAAAGAGTTGGTGGACACATGGTGGAAGGAGAGGGTGGGACAACTTGAGACAGTAGCATTGAAACATCTATATTACCATATGTAAAATAGATAGCCAGTGGGAATTTTCTGTATGATGCAAGGAGTTCACTTCAGGGCCCTGTGACAACCTAGAGGGGTGGGATGGTGTGGGAGTTGGGTGGGAGACTTAAGAGGGAGGGGACATATGTATATCTTTGGCTGATTCATGTTTATGTATGGCAGAAGCCAACACAATATTGTAAAGCAATTATCCTCCAATTAAAAATAAATACAAAAGATTTTATCTAGCAAAGTTATCCTTGATATATGGAGAAATAAAGGTCTTCCCAAACAAAAACTAAGGGAGTTCACCAACATTAGATCTACCATGCAAGAAATTCTGAAAGGAGTTATTTGAGCTGAAATAAAAAGATGCTAATTTATGACATGAAAACATGTGAAAGTACAGCACTCTGGTAAAGGTAAAATATGGACAGAATCAGGAAACTGTCATTCTGTATTAGAATGGTATCTTAACTATGTAGTATAAAGGTTAAAAAAAGAGTATTAGCAACAACTATAGTCATTATAATTTGTTAATAAATATACAACATAAAGAGTGACAAATTTTGACATCAAATATATAAATAAAAAAGTAAAAGGATGGCAACTTCATAGACAATTAATGATAAGAGGCTATCAGCATAAAATGTACTGTTTTATCTAGGAGCTGTTTTATATTTATATAACCCCTTGAAACTGCAAGGAGTTAGACACAACTGAGCGACTAAAACTTTTACTTTTCATGGTAATGAAAAGCAAAAATTTAGGATATATTCATGAAACAAAAAACGGAGAGGCAGAGCATACAACCGTGGGAGTTGTATGGTACATACATATGGTATAAATGTAGGCAGAAACAGAGGGGAAAATAAGACATATGAAAAATCCGAAGATAAACAGTAAGGTAGCAGTAGCTAGTAGTTACATATAAAAATCACTCTAAATATCAGTCAACCCAGTCGCTCAGTCCTGTCTGACTCTTTGTGACCCCATGGACTGCAGCATGTCAGGCTTCCCTATCCATCACCAACTCCTGGAACTTGCTCAAACTCATGTCCATCAAGTCGGTGATATAAATGGACTCTAAGTATAAACGGACTCAATTCATCAACCAAAAGAAACAGATTGACTGGCTGGATAAAAATGGGAGAAAGAGAACACAATATGATGAGGGAGGGAATGCCCTGGATGTCCAGTGGTTCAGACTCTGTACTTCCATTGCAGGGAGGATGGGTTTGATCCCTGATCAGGGAACAAGGACTCCACAAGTTGCATACTGTGGCAAGAACAAAAACAACAACAAACCACTACAGTAGGGGGCATCTGTACTCTACTGTTAGCAATGGATAGATAATCCAGACAGAAAATGAACAAGAAAATGTTGGAGTTGAAACATACTTTAGACCAAGTGCATGTAACAGATATATATATAGAACATTCCATCCAACAATAGCAAAATTCATAGTCTTTTCAATAGTACATGGAACATTCTTTGAGGTAGATCATATGAGAGAACACAAATCTTAGCAAATTTAAGAAAATCTAAAACATACCAGCTATCTTTTCTGATAACAATGCTTTGAAACTAGAAATCAACAACAAGAGGAAAGCTGGAAAATGTACAGATATGTGGAA
The DNA here is from genome assembly GCF_023699985.2 of Odocoileus virginianus. Lineage (NCBI taxonomy): Eukaryota > Metazoa > Chordata > Mammalia > Artiodactyla > Cervidae > Odocoileus > Odocoileus virginianus. Next base: position 68,912,623 of record NC_069680.1, read on the forward strand.
ACTAAACACCACCTTTCTAAACAATCACTGGGCCAAAGAAGAAATCGAAAAAGTAAAAAATGATCACCAAATGAAAATGGAAATACACATATTGAATCCTAGGGGATGCTGTGAAATTAGTTATGAAAGGAAATTTTAGAGACAGCTGCAAATAATAAGAAATTAGAAAACTCAGACAGAATTATGGACAGAGATTTGTAACACTGTACAGGAGCTGGTGATCAAAACTATCCCCAAGAAAAAGAAATGGAAAAGACAAAGTGGTTGTCTGAGGAGGCCTTACAAATATCTGAGTAAAGAAGAGAAGCAAAAGGCAAATGAGAAAAGGAAAGCTGTACCCATCTGAATGCAGAGTTCCAAAGAATAGCAAGGAGAGATTAGAAAATCTTCTTAAGTAAACAATGCAAAGAAATAGAGGAAAACTATAGAATGGGAAAGACTAGAGATCGCTTCAATAAAATTAGAGATACCAAGGGAAAATTTAATGCAAAGATGGGTACAATAAAGGACAGAAATGGTAAAGACCTAACAGAAGCAGAAGATATTAAGAAGAGGTGGCAACACAGAAGAACTGTATTTTTAAAAGTTGTAATGACCCGGATAACCACAATAATGTGATCACTCATCTAGAGCCAGAGATTCAGGGTGTGCAGTCAAATGGGCCTTAGGAAGCATCACAATGAACAAAGCTAATGGAGGTGATGGAATTCCAGCTGAGCTATTTCAAATCCTAAAAGATGATGCTGTTAAAGTGATGAACTCAATATGCCAGCAAATTTGGAAAACTCAGTAGTGGCCACAGGATTGGGAAAAGTCAGTTTTCATCCCAATCTCAAAAGAAGGGAAACACCAAAGATTGTTCAAACTACTGCACAATCACACTAATTTCACATGCTAGCAAGGTATAGCTCAAAATCCTTCAAGCTAGGCTTCAACAGGACATAAACCAAAAAGTTCTAGATGTTCAAGCTAGATTTAGAAAAGGCAGAGGAACCAGAGATCAAATTGCCAACATCTGCTGGATCATTGAAAAAGCAAGAGAGTTCCAGAAAAACATCTACTTCTGCTTTATTGACTATGCCAAAGACTTTGACTGTGTGGATCACAATAAACTGTGGAAAATTCTTAAAGAGATAGGAATACCAGACCACCCAACCTGCCTCCTGAGAAACTTGTATGGAGGTCAAGGAGCAATAGTTAGAACTGTATATGGAACAATAGACTGGTTCCAAATTGGGAAAGGAGTATGTCAAGACTGTATATTGTCACCCTGCTTATTTAACTTACACACAGAGTACTTCATGTGAAATGCCAGGCTGGATGAAGCTCAGCCTAGAATCAAGATTGCTGGGAGAAGTATCAATAACCTCAGAAATGCAGATAACACCACTCTTATGGCAGAAAGCAAAGAGGAACTAATTATTCTCTTGATGAAAGTGAAAGAGGAGAGTGAAAAAGCTGGCTTAAAACTCAACATTCAAAAAAGATCATGACATGCCACGGAGATCATGGCATCCAGTCCCATCACTTCATGGCAAGTAAGTGGGGAAGCAACGGAAACAGTGAGAGACCGTATTTTCTTTGGCTCCAAAATCACTGTGGAAATTAAAAGACTCTTGTTCCTTGGAAGAAAAGCAATGACAAAAGCTAGACAGTGTATTAAAAATCAGAGACTTCAGTTTGCAAGCAAAGGTTCGTATAGTCAAAGCTATGGTTTTTCTAGTAGTCATATTCGGTTGTGAGAGTTGGACCATAAAGAAGGCTGATCGTCAAAGAATTCATGCTTCTGAACTGTGGTGCTGGAGAAGACTCAAGAGTCCCTTGGACTGCAAGGACATCCAATCAGTCAATCCTAAAGGAAATCAACCCTGAATATTCGTTGGAAGGACTGATGCTGAAGCTCCAGTACTTTGGCCACCTGATGCTAAGAGCCAACTCATTGGAAATGACCTTGATACTGGGAAAGATTGAAGGCAGGAAGAGAAGGGGATGAGATGATTGGATGGCATCATCGACTCAATGGACATGAGCTTGAGCAAGCTCCAGGAGATATTGAAAGATAGGGAAGCCTGGTGTGCGGCAGTCCACAAGGTCGCAAAATGTCAGACATGACTAACAACAACAAATAAACAACCTAAATTTACACTTCTTGAAACTAGAAAAAGGAGAACAAATTAAACTCAATGTTAACAGACAGAAGGAAATAGGATCAGAGCAGAAGCAAATGAAATAGCGACCAGAAAAACAGTAAAAAGGGTCAATTAAACAAATAACTCATTATTCTAAAACATTTTAAATAATTGACAAGACTTTAGGTAAAGGAGAAAATGGCTAAAATTATAAATGAAAGAGAAGGTATTACAATTGATACTATAGAAATACTTAGGATCACAAGAGCATATGAACAATTATATGCCAATGAATTAGATAACCTAGAAGAAATGAATAAGTACCTACAAACACATGACCTACCAAGACTGAATCAGGAATAGAAAATTTAAATCAACCAAAAACAAGCAGAGAACTTGATAAAGTAATTTTGGCTCAGCTGGTAAAGAATCCGCCTGCAATGCCAGAGACCTGAGTTTGATCCTTGGGTTGGGAAGGTTCCCTGGAGAAGGGAAAGGCTACCCATGCAAGTATTCTAGCCTGGAGAATTCCATGGACTGTAGTCCACGGGAGCCACAAAGAGTTGGACACGACTGAGTGACTTTCACTTTCAATACAGAAAATCCCTGGTCAGATGGCTTTACTGGTGAATTCTCCCAATGATTTAAAGAATTAATCCCAATTCTTCTAAAACTCTTGCAGAAAATTGAAGTGAAGGGAGTACTTCCAAGTGTATTCTGCAAGGCCAGAATTACCCTTATACCAAAGTGAAATAAGGAGAGTATAAGGAAAGAAAACTATATAGACCAATATCCCTGATGAATATAGATACAAAGAATTTTAGTAAATCAAATTCAAGAACACATTAAAAGGATTTTATAAAATGACCAATTGGGATTTATCCTTGGCATGCAAGGATGGCTCAACATATACAACTTAATAAATATGACACATCACATTAATAGAATGAAAGATAAAATTTATATGATCACCTCAATAGATGCAGGAAAACTATTTGCCACAATACATCATTTCATGATAAAAATCCTTAACCTATTGTGTATAGAAGAAATGCAGCTCAACATAATAAAGGCCATATATGACAAACTCACAGCTAACACTTTACTCAGTGGTGAAAAAGTGAAAGATTTTTCTCCAAGATCATTGTCAAGACAAGGAAAGTGAAAGTGAAAGTCTCTCAGTCATGTCCAACTCTTTGTGACCCCATGGACTGATAGTCCGTGGAATTCTCCAGGCCAGACTACTGGATTGGGTAGCCTTTTCCTTTTTCAGGGGATCTTCCCAACCCAGGAATCGAACCCAGGTCTCCCGCATTGCAGGCAGATTCTTTACCAGCTGAGCCATAAGTATACCCACTCCTATCACTCTTATTCAACATAGCACTGGAAGTCCCAGCCAGAATATTTAGGCAACACAAAGAAATTAAATGCATCTAAATAAAAGAGAAGTAAACTGTCATTATTTGCATATAACTTTACATATAGAAAATCCCAAAGACAAACCAAAACTATTGGAAACGAAGTCAGTAAAACTAAAAAAAAAAAAAAAAAAAAAAAAGAAAAAAGAAAAAAACCCAACACACAGAAATCAATATAAGTATATAATGTAAAATGAAATATCTGGAAAAGAAATAAACTAGCCCATTTTAATAGCTTGAAATAATAAAACACCTAGAAAAAATTTAATCACTTAAGTGAAATATCTGTTCAATGAAAAGTACACAGTTTTGTTGAAAGAAATCACAGGCAAAAACAAATGGAAAGACATTCGATGTTTATTGATTGAAAGAATTAATATTGTTAAAATGGTCATAGATTTAAATATAGAAAATAGATTTATAGATATAGGTCAACACTTAAGAGTTTCAGTTCCACCTCTTTCAAATTCTAATGGAATTCTTCACAGAAATAGAAACAAAAGTCCCAAATCTATATGGATCACAAAAGACCCTGAATAGCCAAAATAATTGTGAGGAAGAACAAAGTTGGAGACTCACACCTCCTGATTTAAAAATACACCACAAATCAAGAGTAATAATATGATTCTAGAATAAAAATAAACACACAGACCAGTAGAACAGAATAAAGAATCCAGAATGAAATCATATAAATATAGTAAAAATATTTGAGAATGGAGCCAAGAACACCTAATGGGGAAAGCACAGTCTCTTCAATCAGTGGTACAGAGAAAATTGGATCAAGCTGCAGAACAATAAAACTGGACCACTATCATAAAACAGTCACAAATATTAACTCAAAATCAATCATAAATTTAGGACATGATGCCATAATACTCCAGGAAGAAAACAGGGTAGAAGTTCTTCAACATTGGTCTTGGTAATGAGTTTTTAGATATGACACCAAAGGCATACAAAACAAAAACAAAAAACCAACTTAACTACATCAGATTTAGAAGCCTCTGAACAGCAAAAGAAACAAATGAAAAGGCAAGCAATAGGAGAAAATTTTTGCAAACCAAGTACAGTGGCTAATATTCAAAACATGTGAAGAATTCATTCAACTCAACAACAATCTGATTTAAAAATAGGCAAAGGGATGAAACAAACATTTTCCCAAAGAAAACACATAAATGGTTAACAGGTACTTGAAAAGATGCTCAAGGTAACTAATCAGAGAAATATGCATCAAAACCACAATAAACTATCATCTCACACTTTTAAGAACAGCTATCACCAAGAGGACAAGGGATGGTAAGTTTTGAGAAGAAGGAAAAGAAAAGTGAACTTGTGTACACTCTTTGTGGGAATGCAAGTCGGTTCAGCTACTATGGAAAACAATACAGAGATTCCTCAAAAAATTAAACAGGTCTACCCAATGATCTAGCAGTTCCATTTCTGGGTATACACCAAAAGGAAATGCAAACAGCTTTGTGAAGAGATATATGTACTACTATGTTTATTATATCATTATTCTTAATAGCTCAGATATAAAAACAACTAGGTGCCCATCAACAAATGAATGGATAAAGAACATGAGATATACACATATGCACAATGGAATATTATTCAGCCATAAGAAAGAAGTATATCCTGACATTTGCAACAACATGGATGGATCTTGAGGACATTAGACTAAGTGACATAAGTCAGGCAGAGAAAGGCAGATACTTAAGATATCACTTACACTTGGAAATGAAAAACAGCCAAATTCATAAAAACAGAGTATACAGTTACTAGGGGAATCAGCAGGGGGCAGGGGGAGTTAGAACACATTTTGTAGTGTAAAAACTTGCAACAAGTAATAAATATGTCCTAGAGACCAAATACATCATATAGTGAATACAGACAACAATATTCTATTGCACATTAAGATACTAGAATGTAATATTTCATTCACTAAAAAGAAATTAAGTTTTATGATAGAGGTGCTAATTATCACTACAATGGAATTATTAAAATATACATATGCATCAAATTAATATGTTGTACACTTTAGATTTGGCAGGAGATGGGGACAACAGAGAATGAGATGGTTGGATGGCATCACTGACACAACAGACATGAGTTTGTGCAGGCTCCGGGAGATGGTGAAGGACAGGGAAGCCAGTCATGCTGCAGTCCATGGGATCACAAAGAGTCGGATATGACTGAGAGACTGAACAACACTATAAATTTATACAGTGCTGTGTGTCAACAGTATTTCAATCCAAAAAGAAATTGGCATTCTAGAAACTAGAATCCAGGTATGCTTGAATTTCTCTTTCATTATCTCTCAGGGTCAAGGTAGAGACAACCTGGGCTAGCATGATTGAATCAATAGTGTATATAAGTATTTTGCTAAGAAATTTTTGCATGTTATGTCATAGAATGTGAAGGATTACATAATGAATTTTTCTGTATCTTCTACCAATGGAGGAAAACTTGGTTTGGTGCATTCACTGATGGGGAAGGGAACTGTCCTGGTTATTCACCTCATAGTAGAAAATGAACTCACATGTGAACACTGTCGAGAATGCAAGCAACAGGGTCAACTTGATGGTACATTTGATCACTGCGATCAGTGCTACAGAATAATGAACAACAAATGGCATGAGATCTTTGGATTAAAATAAAACCCATTTTCCCAGTTTTCAGACCAGGATTTCTCTTTTGATTTCTCTTTTTCAGATGGGTTTGACACAGGACAGTTAAAGACCAGATCTGTAGAATAATTTTGAATGGAATAGTCCACATAAAAAGGAAAGAAAACTTAATGTGTCTAGTGATCAAAGAGAGCTAGAAAGAAAACTATTCTAGGAGAAGTCATATTTGGACTACCAACAAATAAAGTAAAGCAACTTATTAGAGGTAAGATTTTTTGCAAATGTTATAGTTCCCAATAGGCTATGGGGGAATTCTCTGGAGGTCCAGGGGTTAAAACTCTGTGCTCCCAACACAGGAGGCATGGGTTCCATACCTAGTTGGGGAACTAGGATCTCCTATGCTGAAACAAAAAACAAACAAAACCAATAAGGTATGGGTTAGAGGGACTTCAGTCTGAGAGCATGTGGGGAAGATGACTTTTTTCTTTTTCTGGTTTTTGTTTTGGCCAGACCATGTAGCTTATGGGATTTCAGTTCCCTGACCAGTGACTGCACCTGGGTAACAGAAGTGAAAGCTGGGAATCCTAACCACTAGGCTACCAGGGAACTCCCAGGAAGACATATTTATCTTAATACCTTTTGGGTGCCCAAGACAGCATTAACTCAAATCCTAGTAGTTAATGTGCATTCCTTGGGAACACATGTGACCATAGGTGGCTGAGTGGTTCCAGGCCCATTTGAATGGATGGTCAAGAAAGAAAGTCCATGAAACAATGGTTTGTTGGGCATATTATTACTTTATCCCTTATCTGGAAGGTACCCCTGTGCTGAGGAGCGCCTGTTTGGTAAATCCTGAAGTAAATATGGAAACAAAGGTAATATTTGTTTATCAGAATCTTGGGCCAGAGAACCCTGGGAGCCCGTACAGACCCTGCCCCCAAATCCACCCTTCTCTACCCCTCAGGATAACCTCATCATCTAGGATCAGTCCCCTTATCCTTGGATGGGGTAGAAATACAGTTGCCTCTGGTTGAGAAATGTTACCTAAGTTATGAAGATAGTGGTTTGGGGTATATCAGAGTCTCTGAAAGACATTTGTATCCAAGAACTTATGATCCTCCTTCAGCTGGCTTGCCAGACCTTGTGTTCTTCTGTTCCTCATGGAGGGAAAGGAAATTCAGCCTCATCAGGAGGGTGCCTCTCCTGATACAGCCTTGTAAGAAGTGTGTTGATTAAAGTCTCAGGTGTTTTTGATCTGGACTTGGTGAGTGCCTATGTCTGAACATATATTCACTTGTCACATCAAGTGGGCATAGGCACTGAAGGCATGAATTTCAATACATGTCTGTATCATGAAAGGCATCTGAGCCACAGAAGGTGGTTTTTCATTTGGATCACAGCTCTTAGCAGATAGGGGAAAGGCTTTATGGGATGCCTATATACCCGAGGACTCTGATATATCCCAAACCATTATCTTAGAGAGATAACATTTCTCAACCAGAGGCAATTGTGTTTCCACCCTAACCAAGGACAATCCTTCATTGTTTCATGGACTTTCTTTCTTGACCATCCATTCAAATGGGCCTCTGGGAGGCAGATCACTATTTACCCCAGGACTCAAAAAATGGGAGATATTAAGACATCGACTTTCAGGAAACAGAAGAGAAAGAGAGGTAATAGTGTATGAGGAGTCCACCATTTTAACCAACCAATGGAGGAGCCACTGCTAGCCAGGTTAGACGCTTGCCCTGAATTTGCACCTAGTTTGCAAGGACCAGATGAAGAGTATAAATACAACCCCCAAGATTAGGCCCAAGAGATATTGCCCTCTGCCTGATAAATTGGTGGGAAACCAAACTGGAATCTTACTTCTGATGTCCATGTCACCATTTTTTCTGCTCTAGATATGGCTTTAGAATCAAAGAACTCAGTACACAGAACAGATTAGAAGTAGGTCTGTGAATGCCCTGGCAGAAGACCCCAATGCCACCTCCCCTGACTGTTCCCTGGGACCAAAGCACCCTGTTCACTGCTGTTGGGCTTTATCTCACAGGCCTGCAAGCCTTGTAGATGCCCTGACTTGAGACTGAAGACAGAGTGACACAGTGACAAAGATATCAGTGATTATCAGACAGGGGATCCGACATGTCTGAAGTGGAGGGTCCTAGAGCAACATGCCAGCATGTATGGCAGGCAGGACAGGGCAGCAGTCTTAGACACTGGAGGAAGAGAGGCTACTGTTTACAGGGGGAATTGACATCAGGTTGGCTCATCAGTTACTGTGGAAACCAGAAACTAAGGTAGGAGCAAGTGTGTAGGCAGTTTCTAGTTAAGCCCTGTAATTAAGAGGATTGGATAGTCATGTGAAGTAGGGACTGGTCGAGCAGGAGATGTAGAGAGAACAAAGGAACAGCTATCCTGAATGGCCTGACCATACACTAATCCCCTACATAACCTGCCCGACCCCCACAATATCTGATCCCCCCCCTTCCTTGATACCCCTGGGGTCAGGTATATCAAGGTGCACTGCAACCAGATACCATACATACAATACACACCACAGCAGCTAGAGAGTGCTGAGAGTCCAAAAATGGGCTCACTTTGGAGCCAGGCACTAATTGGTTCAATTTTTCATGGAATTCCAGAGGAAGACAACAGGCATCTTGCTGTGAACCCAACAGTCAGACTCATTTAGTAGTGAGGTTACTGTCTGCAAACAGATTCCCTCTACTCAGACTAGAGATGAAATAGAAGATGTTTAACAGGCTGAATGCAGGGACTATCATGACCATTAAGAAATACAAGCAGCAGCACCATTCTGACATAATGCCACCCCTGTCTACGGTTTTTGTCTTGGGCTGCAGTACCATTACGCAACCTCAGTCCCCATAGCTGGTATCAAATACTGGAGAGGGTGTGACAGACCACAGTATTAATATAATGGTGCCTTTCTCCATAAGGAGGCCTGGATTAATTATCTTAGGTGGGACCAGATGATATTTGTAAGTCCCCTTCTGGTACTAATACTAACCCCCATGGGGCTGCAAACCTAAAACATGTGGGACTTCCCTACCAGTCCCTGGGCAATTTACAATATGATCCCTCTGGGGTAGATCCTGTGGCAAGGACAAAAGTGAGTTATTCTCCTGACCATTAGCTGGCAATGACCTTGGGTGGTTAATCATTGAACTCAGATGGTGCTGACTTATTGTCTTTGCTTAACACGATGTAGGCCCTGGTGTGGTTGCTCCTGGAATATTTAGCTACAAGCTTGTGTGACTTAAGTTAGCCTACTGGTCCACAGGTTGAGACAGTGGGTTTCCTGTATAAGTTGTTTTTTAAGTAGTCCACTCATCCTTCAATTAGCCTGGCAGTGGTAGGTCTGTAGGTCAGGTTGGAATCTCCAGGGTGTGGCATTTTTATCAGTCCATTTCTGAACTTCATGGCTGTTAAAGTGGGGGTGTGGGGGGGGTGTGTGTGTGTGTGTAGCCCAAGGCTACTCTTATTCTTTCACCATTTCCACAGGTTCCAGACGAACGGTTCAGGGTGACTGGCTCCATCCAATTCCCAATCCTGTCCCTAAGCTTATGTCCCTAAAGCCTGTGTCTGTACTTTTCTAGAGGCGGTGGGTCAGGGGTATGTTTGTACTTTGTAAAAAGAAATAAAATCAGAAAGACTCTTGTGTTTTGCCTGTATCACAAGCCCTCCCCATGCAGTCAGGTGAATCAAAAACACCAGGATGCTACATTTAAACTCTAAAGAGACTGAGGTTAGCAGGGTGTCATCAGTATAATGGAAGAGAAAGATCTCTCTTAGAGTAGTCAGATTCCACAGGGGCCCACATGCTAGTGGACAGCCAGTCCGGGATTAACCCTGTAAGTTTTCCTTCCCCATCCGTATTCATCAAGATTTCAGCCCTCACGGGGGTTTCAGCAGCCTTCTGGCTGACTCACCAATTGTTGGGCTGCAACACACAGGCCTGCACACTTGTAGATGCCCAGCCTTGAGACCAAAGAAAGAGCTGAGAGACAGCAGGAGACGTCCACCGCTTATTGGGCAAACATCCAAAGAGGAAGGGTCCTAGAGCAACACCCTGCCATGTTCAGCAGACAGCAGGAAGCACACTGTGGCAAGCTTCACTCTTTGAGGGAGGAGCCTACCATTTATAGGGGTATTGACATCAGGTTGGCTCATCAGTTACCAGGAAACCCAGCAGCTGGGGCAGCAAGCTTGTAGGCAGTTACTATTAAGCCCTGTAACGAAGAGGTTTGGATGGTCATGCGAGTGAAGCACGGAGTGGTCTAGCAGGGGGCCAAACAGGGGACAAGGGGAAGCCATCTTGAGTGGCCTGACCCTGCATGGGCCCCCTGATCTGGGAGCTTCAACAGTAATGTGCACAAGCACCTGGAAAAATACCGGAGGCTACACAGCTTAGCTCTGAGGAAAGCACAGCTAATGAAGTCCATAGGGACTGCGGATGCTGCTAGGACTGCAGTGCGGCCCCAGTGATAGCCCCTAGAGAAACTGGCAGTCATTCGGGATACTGTTTGGGAAGAGAGGGTGGTCCAGTGATCCTCTGTGTGAAAGCCATTGTGATCACCACTTAAAATCTGACTCTTCTCACCTGTGTTGCTGGAATTGTGAAAAGCAAAGGGTATCACAGAAACTGGAGTGTCTGGGTTTGATCATAAATAGACCTGGCCTCTGTTGGAATGTGAAGTCACACAAAGGAAACACCATATTCTGTGCTATAATGGGGCCCAAAGGCATGAAAAATGTATTTTACAGTCTAGGAGGCTGGAGTTAATAGAAAACAACTTGTAGGAAGAGATGAAGTATAGGACTCCCGGAATGAAAGTCACCATATATAAGGAGAGTTTGTCTAGTCACCAGGATAAGACTTGACAATTGGGCTTTGTGGGGAGACAAGAGCAAGGGTTCAGTTCAACCTCCATGCTGATTAGATCTCTCGGTGGTGTGTGAACATCCTAGAATAGAGGGGGCTGGGTATTCTTTCTAGAATAGAGAAGAGCTCAAGCTTTAGGGGCCCAGGTCCTGTGCTATGGGATCTTTCTTCAAAAAATTGCAGTATGGAAAAGAGAAGACTTTCCCTACCTTTGAGGAAAGCTGCCATCGTAGATTCCATAACATACAAGGAGCATCAAAGGCCAGGAGCAGGTCAGCACGTCCAATGAGCTGGCCAAAGGGGAGGCTGGAGACCTGGGGTTGCTGATGTGGAGACCTAAGGGCAGGGTTGATGGAAGAAATAAGTCACAGGGAACTAAAGGCAAGCAGAGATGCTAACAACTAGCCCACAGTCACTGGGAATGAGAGTTTCCCTGTGATGGTTACAGCAGTGTATCAGCAGCTTGAGGATCCAAACTGGCCACTAGGGCCACATAATGGAGAAACACTGGCTCAAACAGTGGAGAGATTAGGGCAAGCAAGTTAAGGGAGGATGGCTCCAATACTTTGGCCACCTGATGGGAAGAACTAATTCATTTGAAAAGACCCTGATGCTGGGAAAGATTGAAGGCGGGAGGAGAAGGGGACGACAGAGGATGAGATGTTTGAATGGCATCACCGACTCATGGAAATGAGTTTGAGTAAGCTCTAGGAGTTGGGGATGGACAGGGAAGCCTGGCTTGCTGCAGTCCATGGGGTCGCAGAGTTGGACACGACTTGATCAACTGAACTGAACTGAGAGAAGCCTGGCATGCTGAAGTCCATGGGGTCACAAAGGGTCAGACACAACTTAACCACTGAACAACAACAATCCTGTCAGGTTGCATTTAACAGGAGGCTTCCTGTGTGCTGTTTCACATCTGTCAGGAATCCTTTGGTCCTTATTAATTCCTGAATATTCAGGAATTAAGAGGAGAGGCACCCCTTTCCTGGGGCTGAGGAATCCAGGTATTTCCTTTGTTAGTTTCTCATTATGGTGATATGTACCCTCTTCTCTTTAATAGGGATTGCCTTGTGTTTTTTAAGTCTGGAATTTTAATCTTTATCTCTGCTGTGAATAGCTACTTTGTAAGACAATATATATGCCCACACCATGTTGATTAAAACACCTTTGCTCCATCAGAGCTTGGGTCCCCCTGTCTTTCTTTCTCTCGCTCTATTTCTGGCTGATTCCCTGGAGCGTGAAAGCTGGCTGCGTAACCCAGGGAATATTAGCCTCTTTCCTTCTTTCACTCTCTCATCGTCCACTCCGGAGCACCAGGTTCTGGTCCAATAAAGGACCAACAAGTGGCGCCCAGAAATAGGGACTCTGGTACACGTGGCAAGATTTGGATGGAGTGATCCAGAGGGCCTATTGAGACCGGTAAGTATAAAGACACGGGTCAATTGGCTGGAAAGCCCCCTCACTTTTCTACTTTACTTCAGCACTTATTTAAAGTTCAGGGATTTTTGTTTCACGTCAGCGAATAGAGGCTTGCCTTCAGACAGTGGTTGAATGTAACCCTTGGTTTCCTAATGAAGGTAGTTCCGATAGATTTCTGGCCCCTATGGGCTCTCATTTAAGCTGTAATTCTGCCATTTCAAGGTAATTCTAGTCCTCCTGATATTCGGCAACAGGCAGAACACTTATTACATGAATATGAATTAGATGATGATACCTTACAAAAGGCCCAATTAGAATAACATATATAAATAACATAAATAAAATTTCAGAATTTTCCTACTAACCCTGATCCGGTTGCTCCAAGTGCTCCTCCCCTGCCAGCAGGCAGAAATCCCAAAGTCTCTCCCTTGATAGAACCTAATGATTTTGGCAACGACTCCCTTAAGACACCTTTTAACATTAAAACCAACAACATCTTTCTGAATAACAATAATCTACCCCCTTCACGACAGAGGCTCTCTGAATTGTTGGCTTTGCAATCACAAGTCTCTGAAGCCAATGGTTTTTCTGCCTTTCCAGTTTTAAGAAATGCTGATGTTCAAGGGCAGATAATACCTCATTATGAAGGCATTAACTTATTTCACATGCAACAAATGAAAAAGGCTGCAACTATGTATGGCCCACATCCCCGCCTTTTCCTAGAGACATTCTAAATGCTATGGCATCTTCTATTGGAAGCTTGATTCCCTATGATTGGCGAATTTTAATAAAAGCTCTCCTTAAACCAGGAGAGTATCTTCAATGGACAATGTGGTTTCAAGATATAGCCAGAGATCATGCGAACAGAAATTCTCGAGCTGGCGCTCCCTGAAATCAAATTACTTTTGAGATACTAACTGGCACCAGACAATTTGACACTATAGAAGCTCAAATACGATGCCCTCCTTTGTTGCATGATCAATTAAAAGCAGTGGCCCTTGAAGCTTGGGATCGAATTACTCCTCAAGGGGAGCCTACATGTAGCTACATTAAAATATTGCAGGGACCTAATGAAACATATGCTGATTTCTTAGCTAGATTAGAAACTGCTATTTCCTGTACAGTAATTGGAGAAGCTAAAAGGCAACTAGAAAAATTACTTGCTTATGAAAATGGAAATAAGGAATGTCAAAGGGCTATAGCCCCAATTCATGAGATAAGGACTATTTTTGATTATTTGAAGGCTTGTCGCAATATAAGATCAGAAACTCAAAAGATGCAAATGCTAGCTAAAACAAGAAAGGGAAATGCCTTAAGAAAGGGAAATAAAGGATGCTTTACATGTAGAGATAAGAACCATTTTAAAAGAGACTGCCCTAAGAAAGTTTAAAAAAAAAAAAAAAAAAAACCTCCAAAAATCTGCCCTCGCTGCCATAGAGAAATGCATTGGGCCAAAGAGTGTAAATCTAAATTTGATATTGAAGGGAAACCTATTCCAGAAAACTCCAAGCAGGAGACCCTCCAGGTCCCCACTAACAAAAACCAGGGACAAATTCCATCTTTTCCCTCAAACCCTCAACATCCGGCAGTGCTGCTGTCGATATACCAGCCCTAAACTCCTTTACCCTCAAGCAGTCCCCTCTAGAATACCTACTGGACATTTTGGGCCCCTGCCCCCACAAACCTTCAGTCTTTTACTTGGCTGATCTAGTTTGACCTAACAGGCAGGAAGGCCAGGGGTCTCCAAATGGAGAAAATAGGCTGCAAGTGTCAGACATTTTTGTCTCTCTTAAGCAGCAGGAAGAAACAAACTAGTGATATTTCTTCTTTTTTCCCTTCTTTATACAAATTTAAAAGGATGTTTTTCTTAAAATACTGTGTTGCCATAATGACACCTGGTTTCACTTGAAGTTGACTATTCTCAAACCCTGAGTTAACCAATGCATTTTTCTTATAGAAATGTTTGTCTTAAGCTATGCTAATGTGCTATACATTTACCCCAGACTCTGCCTTCAAGTCCGTTCTGCCTATGACTCAGAACCGACTTGACAAACCGGTATGTTTTACTCATGCAAATGTTCTCTTAAGCTATGTTAATGAAACTGTATTTGCTTGGAAACCTGCCTTTCTGTCAATCATTTTGTGGCCCGAGACAACTCACCTGGTGCCAAGATTATCTCAAAATGCATGTTGTGGGTGAGGGGCCTGGTACTATTCTCTTCAGTTTTGAGACATTTCCTTTCTCTAAATAGCAGACTGCTAGTAGTTATATGACACCTGGCTAAAGACTAGCAGGGAGGCACTCTTTCTGCCCCCTTCTGATGCCTATGTCAGAAGCTTTCTCTATCTCCTTTATATTTTAATAAAACTTTATTACATATAAATCTCAACTTGAGAACACATTACAAATGTCTACGGATTTCCAATTAGCTTTTCTAAAATATTTTGGAGAAATTTCATTTCACTATCCTTCTGATAAGCTATCGAATTTCTTTAAAAACACTGAATTTATTATTTCTCACATTTCTTTTATATAGATGGGACTAAAAATACCAAAGCTTCATTCTGGTCTCTTAAAAAATATAAAGTCTTTTATACTAAATTTCATTCTCCTCAACAAAATGAATTATATTCTCATTCAAGTTATTTGCCTACATCCTTACTCCATTAATATAGTCTCTGATTCTGTATATTCAGTTTTTGTATTAAAAAATATAGAAACCTCCACCATAAACTCCTAGTTCTATTAAAACAGACAATGGCCCTGCCTATATTTCTAGACACTTTAAACAATTTACAATCTTTTTCTATTAAACACATTACAGGTATTCCTTATAATCCACAGACACAAGACACAGTTGAACAAATACATCACACACTGAAGTTACAAATAGAAAAAATTAAAGAAGGGAGAATACACCGGTACACTATTGTCTTCCTTATCTAAAGCAGAAACCTATAACTATTGTTAATACAGCTTTACTTGTTTTAAATTTTTTAAACTTGCCACAAGGAGATATCTTGACAAGAGCAGAAAGACATTTCGAGGAATTGAAGGACACTTCTCTTCCTCTGCCCATTTGGTATCAAGATGGGCTCAATAATCAATAGAAATCTGGGAAATTAATCTTACAGGTAAGGGGATATGCTTGTATTTCCCCCAGATGGATCCAACAAACTTTTTCCTTGGAAAATTTGACCCAAGGGGGCCCCCCGACATTCAAAATGGAGACGAAACAACAAGAACCCCAGGAGGATGAAACTCCAATACGGGTCATGGTGACTCAAAAGATCTCCAGGAAAAAAGAAAAAAAAGATCTCCAGAAAGCACTGCGCTCGGTGGCATCAACCCTGTGACCTCCCCTCTTGGCGACAGATAAAAGCCCTCACTAATAAAGCTGAAAATCTGATTTCTCAACAGGAAATGCCTCAGAAAATACCTTTCTATGGCTATGCTGACCTGCACGACCCCGGCTTGAGCCAGATTAACAAATCAGACTTAACTGGGCTTATTTACCCAACCCCCCTTTATTACAGGTCATAAAATGGACGGAGAAAAGACTGATGGTATCAACTAATGACTCCACCCATATGCCCCCTCCCTGGAACCTTCACACGCTGGGGAGGAGGGAAAACTAATCAACATTTCTTTAGGCCTTCCACTGTGCCTGGGCCCAGGAAAATTATGCATAAACGTCAGCCGACAAACTTGGGCTTTCGTCCTGCCTCCAAAAGATGTTTGGACATTGCTGCCCTTTCTGTCTGTGAAACATGTTTACAACGGAAACTTTAGGGAAAGAGTTAGGGAAAGAACAAAAAACATTATGTAAAAGGTTACTTTTACCGTGACAAAGGGCTTCTTGGCTGGCTTGATGGTAGAATGGCATCCCCTCCTCCTCCTCAAATCGTGCTCAATAAACAAATTGGGCCTGAACTATGGGACATATAAAAACTTGCTGCAAACACCGAAGAACTTGGGAATTAGACCGGACATTTCACAGGGACCAGTCGTGGTTATAGTAACTATTTCTTTCTCTATAATCAGTCATATTTTATACAGGCCTGTGTCCCACTTCCTTTTGTTATAGCCATAAGAAATTTACAATTTAATCTGTAACTTGTATTAATTGCCAATTTTGTGTTACTCCTGTTCAATTCAATCATAGTACCTACAACTGGGAACAAATCAAGTTCATTTACATTATAATGCCTCTCTGAATGTACAATTACTGCAAAAGGAAATCTTTGAAACTGTTTCTAAGCATCTGCCATCTTCCACTAATTTGAAAACCTTTAGCTGGACAGCTCGCTGATCAATTATCCAGGCTAGACCCATGAAGATGGTTTCAAAGTATTACTCATAGCATCTGGTCTGGAACCGTAACTTTGATGACTGTCTTGATAATTATATTTGTTGTTTATCATCGCCTTTCTATAAGGTGGTTAATACTAACCAAACTCATTTGGTCAGGACCTTTTTTTTTTTTTTCACAATGTAATAAAATAGGGGGAATTGTCAGGAAGCATTTAACAGGAGGCTTCCTGTGTGCTGTTTTATATCTGTCAGGAATCCTTTGGTCCTTATTAATTCCTGAATATTCAGGAATTAAGAGGAAAGGCACGCCTTTCCTGGGGCTGAGGAATCCAGGCATTTCCTTTGTTAGTTTCTCATTCTGGTGGTAAGTACCCTCTTTTCTCTTTAATAGGGATTGCCTTGTGTTTTTTAAGTCTGGAATTTTAATCTTTATCTTTGCTGAGAATAACTACCTTGTAAGACAGTATATATGCCCACACCATGTTGATTAAAACACCTTTGCTCCATCAGAGCTTTGGTCCTCGTGTCTTTCTTTCCTTCTTTCTTTCCTTCCTTCCTTCCTTCCTTCCATCCTTCCCTCCCTCCCTCTTTCTTTCTTTCTTTCTTCCTTTCTCTCTCTCTCTCTCTCTTACTTTCTTATCATCGACTCCAGACCACCAGGTTCTGGTCCATCAAAGGACCAACACAATCCTATAAAAGGCAAGTGGAGGGCTGTCCTAGATACACCAGAAAGCAAAAGAGTGACCCCTGCTGGGTGGCAGCTCCCCCAGACACTGCCCCCCACAGGCTGTTGCCTCAGCAGCCCCTCTACCTGCCCCACTCCTGCTCAGATCTGCCAGGTGTGGGGCTGCCGAGGCTGGCAGGTGGCCTGGACCTGGGTTTCGGTTTCCCCTGAAATGGTGAGATTCCCCGCCCCCATCAGGTAACCTGGAGCCAGCCAGTCAACATGCGCCTAGCAAGAAAAAGGGAACCTATTAGGGGAAAGCTGAAAAGCCCGCGAACGCCCAAGTTTGAAAAAAGCCCGTGAAGGTTTGGGCCAATAAGATTACTTTGCAAACATGTAACCAATCTGCTTAAGCCAGCTACCGCTTATGCACACCTTATAAATTGGGTAACAGCTTGAGCTCAGCACTCTCTGACCCCGTACCACTGCGTTGGACGCGCGGCGGGAGACCTGACTCGAGTCAGCAATAAACTTCCCTTTTTTTGCGAGTTGCATTGTCTTGGAAGCCTTCTCTCTTCCCGCTCGGGGATTCGGACATCGGGCATAACATTTGGGGGCTCGTCCAGGATCCCTTGACTGGGGAAAGAGAACACTTCCAGGACAGAGGGGAAGGATAGATATAGCACCAGTGCTCAGGCAGGACAAGAAGTCCTGTGTAAATCCGAGGCTCTGCTGAGAAGCAGGAAGGTATCTGGCACAGGAAAGTCCAGTGTAAATCCGAAGCCCTGCTGAGAAGCAGGAAGGTATCTGGCACAGGAGAAAGCTTTCTATAAAGGGGGAACGGACTGGACGTTCCAGCCGGTGCAAGACTGAGGCCAGTGAGCGCGCTGGAAGGCTGCCAGCTCTGCGGAAAGGGGAGTGCCTCTCCTGATCCCGAGTCTGGTGAACAGTGGACGCCATTCGGTAAGATAAACCTGCTACCGGGAGGCAAGACAATTCAGGGGGCCCGAAAACCCAGTGCTATGTTATCGGCCGACGTTTGTCTGTCTGTGTGTTTGCCTTCAGCTCTCTGTGTTTGTGTATGCCGGCATTGTCTCTGGTCCTCCCCCTTTTGAAATCTTTGAAGACATCTGAAGTTTTGTGTCTCTATAGAAGGTTTTCTGAGAGACTGTATTCTTGTATTTAAGGGAGTGTCTGATGAGGACTGCCAGGTTTATATGTGTTTTAACTCTGTTCTGTGTCGTGATTTGCGATGGCCATTTTGCTTTGTCTGGCCACCATTTAGCCCTGCCGCCATTTTGTTAGAACTTGATTTTCTTTTCCTGTGCCGTGAGACCACGGCTCTCAGGAACACTTATCTAGACCAGCTCTAACTCCTGAGACTGAGAGAAAAAGGAAAAAAAGCCTTTTAAAATGTTATTTATTTCAACTTTTTTATAAACTAGTAAATTTTATATTGTAATATCTAATTCATGACCAAACTTAGAAAATGAAGCTAGATCTTGCACTGTGTCTGTCTAAATATGTTTTGGTATGGCTCTGTCTCTGGAAAATATTTTTTAGGTTAATTTGTAAATGAGCTCTATTTAATTGGCTTAAGAAGGGGTAAGCGCTTACAAATCAAATAATTCTAAATTAAACAATAAATTCCAGGTTTAGGTGAACTGGGAAATAATCAGTATTAAATACCTGATATTAATGTTTGTTTGTTGACCTATCTAATATAGACATGTCTTAGAGTAATTAACATCAAGTGAAATGTTTTCGTTGTGCCTAGGTTTAATATGAGTTAAACATTATGTCTGTTACAGGTTTGTCGATAAGGAAATTACCTCGAGTAAAAAAACTTCTAAAAAATGTAAATGAGGTATAAGTTTGTATATATACTCTATTAAGAATAATTATTCTTTAAGAATATATGTTTAAAATAGTCTCTCCAGATTGGTGTAACTTGAATTTCTAAGGGTTGTGCTAAACTGAATATTGGAAGTCTATTAAATAATTAGGTTATTTCCAAATGAAATAAGATTTTGAAACATTTACTACTAAACACTGATTTCCTTTTACAGAAAAACTAAAGAGATTTGGGACTATAAATGAATAATGTTTGATGCCATCCTAAAATGTTTTAAGAAGGCAAGGGTTTTAGAAATTATCACTGGTATTTATAAAAGTTAGCTCTTGGTTGCTAAAGAAAAGCAGGAAGTGTGCTTTCAGTAAAAAAAGTTATGGAAAAAGTACTAAAAAGAGTTATGCATGATCAGGATTTTCTAAAATTGGATTACAATTAGTTAAAACTGGTTAGAGCCAATTAGGTCCAAGATGGCGGAGCTGACTTTCACTAGACCTTGAGCCTTGGTATTTACGCCCATTGTGACATATCAACAAGCTAAATGATACACCCACCAACATTGACTAAATCTGACCAAATGTTCTAAACACTTTTAATTGATCTTTTCGATAAAACTTCCTAAATCGAATTCTTTTGAAGTTCCTTTGACATCTAGCTAACTTTGGGGGTGTTTCAGAGGGCCCCTGAAACATCCCAAAGAGAGATATTAAACTGTTTATTTGGTTGGTTAAATTACATAAAAAAAATTATCAAATAAGTAATACATCTGCTCACGTTATAATGTATGAAAAATTACTAATACAGATATCCTAGAAATTATATGGAGTTCTTAACATTTTGATATGTCTTGGTATTCTGATAAAAAACCTGATGACTTCACAAAAGTTAACAAAGGACTGAATGAATCAGCGAATATGCTTATAATTTTATGGTTTCTATCTGAGAAATTACAGGTTTAAATCGTGTGTTTTCCGGGAGTAGAGAAAACCTTCCTCTTAAACTAATTATAAAATAAGTTGGTAAAATTACACATTATAAACAAAACAATTATATTTTCTCTCTATCTGACTCCTCCAGAAATTTGAAACTCTTAAGTTTCCAGTAAGTTTATCAAATGAGCTAAGAAGGTTATCTCACTAACAGGTACAAAAATCTCAAGGAATTTTTGAGACCTTAAAAAGAAAAGAGTTCACCTAGATTTGTTAGGCAAAATCTGTGATAAGCCTTTGGTGTGTTTCCCAGCCCCGTTTTATATTAAAAGTTCAGTCTGAGATCCAATAAGTGTTTCAGCAAAATAAAAAGTCTATGATCAATTATGGTTATATAAATCATCAGACCAAAATTAGTGAAAACAGACCTATTTTGCAAGCAAACTAGCCTTAATTTGGTTGTATTTGATAAAAATGAGGGTAACTTTAGGGAGAAAAAGATATTTCAAAAAAATGTTAAATCCCAGTTTGTTAATGGAGGTCTGCATGTAGTAAGACTCATTTCTCAGATAGTTCTTTGCTGTTATGTGATATTAATGTGAAAGTTTGTTTCTGAAGCTTATCTCAGTAATCTATCTTTGGATGAAGATCAGATGCCTCATGACCTGCAACCAGGACTGGAAAAAGACATAATTTAAGAGACTGTCTCCAACCTGGATGGAAAGACTTTGTATCAGCTACTCTTAATTAGCTCATGCACAATGAAACTGAAGGGAAATTAACTCTTAGATTAATTCCCACTTCCAAAGGCCCCTACTAGATTGGTCTACAGAGAAGACAGCTGACCTGATCTCACCTTAAAATGATGCTCAAACAGGAGAAACTACACTACACCAGGATGAGAAGACAGCGACATCAGAGGCAGACAGCTTGTCCAAGATGCTAGACCTGATTCGTATGATCATTTATGTTTTCTTGACTTCTTAGACCTTTGCATATAAAACAAATGCTTTTCTATCATAGGCCTGATTCTATGTTAGTTTTAAAAATCAATCCAATTGTTGGGTTTGTGGCCAATTACCTATATCTAGTTCTGGGTTACCTTGGTAAATTTCTCTACTACAAGACTCTAACTTGTTGGCCCTGAGGAAATTTACTTAAAAAATATATATATAGTCATATTCAAGTCACTGTGGTACTACCAGATGGGATCCCCTCACTGGGCCAATTAATAATGCCTACTCTGACTCTGGCTATAAATTTGAGCCTTTTTCTATTCCTCAAGCTCAATCGGAGCAACAAGAAAAGTTTTAGCAAAAGAAAAAGAAATCTCCCACAATTATGAGATGATTTATAATAACACCAGGCTATGGTAATTTAGGTTTAAAGTCTCCTCTGTGTTGAAAACAATTATATCATGCTAAGGATAATCAGTCTAGTAACACTAGAAAACTGGGCTATGTGCCTTATAGATGGTGATGCCAATGTATAATTTCCCTGAAAGATAAAAGATTCGTACAGAGTAGACTAAGTCAGACGACCTGAGATATACTGGGCTACATCTAACGGAAGCTCTTAAGTCTTACTTGTGACTTTACTAGTACTGCTGGCTATGTTCTTTGTATTCCACCTGTTATACAAAATTGCTATTTCTTACAGTGCCAAATGTGTGACTGAGGCCTCTGATGAAATAATATATAGTTCCCTATGAGATTGATGATGATGGCAGTGTAACTCTAGATATGAGAAAAAGCAACAAGAGGGAATGTTTTCCTGGACCAAGAGGCTAGTAACACAGGTGGTCCAGAGAATTTTGGATACTGTTTTATGGCCTAGTCCAGTAACAGCACATTGAGTGGCCTGTCAACAAAATTTTTGCCAAACCTGAGAATGGACATTCTCAGCACCGTGGGATAAAATGGTCATGAAATGCACCCCTCAAAGTCGTGGTCAAGTTTGTGAGCAGAAAGGGGCTCTGCCAACTGAAGATTGACACTTGCTATCTACATCTACGGAGATTATATCATGGCCACTGCAACTGCTGACTTTCAAAGGCCCTGAAAGGAGTTCAGGGTGAAGATCAAGAATGAGGCATTCCGTGCTCTGGGAAAAACTGGCAAAACAGGCCTTCAGATAGTTAGATCTTTTCAAGAGATTTTATGAGTCCCAATTCTTGCATCTTCTCATACCTAGAGAAACACTGACATCATTAACGGCGCCATCTGCTTTGGCTATTAAAAATTTTTTACAATTAAAAGTCAAAATAGAGTACTCAGCTATGGTTCAGACATCCTGAAAAATAAACAGATGTTACTATGGGTGTAATTTCAGATTAGACATTGTATTGCTAAACACTTGAGTTTTCTGAGTCTTGTCAGGCTTAGATGCCACCATTCTCAAAACAATGTCTGCTAAAAGCTAGTAACTTATACCTTACTTTTTATAAAACTAGGTAACTGGCCACCTGGCTAAAAGTCTCCCTGAAGTGCCAGTTCCAGACTGGGTTTCAGGCCTATTCTTCTAAAAGGAAAGAGATTTATTTAGTCTATTAAAATTCCAGTTATCCCTCCTCCAGCTACTACTAACTGGGTATGTTACAACAAAATGGCAGACCAAGGGATTGAGATTTTAATCATACAAGGCTCAGATCTAGGACTTGGAACTCAGGGACGGTCAAAGAGGCTGAATTAAGCCTATATTTCACAGTACAGCAGATCTGTACTCCAGAGTCACCACCCCACAGAGTCCTGCTCAGTTTTAATTTAGAGAACAGGGCAACTATGACTGTGATAACTTTCTGTCAAAATGGGGCATAGGACTGCCTCAGCTTGGAGAAGAGACACTGAATTGGAAGTATTCCTGAGTTCCAAGGAGTGGATTCAAACAATTGCTAATCAGAGAAGGGAAGAAATACAAAAACAGAGGGGAAATAATCAAATGGTGGTACAGCCTTGAGACTGGTCCTGGTTCCTACTCAAAGAAATATGCATAACAATGTCTTTTCAGTTCTTCTACAGAACTGGAGCCCCCACCCAGGTGGAAGATGGTGACTTCAGACTAAACACAAGATTCCTAGAACACAGCTCTGTTGCTTGACCACCCGCCAATCACCCTAAATGTTGCCTCCTGTTTCTGGGGGCCAGTGATGACCATCCTGTTAGGTCTCCTGTTTGGCCCCTGTCTATTTTATCTCTGAGAGGTGCCAACAGTTTCAAACTAAGTTGCTGTTATTACAAGAGTAAAAGCTGGTTTCAGATATAAAATACCCCAACTTAGGTCAGGTATAGAGAGACTTCTGCTCTGCTAGGCAGGCCTATGCCCAGGCACAGCAGGAAGAAGTTACAGAAGAAAGAGACCTCTGCCCCAAATCCCAAAAAGCATCATGAGTATGAAATCTCTCAAGGGGGAGTTGTTAGGAAAAACACACTGCCTGTCCGTCCACCTAATGTTTTTCAGATCGCAATATTCGCCTGTCCCCACAGATGATATAAAAGACCCATGATTGGGCCTTCCATAGAAACAAAGACAGGGGGGAATGTGGGGCTGCCGGGGCTGGCAGGTGGCCTGGACCTGGGTTTCTGTTTCCCCTGAAATGGTGGGATTCCCTGCCCCCATCAGGTAACCTGGAGCCAGCCAATCAACATGCGCCTAGCAAGAAAAAGGGAACCTATCAGGGGAAAGCTGTAAAGCCCGCGAACGCCCAAGTTCCAAAAAAGCCCGTGAAGGTTTGGGCCAATAAGATTACTTTGCAAACATGTAACCAATCCGCTTAAGCCAGCTACCAACTGCTTATGCACACCTTATAAATTGGGTAACAGCTTGGGTTCAGCACTCTCTGACCCCGTACCACTGCGTTGGACGCGCGGCGGGAGACCTGACTCGAGTCAGCAATAAAATTCCCTTTTTCTGCGAGTTGCATTGTCTTGGAAGCCTTCTCTCTTCCCGCTCGGGGATTCAGACATCGGGCATAACACCAGGCAGCCCCCAGCTCTTTCCTAGTGTCTGAGCAGCAATGTTGAGATGAGAAGGGAGAGAAATGGGCACAGCAGGTGCTGCTTCTTGGACTCTGCAGAGGCAGGCTGCTTTTGCAAGAGCTCTAGGTCATTGTGCAACTTGCTGGTCTTCTCTGGACCTTGGATTCCTGGACATCCGTGAAACACAGACACTGACACTACAACTAAACTCTCAGGGTTGCAGTGAGATACCGATGAGATCGTGGGCTGAGGGTGCTCTTTGAACTCTAATGTGTGTTTAGAGCCATGAACATCAGTGGCAAATGTCCAGAACCCAGGTGGGGGCAAAATTGACTGAGTCAACAGGGCCAAAGTTTGCCCTTCTTTTCTCTGGAAACTGGCACTGTAACCTCAGGTTACAGGGTAGGTATAAATAGTCATTAGTGGCTGAGGAACTTCAATTTGCCTGGAGGTTCTGAAGCCCTAGAGGAAGCAACAGTGAGTGTCTCTGTCCTTGCCTCTCAATTTGCTTTCCTGTGTCTAGTGAGTATCTTCCTGCCTGAATGGGAGCTTTATCCTACTGGTGCTGAGGAAGGCAGGGTCTGTGTAGCTGCTCCAGTCTAGGAGGGTGAGTGTTGGAGGTGGGGCACAAGGTAATAATGGATGCTCTACACTGTGTTCATTTTGTTTGATGGGAGGTGTGTTTCCTGGGCTGGGAGAAGGGGAGAGGTGGATGTGACATCCAACCAGATCTCTGATGCTGTTGTCTGGAAGTTCCCATGGAAAATGGAATTCATCGTCCTCCTGGAAGGAGGCACTTCTCTGGCCAGAAAGCCCCTTCCCTCCCACTACCTCAGCCTGCCAGCGACCCTCTGTCCCTTGTTTGCACAGGTCACTCAGGCTTGCTTTCGAGTCTTTCCAATGCCCATGAGCCCTTTCCATGGTCAAAGCTTTATAATTTCTGCCTGAGAGAAGAAAGAAGCCCAACAGTGGGACTGACCCATGTCCTGTACCCACCCCAGATCTCATGTAGCTCCTGAGTCCCTTTCTGATGGTAACTGGAAGCTCTATTGGACATCTGCTCTTTCCTCCCCTGAAGCCAGCCTTTCCCTAACTGTGTGTCTCACATGTCCCTTCCTCCATGAGGCTGCTGGCCCAACTCCTCTTGGAAGTCAGGACAGACTCTAGGTATGCCAGGGACTTTCCTCGTGGAGCTCAGGAATGACAAACCCTGGTACACACACAGTCATGCTCCCATCCTGTGCTCAGGACAGACCTCACCCAGTTTAGGACTCTGGCTTTTTTTCAGACAGCACTGCAGACCTCCAATACTAGTCTGTCCAGAACAGCAAGTGAGAGGAAATGAGTCTGCCTTGTCACAGCTAAGCAAACCACCTTACTGATACAGAAAAGGATAGGCAGGTCCAGAAGGGGACAGGTCCCACCTGAGGGCACTCAGTGAGTCCCTCCCGATAAGATAGATGGCCTCAATGAGAAATTCTACATCCTGGTCACAGTACCACTGGCAAGGATGACAAGCCCCAAAAGGGATGACACAGAGCATCTGAGAGTAGATTCATGCTGCTGGCAGACCAGCTGATCTGCTCATATCCTCCCTGACCAGACTTTACCCCACGTTTCCCTAAACTGCTTTTGGATCCCTGCTGCTCTTGTCTCCAGAGGATGGGAGAGGAGATGAGGGAAGGGCTTCTCCTGATCTCAAGGAGCTGGGCCAGCCCTAATCCTCATCCTTGGATGAAGAGCACCCCCTCTTTCTATTCCTCTGCCTAGGACATGCTTCTCCTCCCTCTCTCCATGTTGCTCCTGCTTCCACAGTCCCAGAGTTCCCTGGGTGAAGAAATGGATATCTATTCTGAGAAAACACTCACCGATCCCTGCACCCTGGTTGTGTGTGCCCCACCAGCGGATAGCCTTCGTGGTCGTGATGGACAAGATGGAAAAGAAGGCCCCCGGGGGGAGAAGGGGGATCCAGGTAGAACTGGGACCATGGGCCTGTCCTGGTGGGAAGGGGTGGACACTGGGGTTGTAACCAAGCCAGAAACTGAGTCTTCTGCTCGGGAAGCCTTATAGATAATCTTCTTCCTAAATGGGTGGGTTTCACCCAGATTTTGAGCCCACCTAAAACAGAGCTTTACTGGCTGCCCTGAGCCTCCAACTTCATCTCCAGCTGTCCTGATTCCTCCCCTAGAATCTACTGAATCCAACCAACCCAAGAATGTGCAAAGAGCGAGTAATGACTGGTATTTGGAGTCATCTGCTCTAGAATTTAATTACTGTCCATTTGGATTAAATGGTTCCTCTCCAGGGTGTTAACGATTTTTAATATTTAATTAGGTTCTACTCCATGATGGGTGGGAAAGGATGAGACACTGTAGCCCCATACTCAAGCCTGAATAAAGGATTTCCCCTAAATATATTACAGAGGGAAAGAAAGGAAGCTTGTATTTCTTTGTCCAGCCCTGTGCTTAGGAGTTCCCTTGAGTAGTTTATTTAATCCCACCAAAAGTCTAACAAGTGATGCATTAATCTCATTTGATAGGGAAGACAATTGTGACACAAAGATGCTAGGTAAAACCCAACCTGGAAGGCAAAAAGGACATGAGTTTCTTTTTCAGACACATCTGTGCTTATCTACTAGCTCTGTTTCAACAACAGAGTCCCCTAGGGAAAAGTCACTCAGTGTTTCTGAGTCACAATTTGCTCATCTGTGGATGGGACTACTATGACCACACAGTGACAAATAGTTGAGCCAAGCCTCCCCCCCCCTCGTTTTTTTTGGGGTGAGGCTTTAGGCTAATGTTGCATCCTCTTGCTGTAATCAGCAATCAGGTGGATTCTCCTGAGGTTTCCCAAGATACTGCTTATTAAGGGAAGTGTCTGAGAAACACTGCCCCACAGGAGAAGATCTAGGTGTTACTGGCAAGAAGTGAGAATTCAATGAACCAGCAACAAGGACGAGGGCACCACCATGGCACTAAACCAGGGCTGTGGAGGGATCAACTGAGGTCTTTTAACTTTCTCTAGTTTGTATTTTGGTTGGGGAAGAAGGAAATGAGCAACATTTGTAGGATCCTTGTTGCTGGTTCCTACACACACCAGTCTTTTTAAGTATCTGTCTGTCCTTTACAGACAGAAATTAGCTTCCAGCCTTAATAAGGCTGCCTAGAAGTGAACTCAATAGTGGGGTGGTATTCAAGGTACGAGCATTCTCTAGCTCTCAGAGGGGCCCTGAATTGAATCCCAGGGCAGGGGAGGGGTGGGGACTTTTCCTACAGTGGCCCCTCAGCTGCATGGATGTTCCCCAGACCATCGTTTCTTGTGTTTTCCAAGCCTGGCCTCGAGTCAGTGCTTGGAGAGAGAACAGTGCACAGTTGGGCCAAGACCAGGCTCTACACTGGCTCCCCAGATGCAGGCACTGCTGTCCTTCAATTGTGAGTGATGGGTCTGAGAATTTCCTGAAGATCCCAGCATCCTCAGATCCTGACCAGTAGGGCTGGATGTGGCCAGAGTCTGCACTGGGGACAACCTCCCCCACAGATTCTGACACACATGTTCCCAAGAACCTGATGTGAAGGACAAGATGGGCCTGAGAGGAGAGACCCTTGAGCAGAGGTAGAGGGTGGGGCTGGGTCACTTGGTGATGCGCCAGACGTGTCATGCAGGGCCAATAACACCTGGACCCTGCTTGGGGGCTGTATATCCAGGGACAATTCCATCTTTCCTCAGTGTCTCTGAGATTCCTGCCCAGAAGGGGGCAGTGAGAGAGTCCGTCCAGGGGGGCAATTCTCCCCTGGGAGTGAAACCTCACACCCCACACATCCCCACCACTCAGCTCTGCTGATGTCTCTGAGCTCATTTCCTTCCCCTCCTCCCACACTCCCTGGGCACTGACCACACTGGCTCCTTGTTGGTCCCTGAGCACACACACCCCCCCGCCTACCCAGGGCCCTGTCCTTGCTCTGTGCATACACGTCCCCATGGCTCACTCCTCACCCTCTTCACAGCTGCACGCAAGACTCCCTCTCTGGCCATCGTATTTAGAAGACACCCCCACCAATTCTCTAGGCTTCAATTTACCTCTGTAGCACTTATTCTGATCTTATTATCATATGTTAAACATTTTCCTTTTGGTTATGTATTTCTACATAGTTGAGTTTAAGCTCCATGAGGGAGGGTTTTATGTTTGTGTTTTTTTTTTTTTTTTTCCATTAAGAATCCCAGAATTTAGGACAGCACCTTGTATCTAGTAGAAGCTCAGTGAATATTTGTGGAATAAATGAATGTAAATGGCCAGGAGATAAGGCATTTAAGTACAGATTTGTATTTCAGTCATTCAGTCCCTGTCTGACTCTTTGTAACCCCATGGACTGCCCCATGCCAGGATTCCCTGTTCTACCTTATTTCCTAGAGTTTGCTCAGACTTATGTCCCTTGAGGTGGTGCTGCCATCAAACCACCCCCTTCTCTGTCATCACCTTCTCCTCCTGCCTTCAATTTGCATGGGGGTTATTTCAGGGGAGACTGGAGCTTCTTGGGGGACAACATCTTTAGGAGATGTTTAGGCTAAAGATCTTTTAGCCCCATCTTTTATGCACTCCCACTTCCAAGGAGATTCAGTGTCACTAACCGGGCTGGTCCTTTTCCCCAGGGCTTCCAGGCATGCCTGGTCCAGCTGGGAGAGAGGGTCCCTCAGGGAGGCAGGGGAGCATGGGACCTCCGGGCACACCAGGCCCCAAAGGAGAGACTGGGCCCAAAGGTAGGAGGGTGGTATGTGGTGGGTGAGGGAGGGAGACGGGAGGGGTGACATGGGCAGCCCTGGTGGGGACCAAGGTATGTGCACAGTGCCTGGAAAAGCCTGGAACCTCTGCACCTGGTCACCCTGGCCTGGGCCTCTCCACCCACATTCCCACACTGACTGAATTTCCCCAATGCCGTTCGCAGAGGAGACCAGGCACTCAGGAGCAGTCTCCCAGGTCGCTCTCTCACCTGGAGCTGTGCGTGACAAGCTGCACTGCTAGGAAGTGGGACCTGCTGAGCACACTCTCAGCCATGTTTCTCCAGTGTGTTCCCTCTGCAGGAGGAGTGGGTGCCCCAGGCATGCAGGGCTCCCCAGGTCCCACAGGTCTCAAAGGAGAGAGAGGTGGCCCCAGTGAGCCTGGAGCCCCTGGAGGTGCTCGTGTGGCAAGTGAGCAATGAACATGGGGCTGGGCTCATGCTCCCTTTGCCCACTACCACCAGCCACCAGGTCAGAGCTGGCATTCCAGGATGAGAGCCAGTGTTGGGTTCTAGGAACTGTCTGTCTCCAGGGAGAGGATGGTTTGAGCAGCAGGGTATGTCTGTATCCAGGGAAGGCTGGTTGTTGGGTTTTGGGACAGGCAATGTACAGAGAGAATGCAAGGAGTGGTTGCAGGCACAGACGGACATTTGTACAGGGGGAGGGCATACTGCCAGGGATATGACAGTCCATGTACTGGGGGAGGTGAAAAGTGCTGGAAAGTGTGCCCAGAACTCACACAACTATTTTCTGATCCCAGGGCCTGTTGGTCCACAGGGACCTTCAGGTGCCATGGGCCCCCCAGGACTAAAAGGGAACAGAGGTGATCCTGGAGAAAAAGGAGCAAAAGGGGATTGTGCATTTTCAGGTAAGAAAGCTCTGGGGGCTCTAGTGGGTGTGGAGGGGCCAGCAGGCCCTCTTCAGTCCAGCACCTCCTCTCATGCATCCCACATCCTTATTCCTCCCCCAAGATGCGTCACCCTTCCCTGAGGCCTGGGTTCTGAGTGACCCCAGGCAGTGCTGGATCTGTCTTCACTTGGCCTCTCTCTCCTGCAGAAGTTAATACTCTGAGGCAGCGGATGACAAACTTAGAGGGAGAAGTACAACGCCTCCAGAATACTGTCTCTCAGTATCGGAAAGGTGAGCTCCTGGACCTGACCCTGAGCTGGCACCAAAGGTGGACCTCAGACTGAGTCTGGGCTTGGCTTGGAGTTTGCTGGGCTGGGTCTAAATTGGACTTGCTGGGACCATGATTGGGACTGGACCTAGACTAAGAGCAGGAGCGGGGCTAAGGACAGGGCTGGGACAGAGCCATGCCCCACGTGCTCCAGGAGCTCAAGTAGACACAAGTGACAAGGAGGAGGATGCGGTCCATGTCACCAGTTCAGCAGATGTTCACCACAGCCTACCCTGGGCGGGTTCCTATGACAGACAAGGGGTCACCCAACGTGGGATGCATTTCTTCCCTCTGTGGGGCCAGGTGTACAAGTGCCCAGAGAAGCAGCCGCACAGCCCAGGGCAGCAGAGAATCCAGGACTGGTCCTGAAGGCAGGGGTGGGATGCTGCCTGTGGGGTTCAAGGCTGCTGGGGACCTGACCTTGGTGTGTGGCCACCAAGTATCTCACCCTAAAAATGTTCTGAGTCTGGCAGGGGCAGTCTGCCTCCAGTATCTGGCCAGTGCTGCATTCTCCCTACATCTGCTTAGGTATTTAAAGCAGAGATTGTTCCCTAAGCCTGGATCCTAAACAGGCCGAGGCATCCTGGAGCACACACCTGAGTTCCCTGTGCCTTTGGGACTCTCCACCAACTGCACCTTCTCCTTCTCTGCTTTCTCTGAAGTCAGCTTTGAATCCACATTATTCATGAAACCTCAGTGATTGAAAAAAGAGTTTTCTGAAGGTGCCGGGTGTAAAAAGGCCTGATCTGGTGAGACATAGTGTTGGCTCCTATGGACTCAAGCCAACTAAGTATTGAAGTAGTGGGATGAGCATTTCCAGCAGTTCATGTCTTCCTTCATATCTGCACACCTATTTACTCCCTCATATGAGGACTGATACAAACAAAGCAGAACTTCGGCATATGCGCTGGCCACACATGTGTACCTAAAGACCACTCAGTCCACACCACCTACATACATGAACACACATGCACACCGATGCACACCTATCACCCAGATGAATGGATGTAAACCAAACATGGCACACGAGCTGGTGTGCCACCATGACTACATGGAAAATGTGGTCTCCAACTGCTTATTGAAGCTACTCAGAGGAAAAAGGCAGTGGGTCAGGATGCTGCCTGGTTTTTGAACCAGTCCAGTGAGCCCTCTTAGGAGCCCTGAAGATTTCCATGAATGATCCTGGAAGTCAGAGTGGTATGGATGGGATGGCGCAAAAAGAGATACTTAAACACCACATAGGGGGTGTTGTTATATAGTGTACCTCTACCTTGGAAATAAGAAATTCGACTCTGAAAAGGGAAGTGACTTTCCCTTGTCACCTGGGTTGTCATTGCCAGTGTGGGGCTGAACACATGACTTTCTGAGGCCCAGATAGGGCTCTCTCCAAAGCTGATCCCACCCTGCCCTCCTGCCCCCACGCAGAGCTCTGAGATTCCGTCATCCCCTGCTCAGTGGTCCAGGGAGGCTGACTGGCTGTAGCATCACCTGCAAGCATATGGAAGCCAACACTGGACTGCCCCCAGTGCAGAGGTCAGCACTTGGCTGCTCTCAGATGCACCCCTGTCCTCCCTTTCTCCTCACCCCTTCACACAGCACAGAAGAGCTCAGACAACTCCACACACCCGGTCATCACGTGCATGGGTGAGAGTCAGCTGCCTGTGTGGAGTTTTCCCCACTCTCAGGAGCTGCCCCGGGCTCTAAGTGTCATTTCCCTGCCACAGTCCTTCCTGTTTACACAGTAATTAAAGTCCCGGCTTCTGGTGAACATCACGGGGAGGAACAGAAAGTGCATGTGGGAGCTTTAGTGTCACATCCAACAAGGTCTGATCCTCATCTACATTTGACAGTTGGGCGACTTTAGGCCTCTTGCATAAGCACCTGAGTTCCAGGGTCCTCACCTCTTACATGACCAGTGCTCGGGAGCTAAGTGCCTTGCTTTTTTCTACCTGGTACCCTGGTACCCTGGTGGGAGCTGGGGACTCCATTTGGATCACAAGGTCTAGGTGCTGCCACATCTCCAACCTGACTCTTCTTAATTCCCCTAGCGGCGCTCTTCCCACCTGGCCTGGCTGTTGGGGAGAAGATCTTCAAGACGGCAGGTGTTGTAAAATCATATTCAGATGCCCAGCAAGTCTGCAGAGAGGCTGGGGGACAGCTGGCCTCGCCGCGCTCTGCAGCTGAGAACGAGGCTGTGACACAGCTGGTCAGAGCCCAGAACAAGCAAGCTTACCTGAGCATGAATGACAACACCACAGAGGGCAGGTTCACCTACCCCACGGGGGAGTCACTGGTCTATTCCAACTGGGCCAGCGGGGAGCCCAACAATAAGGCCAAAGACGGAGGCCCAGAGAACTGTCTTGAGATCTATTCTGATGGCAAATGGAATGACATAGAATGCAGTGAGCAGCGCCTCGTGATCTGCGAGTTCTGAGCCCCTGGGGAGGAAGAGGGAAATGCCAGGGTTGTGTGCTGCCAGCATCTCAATAAAAAGGTGAACCTCTGCTGCTCACGGCTTTCCCACTGAGCCATAGGATGAGACCAGAAGGCAGGCCACTTATGGAACTCCTTCCTCAGAATAAAGTTCTAAACTGTCTTCACACTTGGAAGACATGTCAGAAAGAAGGGAGGGGGGCAGCCTGCTTTTCCAGGGGCAAGGGCTAAACGGAGGTCTCCAAGCCTCCCCTGTTGAAAAATTCAGCACCTCTGCCTCACCAAGATAGATGTCTAGCCCTCCATCTCCGCCAACCATCGGCCACATATGACCCCACTGGTCACTGCCTCCTCCTTCCCTTTCCTCTCTGGCCTTCAATCTTCTTATCCTTCAGTCTCTTTCTCTCACCTCTCCTCCTCTCCTGACACTCACAGAGGGGAGCAGGATCCTCAGCTCTGGCTCCCTTCTCTCCTTGCACTCCCTCTAGACATGGGCTCATTCTCTCCCATGGTTTCAAATCCCTTTTATTGATGCCTCCCCCAGGTAGAGCCCTGTTTGGACCTCTCTCCAAAACCCAGACTCCTCTAACCAAGGTATGCTGCAGCCCCGGGGCTTGAAGGTCACAGTGGAGGGAAGCACCAGCTTCTCTGGCCATATTGAGTGGCCTTACACCCAGTAGAATCACCTCACCCTTGATCTTGACCACCCAGGATCTCTTTCTTCCCATGACAATGTGACTGTGGATCGCTCATCAGAGAATGTACAATTCACAGTCCTAATCCCTTCTGAACTTTCAGGCAGAGAGGGTGCCCAGCTATGTTCAGATTCATCCCCAAACTCTTCCTGCCTTGAAGTACAAGGGATGTTCATCTTCACTCTGCCTCAGAGATAGGTTAGTCAAATGCTTCTCATTTTAGAGAAATGGAAATCAAGACACAGAGATGAAGAGAACTTGCATAGGTAGTAAACTCGGAGATAGTGTGCCTCTGGGCTGGACAACTGGTGTTTGTCAATTCAAGTAAAATTCAAGTTTTATTCTCACCTAGACACTCTGAGAACAAAGCTAGTGGCAAAAGCTGAGCTTTGCTAAAGCAAAGCGATATGGTGCCCACTCCTGAGTTCAACAAAGTCTTCCCTGTCTACACATGCACAGGATAGCTTCTTGCGGGTCAAAAAGGGAGGGGCCCGACCCCATAATAAGTGTGGACATGCACCAATAAGACCCTGACATGGGATGTATCTTAGAAAACAGTTTCACAGGCACCTGGGGGAGGGTCCATGGCCCAGTCAGTTGTAAGAAATTAACAAGATTTAAGGTTAAAAAGAGGTAAACAAAGTCCCTGAAGGACTGTCTTACATAAGTCATTTATGTCACTTTTTACTGCACTCTGCCTCATTCAGGACATCCTCACTCCACCATGGGTATGTGTCTCTGCTTAGCTCTGACTTACTGCACTCCTCCTCATTAGAGAGGATGCCCATACCCTTTCTCTCTGGGGGCATATTTCTGCTTTGCTTCTGTCTTAAATAAACAACCTGCTTCTCTGTATGCTCTGCCATACCGTGTGCTGTGTCTCTAATAATAAACTTTGTACCTATTTATACTTTTTGCCTCCTTGAAACATTCTTGCTTTCAAATGGGGGAAAGAGCCAGAGTCACTTTGCTTCTAGTCTCTAGTTCCTGGTGGTGTGTTGACTAGGATTCCTGGGGTTTCATCCAGTCTACCCAGGTTCCATCCCTGGGCAGGGAAAGGGAAATAAGATATCTCTTCAGAAGCACTCGCTGCTCTCCCTCTGAGATCAGGAGCACTGGTGCTACAACTCACTCATGTAAAAGGCCATCTGATGCCAGAACTTACATTTGTGGCTTGTAAGTTTTGACCATAGGCCTCTGTATATTTACTTGATTTTATTGACACACTACTGCAAAGAGTTCCAGTAGAGCTAGTCAAAACCCTAAAGGATAATGCCATCAAGGTGCTGCATTCAACATGTTAGCAAATCCAGAAGACCCAGCAATAGCCACAGAACTGGAAAAAGTCAATCCTCACCCCAGTTCCCAAGAAAAGTAGCAGTAAAGAATGTACTAACTGTTGGACAATTGCACTCATCTCCCATGCTAGTAAGATCATGGTTAAAATTTTGCATGCCCGTCTTTAGCATTGTGTGAACCAAGAAATTCCAGAAATCCAAGCTGGGTTTAGAAAAGGAAGAAGAACCAGAGATCATATTGCCAACTTTCGCTGGATTGTAGAGGAAGCAAGGGCATTCCAGAAAGACATCTATCTCTATTTCATCGACTATGCTAAAGCCTTTGACTGTGTGGATCATAACAAACTGTGCAAAGCTCTTAAAGAGATGAGCATACCAGACCATCTTACCTGTTTCCTGAGAAACCTGTACGTGGGTCAAGAAGCAACAGTCAGAACCCTGTGTGAAACAACTGATTGGCTCAAGATTGAGTAAGGAGTACAACAGGGCGAACTGCTGTTCCCCTATTTATTTAACCTACATACTGAGCACTCCATGAGAAATGTCGGGCTGGATGAGTTACTAGCTGGAATCAAGATAGGTGGGAGAAACATGGCTACCTCAGATATGCAGATGGTACCACTCTATGGGCAAAAGGCAAAGAGGAACTAAAGAGCCTCTTGATGAGAGTGAAGGAAGAGGGTGAAAGAGCCAGCTAAAAACTAAATATTAAAAAAAAAACCCTAAAATCATGACATCCAGTCACATTACTTCATGGCAAATAGAAGGGGGAAATGTGGAAGTAGTGACAAATTTCCTCTTGGGCTCTAAGATCACTGCAGATGATGACTGCAGCCATGAAATCAGAAGACGATTTATTCTTGGCAGGAAAGCTATGACAAACCTAGACAGCGTGCTGAAAAGCAGAGACATTGCTCTGCCAACAAGGTCCATACAGTCAAGGCTATGGTTGTTCCAGTGGTCATGAACAGTTGTGAAAGCTGGACCATAAAGAAGCAGAATGCCAAAGAATTGATGCCTTCAAACTGTGGTGCTAGAAAAACTCCTGAAAGTCGCTTGGACAGCAAAGGAGATCAAACCAGTCAATCCTAAGGGAAATCAACTCTGAATACTCATTGGAAGGACTGATGATGAAGCTCCAGTAGTTTGGTCATCTGATGCAAATGGCTGACTCTATGGAAAAGTCCCTTATGCTGGGAAAGATTGAGGGCAGAAGAAGATGAGGGCATCAGAGGATGAGATGGCTGGAAAGCATCACCGATGCAATGGACTTGAACTTGGACAAATTTGTGGAGATGGTGAGGGACAGGGAGGCCTGGTGTGCTCCAGGCCATGGGGTTGCAAAGAGTCAGACCCAAGTGGTGACTGCACACTGCAAAGAAAAATTTAAACGACATCTGTACTTCAGAATTTGGAATGAGGCCTGAAGGAACCACAGGCTCATGGAAAGGGTTGATGAATACCCCTCCTCCAGACAGGAAACCAGCCACTCTTTCCTTTGTTCCCAGGGACCAGGAGGACTGACCTCTCTGGCCCTTTCTGAATAGGACCCCCAAGTCCCACCCCTCTTCCCAACACACTTGCAGCCACAGTGTGTATATGGGACAGCAGGTCTGAAAACAAAGCCACACCTCTCAACAGCATGCATGCAGCTCAGGCTCCTGCTAAGATCTTTCTCCTGTTACAGAAAATATCCTCAATTTCTGATAGTACCCAAAATATAAACAGTAATGAGCAAACAGCTCTTTAGTATAAAGACCATGCCTGGTCATTCTTATCAAGGGAGTTTAGAGCAGCCTGTTTTTATGGCATATAAGACAAACAACTGGATCTAGTTGAGCCCAAGGGAGGCATTATTTTTCTGAGAACAGAGAATTCTGAATTGACTTTAGAAGGACTGGTGGCACAGGCAACCTTGTGCTACCTCTCTGGCTTCTGCCTCTCTCTGCCCATCCTCACCTCTTTCCCTTCTTTACACAGCAATTTCCTCTGTGTCCAGGTCTCAAGATCATAGAGATCAGAAACTCTTGCTCTCTTGCTTGACATCAATTCCAAACTATGTGGAAATGCATCTACCTATCTCAGATGCCCACCTCTCATCCAGTCAACTCACTCTGGACATAGCCCAACATGGCCATGGGATGCATGGGAGGTCATTCTGACCTGAGAAGATGCTCTATGGGTGATCACTACTCATCCCAATATGTAAGCCATGCCTATTTCTTGACAAGGGGGAACTGTGTGACTCTCTAGGAAGAAAAAATACTCCTGTGTTGCTGAAGTCTTCAAATGCTGAGACCCCAAAGCCTAGGAAGAAGCTTCAGATCAACCTGCACCATGGGCCTGATGGGAGTCTGGTTTGCATCTCTCCAGCACAGAGAATAAGTAAAGAGAGTCATTTGGGCTCTGCAGACACAGTCCGATTAAAGCAGAGGAAAGAGGCAAGTATTTCAGAAAATGCAGGTTTTTAACCATTGTTTAACACAGAGGTCTCTCCCTCCTACACCATCAGTCATGAGCAAATGTCAACATGGATCTCCAATCACATCAGCCCCACCCCAACCATAGTAGCCATGACCCTAGTTTAGTAGCCTAGATACCAAGTGAAGCCAGAGCTGTGGTCCTCTTATTTTTGAAATGTTATGACACTCACAACGCCAGCTGACAACATGGGAGCAAGCTGGGATCCTTCCATGTCTGACAGTGTTGTTGTTCAGTTGCTCAGCCATGTCTGCCTCTTTGTGACCCCATGGACTGCAGCACACCAGGCTTCCCTGTCCTTCACTCTTCTTATCCTTCAGTCTCTTTCACTCACCTCCCCTCCTCTCCAGACACTCCTCAGAGGGAAGCAGGAGCCTCAGCCCTGGCTCCCTTCTCTCCTTGCACTCACTCTAGGCTTGGGCTCCTTCTCTCCCATGGTTTCAGATTCCTTCTATTGAGGCCTCCCCCAGGTAGAGCCCTGTTTGGACCTCTCCCCAAACCCCAGAATCCTCTCACCAGTGCAATCCGTAGCCCTGGGGCTTGGAGGTCATCGCGGCTGCCCCTTGCTGGGAGGGAGGTACTAGCCTCTCTGGCCATATTGAATGGCCTTACACGCAGTAGAATCTCCTCACCCTTGACCTTGACCACCCAGGACCTCTTTCTTCCCGTGACAGTGTGACTGTGGATGGCTCATCAGAGAATGTACCATCTGCACAGTCCTAATCCCTTCTGAAGTTTCAGGCAGAGAGGGTGTCCAGCCATGTTCAGATTCATCCCCCAACCTCTTCCTGCCTTGAAGTTCAAGGGATGTTCATTTTCACTCTGCCTCAGAGATAATCTAGGCAAACCCTTCTCATTTTACAGACATGGAAACCAAGACACAGAGAGGAAGGGAACCTGCACTTCGTAAGCTAGGAGATCGTGTGCCTCTGGGCTGGACACCTGGTGTTTGTCAAGTCGAGTAAAATTCAAGCTTTGTTCACACCCAGACACTCCAAGGACAAAGCTAGTGGCAAAAGCTGAGCTCTGCTATAGCAAATAGATAAGGTACCCACTCCTGAGTTCAGCAAAGACTTCCCTGTCTACACATGCACAGGAAGGCTTCTTGGGGGTGGAAAAGAGAGGAGGCTTCACCCCTGGTATGTGTGGACATGGACCAATAGGCCTCTGTGGTGGGATCTTAGAAAACATTTTCACATGTACCTTTTGAGGGTCCGTGGACCAGTCAGGTATGAAGGTATTAACAAGATATTTGGCCAAAGGTAACAAAGACCCTAATGGACTATCTTAAATAAGTCATTTATGTCACTTCTTTACTGCACTCCCCTGCATTCAGGATGACCACACTCCACCACGGGGTGTGTGTGTCTGCTTAGCTCTGACTTACTGCACTCCTCCTCATTAGAGAGGATGCCCATACCCTTTCTCTCTGGGGACGTGTTTCTGCCTTCTTCTGTCTTAAATAAACAACCTGCTTCTCTGTGTGCTCTGCCATACAATGTGCTGTGTCTCTAATAATAAACTTTTAATCTATTTACAGTTTTTGCCTCCTTGAAACATTCTTGCTTTCAAATGGGGGAAAGAGCCAGAGTCACTTTGCTTCTAGTCTCTAGTCTCTGGGGTGTGTTGGCTAGGATTCCTGGGGTTTCATCCAGGGTACCCAGGTTCCATCCCTGGGCAGGGAACTAAGATATCCCTTCGGGAGCGCTCACTGCGCTCCCTCCGAGATCAGGAGCACTGGTGCTACAATTCACTCATGTAAAAGGCCATCTGACCCCAGAATTTGCACTTTCAGCTTGTAAATCTTTACACCAAAGGCCTCTGAATACTTAGTTGATTTCATTGACTCACTACTGAAAAGAAAATTTTAAATGAAATCTGTACTTCAGAAATTGGAATGAGGCCTGTATAACCACAGGCTCAGGGAAAGGGGTGATGAATACCCCTCCCCTAGATGGGAAATGGGCCACTCTTTCCTTTGTTCCCAGGAACCAGGAGGACTGACCTCTCTGGCCCTTTCTGAATAGACCCCCAAGCCCCACCCCTCTTCCCAACGCACTTGCAGCCCCACTGAGTATATGGAACAGCAGGTCTGAAAATCAAAGCCAGATATCTCGACAGCATGCAGCTCAGGCTCCTGCTAAGAACTTTCTCCTGGTACTGAAGATATCCTCAGTTACTGATAGTATCTGAAATATAAACAATTACACTATAGTGAGCAAACAGCTCTCCAGTACAAAGGTCTCACCTGGTCATTCTTATCCGGGAGTTTAGACAGCCTGTTTTTATCACACATTAGAAAAACAACTGTATCTAGTTAAGCCCAAGGGGAGGCATTTTTTTCTGAGAATGGAGAATTCTGAATTGACTTGAGAAAGCCTGGTCAGTGACGGGGCAGTGGGGGGGGGGGGGGGGGGGGGGGGGCTGGGGGAGGGCAGAGGCAAACTGTGCTATCTCCCTGGCTCCTGCCTCTCTCTGCCCATCCTCACCTCTTGGTTATCAGTTGGGAGAGGGGTGAGGGCAATATAGAGGTGTGGGAGCTGGAGGTTCAAACTACTGGATGTAAGATAGGCTCAAGGGTATGTTGTATAACCTAGGGAATACAGCCAATATTGTGTAGTACCTGTGAGTGGAAAGTAGCCTTTAAAATAGTATAAAAACACAAAATTTAAACAAAAACAGAAGTTAAATACTTGGTTCACAGGAGTTTCTTTGTTTAGATTTGATTCCAAATGCAGCAAGAGGAAACTAGAATAACTATTTGTCCAGTAGAATGTGTTGGTAATTGTGTCCTTTTGTGTCAATGAAATCATCAGAGACCATTTTGAAACCTGTTTTATGTTTTGTATGCTCTTGCCTATGAGGAGATACCAGGTCAAGTGAAGACAGACACCCATTGACACAACAGTAGGTTATAGGCTGGGGGAGGAAGAGGCTGAAACATCAGAACACAAAGTAATAGATTAAACAAATTGAGAGAATGTCATGGAATAGATCATATCATTGATTGAATGTATTTTCTATTCTTTTCTGTCTGAAAGGCCAAACTTAGATGCATATTATGTGAATAGAGCTAAATTAGACACGATTCAATTTTGGGGTCACAACAT
Source organism: Odocoileus virginianus (assembly GCF_023699985.2). NCBI lineage: Eukaryota > Metazoa > Chordata > Mammalia > Artiodactyla > Cervidae > Odocoileus > Odocoileus virginianus. The sequence goes on from NC_069680.1 coordinate 68,952,823, forward strand.
TTCCTAAAAGGAGCATGAGGTCTTGACCCACTGTGGACATTTGGATCAATAACCTGTGAAGGTAGTTTAATTTTTGGCAGGAGTACTTGGCTTAACAGCTTTGGTGAGGTCACACAGCATGCAGTGACGAGTGAGTGGAAGTAGCCAGCACATATTACGTTATGTTTCTCAAGTTAGTAAAAGTCAGTTCATTTATTTGGAGTTATCATGCATGTGAATAGCATAAACCTCACTTGAAAAGAAACTCTGCTCACATAGATTAAGACCTTGAAGAATGCTTTTTGATCAGCTGAAGATTCTTTTAAGATATGCTCAAATATTCAATAATCATGTCATCCTTGGATTTTTTAAAATTTAAAGTGGTTGGTATAACCATACTTTTCTATGAACTCAGAAAGGAAAAGAAAACCCAGAAAATTCATGATATCTATATTTTTTTTTAAGCAGTAGTGTTCTGAGGAGTAGGCAAATAGTAGCTCTTAAGGACACATTGAGAAATTTTGAAAGCTGGTCATTAAACCATTTGTAGATTATATGCATGAAAATTAGAAAACACTATGAAGAAGTACTTTTTACTTTGATGAGCTACTTTACCAACACACCACTAGATAGATGTATATGATAAGCAAATATCCTACTTCATAAACAAAGATGAACAAATCCTGGCATTTGGATGGTAACTTCCCTGCTATCACTGGCAAAAAGGAGGCTTAGAAATAGGGTGGTGTACTATCATTCAAAACTATTCACCAAAAGTCATTAAAGTAGGCATATTCAAAATGTTTTTCATGTCCTTTGTGCAAATTTTCATATAATTCTTTTCAGAACAGAGTATCAGTAAAATGTTGGGCTTTTAAGTGAATCAATATGCTTCCTTCTATTAGAGATGATAAATTATTTACCAATGGTTATTGCTTTAGTTTTGAAAGGAAATGTAATGCCAGTCAACTTAGGAGTTTCATGGTTAAAGATATTTTTATTATTTACTTTTTAAAGATACTGTTTTATTTCCTATTTTATTTCATGGTTTGTAATACAGCATTTCTACTCATGTAATTTAGACAGTGCCATTAACGATATCAGAGGAAAATGATATTTTTCATTATAGAACTATTTGGCAAATATACTGTTTGTTTTTCATTTCTATTATTTTTTATTTATTTTATTTTTATTTATTGTATATATTTATGAAATATAAATTTTATATTATATATTTATATATTTATTTATATTATATTCATATTTTGTTTATATTTATTTTATATTTTTTACTTATTTTATTTATTATTTTATTTTATTTTATTTATTTAAGAGACAATCTCACTTAAAGGCTTTTTAAAAATTAAAGTGTATTGAATTTACAGTGTGGCAGTCACTTGTGCTGTATAGCAAAGGGATTCAGCTATATATATAGCTGAATATATATATACATGCACACACATTCATTTTCCCGACTTTCTATCATGGTTTATCACAGGATATTGAATATATCTCACTATGCAATAAAGTAGGACCTTCTTATTTATCTAGTCTGTATATAATTGTTTGCATCTGCTAACCCCAAACTACAACACTATCCCTTCCCCATGGCCCCTAAAGAAGGTTTTAATTGAACAAATTATGGATCATCTACAATCAAAAATAGTATACATTTCTCTTTGTCTCTAATAACATGGATGTGTATTCTGAAATAATCACAATTGATATTTAAGTAAGACTTTAGAACCTATTTTATGTTTTGTTTTTAACACTAATATGTCATTTTCATATTTATATTGTCTTCTTAAATCATAATTTAAAATATTGCATTGTATTCTATCAGGTTAATATACTGAAACTTACTAGTCAACTTATTGTTTCCTCAGAAGAACTTGATTTCTATTCCTGTTTCTCATCCCTGGTTTTCTGAGAATGCCATGTTTATTTCTGGAAAAGTCTGTGTTATTGCCTAGAGGGCTATTTCCTAGAGGGTTATTTCCCTTGGCAGCTGTCACAATAAATCAGTAGTAGAATAATTTGCTGCAGCAAATATAATTTGTCCATTGTCTTAACACCATCTCAGAGATTCACCCTAGAGGGCCTAATGGCCAGTGTGGGTATTATGATAATCACATGGGAAACACCACCCTTTCCTTACAAGTATGGGGCTGACGCTTCCTCACCAGCTGCTGCCGCTGTTTAGTCCCTAAGTTGTGTCTGACTCTTTGCAATCTCATGGGCTGTAGCCTGCTACACCTCTCCTCTGTCTATGGGGTTTTCCAGGAAAGAATCCTGGAGTGGGTTGCCATTTCCTTCTCCAGGGGATCTTCCTGACCCAGGGATTGAACCTCGGGTCTCCTGCATTAGCAAGAGAATCTTTTACCGCTGAGCCACCTGGGAAGCACCCCTCACAGCTGTAGCCTCTTACTCACTTCCCACCTGCACTGGGGAAGAGGAATCCCTTTCACGTGACTCACTTCTGCTTCAGCTCCTACAGGGAATAATGAAGGCAGACTTCAGAAAGTTTTATTTTTTCTCCTTTGATGCTCATTGTCACAGTTTTCTCAGTCTTTTCTATATATGCTGTCTTTTTCCATCAGTTATCATTTTCTGTTTTCTTTCATTTTTTCCAGCGTTGTTTTATTTATTTACCATATTGCACACCTTTTCTTAGTCTTTTATATGCTTCCTTTTCTTGCCCACATGTCTCTATTAAAAAAAATTTTTTTTTCTCTGATTTTATTCCATTCTCTTTTCTTTCAGTTGTCACAGCACAGTGTTAGAAGAGCAATTTCTAAGTCAGGTTTTCTGGGTTAAATCTCAGCTCTGTCACTTACTAAATGCATGAACTTGGGCAAGATATTTGTTCTCTCTGTGCTTCAGTGTTCTCATCTGTAAAATAGGAATAAATCTAATTCTCCCATAAAGTTGTGTGAAGATTAAATAAATTATTACAGGTGAATTGTTTAGAAGTGTGCCTGGCCCATAAGAGTCTACTATTTATATTTTAATTGCTTTACACCCTTTATTTGTATCTCATTTTAATTCTCTTTGGCATCTCTGTCATTTCTTTTTTTTTTAAATTTTATTATTATTATTATTTTATCTCTATCATTTCTTTTTTTTTTTAAACAAGAAATACATTTTATCTTCCGTGATGTACTTTTACAATAGGGAAGAACATTTCTATTTCATTATAAGTTAATCACTAAAGGGATGTTGCCTATAAACTTAAATTATTTGTAATGGCTCATTTGTGGGAACCCTGCCTCCCAGCTAATGAGCTACCTTTGTTTAGCTCACAGGAAACACCCTGACCATGCCCAGCTATGAATAAATGCAAGAAGGAAGAAATTAACACATACCCTCCGGGCTCTGGGGAACCAGGACTTTATCCCCACCCCTCCTTCTTTAGTGTAAATGAAGCTTAAATTTCTAACTCAGGGATTCTTTGGGAAAGGTGTCCACCATATACTTTGTCTGCTGACTTTCTGGATAAAGTTGCTGTTCCTTGCCCCGACAACTCCTCTCTTGATTTATTGGCTTGTTGTGCAGTGAGCAGTCTGAACTTGGACTCAGTAACACTCTGGCCTATTCTGTTTTGTCCTAGTCTATTTATTATTTTTTAATACTGGTAATGACCCATTAAATTGATGTCATGGCCCCCTAGTGGATTAAGATCTGTAATTTGAAATATGCATATTGCCTTTTTTTCTTTTTTTATTTTATGTGGTTTTAATTTTATTTTTATTTTTTCATTTATTTTTATTAGTTGGAGGCTAATTACTTTACAATATTGTAGTGGGTTTTGCCATACATTGACATGAATCAGCCATGGATTTACATGTATTCCCCATCCCGATCCCCCTCCCACCTCCCTCTCCACCTGATTCCTCTGAGTCTTCCCAGTGCACCAGACCCGAGCACTTGTCTCATGCATCCCACCTGGGCTGGTGATCTGTTTCACTATAGATAATATACATGCTGTTCTTTCAAAACAACCCACCCTTGCCTTCTCCCACAGAGTCCAAAAGTCTGTCCTGTACATCTGTGTCTCTTTTTCTGTTTTGCATATAGGGTTATCATTACCATTTTTCTAAATTCCATATATATGTATTAGTATGCTGTAATGGTCTTTATCTTTCTGGCTTACTTCACTCTGTATAATGGGCTCCAGTTTCATCCATCTCATGAGAACTGATTCAAATGAATTCTTTTTAGCGGCTGAGTAATATTCCATGGTGTATATGTACCACAGCTTCCTTACCCATTCATCTGCTGATGGGCATCTAGGTTGCTTCCATGTCCTGGCTATGATAAACAGTGCTGCGATGAACATTGGGGTGCACGTGTCTCTTTCAGACCTGGTTTCCTCAGTGTGTATGCCCAGGAGTGGGATTGCTGGGTCATATGGCAGTTCTATTTCCAGTTTTTTAAGAAATCTCCACACTGTTCTCCATAGCGGCTGTACTAGTTTGCATTTCCACCAACAGTATAAGAGGGTTCCCTTTTCTCCACACCCTCTCCAGCATTTATTGCTTGTAGACTTTTGGATAGCAGCCATCCTGACTGGCGTGCAATGGTACCTCATTGTGGTTTTGATTTGCATTTCTCTGATAATGAGTGATGTTGACCATCTTTTCATGTGTTTGTTAGCCATCTGTATGTCTTCTTTGGAGAAATGTCTGTTTAGTTCTTTGGCCCATTTTTTGATTGGGTCATTTATTTTTCTGGAATTGAGCTGCAGGAGTTGCTTGTATATTTTTTACATTAATCCTTTGTCTGTTGCTTCATTTGCTATTATTTTCTCCCAATCTGAGGGCTGTCTTTTCACCTTGCTTATAGTTTCCTTTGTTGTGCAAAAGCTTTTAAGTTTAATTAGGTCCCATTTGTTTATTTTTGCTTTTATTTCCAATATTCTGGGAGGTGGGTAATAGAGGATCCTGCTGTGATTTATGTTGGAGAGTGTTTTGCCTATGTTCTCCTCTAGGAGTTTTATAGTTTCTGGTCTTACATTTAGATCTTTAATCCATTTTGAGTTTATTTTTGTGTATGGTGTTAGAAAGTGTTCTAGTTTCATTCTTTTACATGTACTTGACCAGTTTTCCCAGCACCACTTGTTAAAGAGGTTGTCTTTTTTCCATTGTATATCCTTGCCTCCTTTGTCGAAGATAAGGTGTCCATAGGTTTGTGGACTTATCTCTGGGCTTTCTATTCTGTTCCATTGATCTATATTTCTGTCTTTGTGCCAGCATCATACTGTCCTTATGACTCTGGCTTTGTAGTAGAGCCTGAAGTCAGGCAGGTTGATTCCTCCAGTTCCATTCTTCTTTCTCAAATTACTTTGGCTATTCGAGGTTTTTCATATTTCCATACACATTCTTAAATTATTTGTTCTAGTTCTGTGAAAAATACTGTTGGTAGCTTGATAGGGATTGCATTGAATCTATAGATTGCTTTGGGTAGAATAGCCATTTTGACAATATTGATTCTTCCAATCCATGAACATGGTATGTTTCTCCATCTGTTTGTGTCTTCTTTGATTTCTTTCATCAGTGTTTTATAGTTTTCTATGTATAGGTCTTTTGTTTCTTTAGGTAGATATACTCCTAAGTATTTTATTCTTTTTGTTGCAATGGTGAATGGTATTGTTTTCTTAATTTCTCTTTCTGTTTTTTCATTGTTAGTGTATAGGAATGCAAGGGATTTCTGTGTGTTAATTTTATATCCTGCAACTTTACTATATTCATAGATTAGCTCTAGTAATTTTCTGGTAGAGTCTTTAGGGTTTTCTATGTAGAGGATCATGTCATCTGCAAACAGCAAGAGTTTCACTTCTTTTCCTATCTGGATTCCTTTTACTTCTTTTTCTGCTCTGATTGCTGTGGGCAAAACTTCCACCACTATGTTGAATAGTAGTGGTGTATCTCTGTCATTTCTTGAGCTACACCTTTTCCCTCCATTGATAGCCTCACATGGGTTTATTTTTTCAGTTACTTTGCTTTCACTTGTGTTCTCTCACACTATTTTTGCTCTTTTAATTCATTTCTGCATTTTGCTGTACACAGAAAGCATTATAATTATAATTTCCATTCAATTCTCTAGCTCTGTTTTTAAAATATATTTTTGTTTCATTGAGAAATAATTGGCATACATCACTGCTATTCTTTCATTCTTGATCTCTCTTTACTGTCCTTAGGTCCATTTTATTCATCGTAAGAATGCAGTCCTCTCTAGGTTTTACATTTATTCTGTTTCCTTTAACATCTCTTCCATTATTGTTTATCTATTTCTTCATCATTTACTAATCTGGACTAGTTCTGTAGAGATGACATTTGTTCACATATTCTTTTTGTGTTTTATATATCATGTCTGCTTCTCCCATCATTTGTTCTTCCCTTTATGGTTATACAATGTTATAGGTCTTCTATTGCTTTGTGTTTTTATTGATGTACATTTTTGCAATTTTAGTGTTTTTCACATTTTTCTCTTCTTCCTCTTTGTTCTTCTTTATTTATATTGTGATGTTTCTATGCATGAATACTTCTATACTCTTCATTTCTTTGAGTATATTCTTTCTTCTCACTTATCATTTGCTGTTTTTCCCCTAAACTATTCTCTCCACCAACTCATCCTTTCTTATTTTCAATTCAATAAATTGACTTCTCTAGAGAGTCTATTATTGATTTCACAAGCCTCCTTTATCTTATATTCTTTACCCACAATCTCCCTATATTTTTTCACATTCTTTACTCTTTTTTCTCTATCATAATTTGAATTCTCACATGCTTTCAATATTTTTTTAAGGAAATCTTGAATGATTTATGAAATACTATCAAGTATTCCAAGCTGTACACATTACAGGAGTCTCAGTGATAGAAGAGAGAGAGAGAGAGAAAAAAAAAAAGGGTTATATGTAAGGAGAAAATGGCTGAAAACTTCCCAAATCTTGGGAGGAAAAATGGACAACGAAACTAATAAAGCTCAAATGACACCAAATAGCATCAACCCAAAGCAGATTACTCAGAGGCAAATTATAATCAAATTATCAAAATCAAGAACAAAGAGAATTTGAAAGCAGCAATAAAGAAGCTCCTTGTCATATATAAGAGAACTCCCATAGTACTATCAGGAAATTTTTCAGCAAAACATTGCAGTTCATGAGAAAGGGCATAATATATTGAAAGTTCTGAAAGAAAAATATTTAAACAGAGAATACTTTACCCTGAAACAATAATCTTTTCAAAGAAAGAGATAATGTCTTTCCCAGACAAATAAAAACAGAGTGAATTCATCACCACTAGACTTGCTTGTAGAGCAATACCAAAATCAGATTGATATTCATTGCAGCCAAAGATGACAAAACTCTGCTGCTAAGTCATTCAGTCGTGACCGACTCTGAGCGACCCCATAGACGGCAGCCCACCAGGCTCCCCTGTCCCTGGGATTTCCCAGGCAAGAACACTGGAGTGGGTTGCCATGTCCTTCTCCAGGCAAAACTCTATACAGTCAGCAAAAATAAGACCGGGAGTTCACTGTGGCTCAGATCATAAATCATTATTGCCAAATTCAGACCTAAATTGAAAAAAGTAGGGAAAACCACTAGACCATTGAGGTATCACCTAAATAAAATCCCTTACAAATGTACAGTGGAAATGACAAATAGATTCAAGGGGTTAGATCTGATAGAGTGGCTGAAGAACTGTGGATGGAGGTTTGTGACATTGTACAGGAGGCAGTGATCAAGACTATTCCCAAGAAAAAGAAAAGCAAAATGGTCGTCTGAGGAGGCCTTACAAATAGCTGAAAAAAGAAGAGAAACTAAAGGCAAAGGAGAAAAGGAAGATATACCCACTTGGATGCAAAGTTCCAAAGAATAACAAGGAGAGATAAGAAAGCCTTCCTCAGTGATCAATGCAAAGAAATATAGGGAAACAATAAAATGGGAAAAACTAGAGATGTCGTCAAGAAAATTAGAGATACCAAGGGAATATTTCATGCAAAGATGGACTCAATAAAGGACAGAAACGGTATGGACCTAACAGAAGCAGAAGATATTAAGAAGAACTATACAAAAAAGATCTTCATGACCCAGATAATCACGATGGTGTGATCAGTCACCTAGAGCCAGACATCCTGGAATGCAAAGTCAAGTGGGCCTTAGGAAGCATCACTATGAACAAAGCTAGTGGAGATGATGGAATTCCAGTTGAGCTATTTCAAACCCTAATAGATGATGCTGTGAGAGTGTTGCACTCAATATGCTAGCAAATTTGGAAAACTCAGCAGTGGTCACAGGACTGGAAAAGGTCAGTTTTCATTCCAATTCCAAAGAAAGGCAATGCCAAAGAATTTTAAAACTACCACACAACTGCACTTATTTCTCATGCTAGCAAAGTAATGCTCAAAATTCTCCAAGTTAGGCTTCAACAGTGCATGAACCATGAACTTCCAGATGTTCCAGCTGGTTTTAGAAAAGGCAGAGGAAACAGAGATCAAAGTGCTAACATCCCTTGGATCATCTAAAAAGCACTAGAGTACCAAAAAAATCTACTTCTTCTTTATTAACTACACCAAAGCCTTTGACTGTGTGGATCACAACAAACTGTGGAAAATTCTGAAAGGGACCAGACCATCTGACCTGCCTCTTGAGAAATCTGTATGCAGGTGAGGAAGCAACAGTTAGAACTGGACATGGAACAACAGACTGGTTCCAAATAGGAAAAGGAGTTATGTCAAGTCTGTATATTGTCACCCTGCTTATTTAACTGATATGCAGAGTACATTATGAGAAATGCTGGGCTGAATGAAGCACAAGCTGGAATCAAGATTGTCAGAAGAATTATCAATAACCTCAGATATGAACATGACACTACCCTTATGGCAGAAAGTGAAGAAGAACTAAAGAACCTCTTGATGAAATTGAAAGAGGAGAGTGAAAAAGTTGGCTTAAAACTCAACATTCAGAACTAAGATCACAGCATTGTGTCCCATCACTTCATGGCAAATAGATGGGGGAAACAATGGAAACAGTGGTGACTTTATTTTGGGAGGCTCCAAAATCACTGCAGATGCTGACTGCATCTTTTAATTTCATTAAAAGATGAAACTAACTTTCTTGCTCCTTGCAAGAAAGGTATGACCAACCTAGATAGCATACTAAAAGGCAGAGATATTACTTTGTCATCAAAGGTCCATCTAGTCAAAGCTATGGTTTTAGTAGTCATGTATGAATGTGAGAGTTGGACTATAAAGAAAGCTGAGTGCTGAAGAATTGATGCTTTTGAACTGAAAAGACCCTGATGCTGGGAAAGATTGAAGGCAGGAGGAAACGGGGATGACAGAGGATGAGATGGTTGGATGGCATTACTGACCCGATGGACATGAGTTTGAGTGAGCTCTAGAAGTTTGTGATGGACAAGGAAGCCTGGCATGCTGTAGTCCATGGGGTCACGAAGAGTTGGACATGACTGAGTGACTGAACTGAACTGAAGGGAGAGTGTAATGACATATTCAGAGTGCTGAAAATTAACATTTAAGACAAGAATACTGATTGACACTCTCCGACATAAATCACAGCAGGATCCTCTATGACCCACATCCCAGAATTTCAGAAATAAAAGCAAAAATAAACAAATGGGACCTAATGAAACTTAAAAGCTTTTGCACAACAAAGGAAACTATAAGCAAGGTGAAAAGACAGCCCTCAGATTGGGAGAAAATAATAGCAAATGAAGCAACAGACAAAGGATTAATCTCAAAAATATACAAGCAACTCCTCCAGCTCAACTCCAGAAAAATAAATGACCCAATCAAAAAATGGGCCAAAGAACTCAACAGACATTTCTCCAAGGAAGACATACAGATGGCTAACAAACACATGAAAAGATGCTCAACATCACTCATTATCAGAGAAATGCAAATCAAAACCACAATGAGGTACCATTACACGCCAGTCAGGATGGCTGCTATCCAAAAATCTACAAGCAATAAATGCTGGAGAGGGTGTGGAGAAAAGGGAACCCTCTTACACTGTTGGTGGGAATGCAAATTAGTACAGCCACTATGGAAAACAGTGTGGAGATTTCTTAAAAAGCTGGAAATAGAACTGCCATATGACCCAGCAATCCCACTTCTGGGCATACACACCAAGGAAACCAGATCTGAAAGAGCCACATGCACCCCAATGTTCATCGCAGCACTGTTTATAATAGCCAGGACATGGAAGCAACCCAGATGCCCATCAGCAGACGAATGGATGAGGAAGCTGTGGTACATATACACCATGGAATATTACTCAGCCATTAAAAAGAATTCATTTGAATCAGTTCTAATGAGATGGATGAAACTGGAGCCCATTATACAGAGCGAAGTAAGCCAGAAAGATAAAGACCATTACAGTATACTAACACATTTATATGGACTTTAGAAAGATGGTAACGATAACCCTATATGCAAAACAGAAAAAGAGACTCAGATGTATGGAACAGACTTGTGGACTCTGGGAGAAGGAGAGGGTGGGATGTTTCAGGAGAACAGCATTGAAACATGTATATTATCTAGGGTGAAACGGATAACCAGCTCAGGTTGGGTACATGAGACAAGTGCTCGGGCCTGGTGCACTGGGAAGACCCAGAGGGATCGGGTGGAGAGGGAGGTGGGAGGGGGGACTGGGATGGGGAATACATGTAAATCCATGGCTAATTCATATCAATGTATAACAAAAACTACTGTAATGATGTAAAGTAATTAGCCTCCAACTAATAAAAATTAAAAAAAAAAAAAAGAAATATGGTGCTCGGTATAACTAAACATTTTTATTAGTTTAGAATCATTATGTGAAATATACCAGAAAAATCAATTTTCAAGCAATTCTAATAGATAACATTAACATTTATCTGTGTATCTCCTGCTACTCATACTTGACAGTAGGTGCTTATTAGCTGTTTTTTATATGCTAAATTTAAGTTTTACCTGAATAGCCAGAACCTTCAGAATATTATAAATAATCTATCACTTTAAATAGATTACCATTAGCTAAAAAAGAAAGTAAAATTTGGGTTGTATTTATATAGAATATACAATCTACTATTGAAACTTCATATTGAAATAAAATTTCTGAGTTTAAAAAAAAAAAAAAAAGACAAGAATACTGATTGGGTAAGAGGCAGGAAGGCTAGGGGGTCTCCAAACTGAGGAAATAGGCTGAAAGTGTCAGACATTTTTTATCTCTCTCTTAAGTGGCAGGAGGCAACAAACTACAAGTGTCAGATTTTTCCCCTTCTCTATACAAAATTAAAAGGAGGTTTCTTCTAAAATTCTGTGTTGCCATGACAACATCTGGTTCCACCTGAACTTAACTTCTTTCAAACCTTGAGCTAATCAATGCATTTTTCTTATGGAAAAGTTTTTCTTAAACTATGTTAATGAACTATGTATTTACCTTAAACTCTGTCTATCTTCAAGTTGGTTGCACCTAAGACTCAGAACAGATGTGTGTGTGTGTGTGTGTGTGTGTGTTAGTCATTCAGTTGTGTCTGACTCTTTGCGACCACATGAACTCTAGCCCACCAGGCTCTTCTGTCCATGGATTTTCCAGGCAAGAATACTGGAGTGGTTTGCCTTCCCCCTTTCCAGGGTATTTTCCTGACTCAGGGGTTGAACCAGGTCTCCTGCATTGTAGGCAGGCAGATTCTTTACCACCGAGCCACCATGGAAGCCTCTCAGAGCAGAGAATGGCTCAACAAACCAGTATGTTTTACTCATACAGCTGTTCTATTAATCTATGTTAATGAAACGATATATTTGCTTGGAAATCTGCCTTTCTTCAAGATTCATGTCAATCATTTTATGGCCCGAGATGACTCACCTTGTGCCAATGTTATCTCAAAATGCATGTTGTGGTGAGGGGCCTTGGTGTCACTCTGAGTTTTGAGATATTTCTTTGTCTAATTAGCAGCCAGCTAGTAGCTATATAATTCTTGCTAAAGAATAGCAGGGGGTGCACTCTCTCTGTCCCTTTCTGATGTCTATGTCAGAAGTTTTCTCTATCTCTTTTATAAATAAAACATAATAAAACTTTATTATCTTTATTACACTTTAATAAAACTTTATTACACAAAAGCCCTGAGTGATCAAGCCATGTCATGGGCCCCAGATTGAATGCCTTTCCCTCTCCTCTGAAGGCCAAGAATCCTAGCATCTTTCATGGCTCAGCAACAACCTTTCAATACATTATCTGGCAATGTTATCCTTGATATATTGAAAAATAAAAGCTTTCCTAAACAGAGGCTGAAGTCGTTCACCTTAGATCTACATGCAAGAAATACTGAAAATTCTTTGAGCTGAAATAAAAAGATACTAATTAATGACATGAAAACATATGAAAGTACATAGCACTCTGGTAAAGGTAAAATATAGACAGAATCAGAAAATTGTCATTTTATATTAGAATGGTATCTGAACTATATCGCATAAAGGTTAAAAAAAGTATTAACAGCTATAGCTTCTATAATTTGTTAACAGATAAGCTACATAAACAGAGCAAATTTTGACATCAAATATATAACAGAGAGGAGTAAAAGGATGGAGCCTTTATAGGTGAATAAATATAAATTGCTATCAGTGTGATATGTACTGTTTTATCTAGCTGTTTTAAATAACACTCATGGTAACTAAAAGAAAAAATTTAAAGTAGATTCGTAAAACACAGGGAGCAGAGAATATTTCCATGGGAAATCACCAATGTGTAAATGTAGGCTGAAACAGATGGGGAAAGAAAGAAGAGATAGTATTAACCAATCAGAAGATAAACAATAAAATGGAAATAATCTTTATGTGTCAAAATCACTCTAAATATAAATGGATTCAATTCATCAACCAAAAGGCAAAGAATTAGCTGGCTGAATGAAAAAGAAGGAAGAAGTAGACAACAATATAGCAAAAATAGGAGGGGGAATTCATTGGCAGTATAGTGGTAAGGACTTGTGCTTCCATTGCAGGGGGCATGGGTTCAGTCCCTGGGTGCGGTTAAAACAAAATGAAAAAACACAATAGTAGGGTGCTTCTGTCCTCCACTGTCAGGAATGGGTAGATCACACAGACAGAAAATTACCAAGAAAGCATTGGAATGGAACCTCACTTTAGGCTAAGTGCACATGACATATATAGAACATTCCATCCAACAATACCAAAATAAAGTCTTCTTATTATACATGGAACATTCTCCCAGGTATGATATGATAGGACACAAATCAAATCTTAGCAAACTTAAGAAGATTGAAATGATACCAACTATGTTTCCTGACCACAGTGGTTAGAAACTAGAAATCAACAACAACAGGAAAGCTGGATAAGCTACAAATCTGTAGAAACTAAACAGAGAAGACATAAAAAGTTATCTTCAAACAAATGAAAAGGGAAACAGACATATTGAATCCTAGGGAGTGTTGCAAAATCAGTTCTAAAAGGAAAGTTTTAAAGATAACTGAAAATATTAAGAAATTAGAAGATCTCAAATAATCAACCTAACTTTACAATTCAAGGAACTAGAAAAAGGACAAACGAAGCTCAAAGTTAGCAGAAGGAAGGAAATAGTAAAGATCAAAGAAGACGTAAATGAAATAAAGGCCAGGACAATAATACAAAAGGTCAGTGGGACAAAGGGCTGGTTTTTCAAAGAATTTAAATAATTAACAAACTTTTAGCTAACATAAAAACACAAATAAATTAAATTATAAAGAAAGAGAAGACATCACAACTTTATACTGTAGAAATACTTAGGATCATAAGAGGATATGAAAAATTATATGCCAACAGTTTAGATAACCTAGTAGGAATGAGTAAATCCCTAGAAACACAAGAACCTACCAACACTGAATCAGAAAGAAATAAAAATTTTAAATAGACCAAGAAAAGGTAAAAAAAAAAAAAAAAAAAAAAAAAAAAAAAAATAGTATTTTTAAAAAGCCCAACACAGAAAACCCCAGAACTGAATTATTTCACTTGTGAATTCTACCAAATATTGAAAGAATTAATGCCAATTCTTTTTAAATATTTCAAAACAACTGAATACCTCAAAGCTCATTCTACAAGGCCAGCCTTACCCAGATACTAAAGCCAGAGTACAAAGACAGTGCAAGGAAAGAAAATTATAGACCAATATCCCCGATGAATATAGATACAAAGAATAATAGGAAGCCAAGTTTAAGAACACATTAAAAGGGTTATACATAATGACCAATGGATTTATCCCTGGGATGTAAGGATGGCTCAACATATGCAAATCCATGAATGTGATACTTTACATTAATACAATGAAAGATAAAAGTTACATGATCACCTCAATGGGCAACTTAGTAGTTCAATCGGGTCCTGTTCTTTGTGATCCCATGAACTGTAGCACACCAGGTTCCTCTGTCCACGGAACTGTTCAGACAAGAATACTTGAGTGGGTTGCCATTACCTTTCCAGGGGATCTTCCCAACACAGGGATCGAACCCAGGTCTCCTGCACTGCAGGCAGATTCTTTACCATTTGAGCCACCAAGGAGTCCTGATTTCCTCAATAGATGCCGGTGAAGTATTTGCCAGAATACAACACCCTTTCACAATAAAAATCCTCAACTTATTGTGCATAGAAAAAGTATATCTCAAAATAACAAAGGCCACATACAACAAACCCACAGCTGACATTCCACTCAATGGTAAAAAAGTACAAGATTTTTCTCTAAGATCATTGTCAAGACGAGGATACCCACTCTCATCATTCTTTTTCAGTATAGTACTGGAAATCTTAGCGAGAGCAATTAGACAAGACAAAGAAATGAAAGGTATCCAAATAAAAAAGAAGTAAATTGCCACCATTTGTAGATGGTATAATATTACATACAGAAAATCCCAAAGACAACCCAAAACTGTTGGAAATAACAAAGTGTGTACAGCTGAAAGATTTAAGAAATCAATATACAGAAATCATTTCTATAATAAAGAAATATCTGAAAAGAAATAAATGAAACTAGCCCATTTTAATAGCTTAAAACAATAAAACGCCTAGAAAAAATTTTAAACACTTAAGTAAAATATCTGTACAATGAAAGTACACAACTTTGTTGAAAGAAATCCAAGGCAAAAACAAATGGAAAGATATTTGATGTTCATGGATTGAAAGAACTAATATTGCTAAAATGGTCATAGATTTTGAGATAGACAATAAATTTATAGATATAGATCACCATCTATAGATTCAGTTCTATCCCTATCAAAATTCTAATGGCATGCTTCACAGAAATAGAAAAAAAAAAATCCAAAACTTTGTATGGAATCACAAAGGACTCTGAATAGTCAAAGTGTTGTAGGAAGGGGGAGTCCCTCTCCAGGGCCCCAAGAGTGGGCTCTTGTCTAACACTCAGAAAAGAATTTTCTGAGGAGACATGTGGGGGACAAATCAAGAGACTTTACTGGAAGAGGGCACCTGGCAGAGAGCAGCAGGGTAGGCAACCCAGGAGACCTACTCTGCTACATGGCTCACAGTCTCAGATTTTCTGGTGATGGGATTAGTTTCCGGGCTGTCTGTGGCTAATCATTCTGACTCAGAGTCCTTCCTGGTCGTGCACGCATCACTCAGCCAAGATGGATGCTAGCGAGAGGGATCCTGGGAGGTGGAGAGACACGCGGCGTCTCCTTCTGACCTTTCTCAAACTCTCCCGGTTGGTGGTGGCTTATTAGTTCCGTGTTCCTTACCAAGAACTCTTGTCATAAAACAACTCATGCAAATGGTTGCTAGAGAGTCTGGCCAGGGCGGGTGTTTTCAGTCACTGTGCTTCCCATATCAAAAGCAATCCTGAAAAAGGAAGAACAAAGTTGGAGGTATCACATGCCTCATTACAAAATACTCCACACGAAACTATAGTGATAATAACAGTATGGTTCTAGAATAAAAATAGACATACAGACAAGTAGAGCAGAATGGGGAACTGAAAGGTTGTCATTGAGCCCTGAAAGACTTCAAGAGTCTTGGCCTCTGCAGGAGAGGAATTCAACCCAGGGCCAGTGACGAGGCTTGATCACTCAGCGCTTTTATGTAATAAAGTTTTATTAAAGTACAAAAGAGATATAGAAAGCTTCTGACATAGACATCAGAAGGGGGCAGAAAGAGTGCCTCCTTGCTAGCCTTTTGAAGTATGTTATATACCTATCAGTGAGCTGTTAATTGGAGAAAGGAAATGTCTCAAAACTCAGACTGGCACCAGGCCCCTCACCCACAACATACATTTTGAGATAACACTGGCACCGGGTGAGTCATCCCTGGCTATAAAATGATTGACATGAATCTTGAAGAAAGGCAGGTTTCCAAGTAAATATATAGATTCATTAACATAGATTAGGAGAACAATATATGTGTAAAACACAGAGGTTTGTTGAGCCCTTATCAGTTCTGAGTCTTAAGAGGAATGGACTTGAAGAAAGACAGAGTCTAGGGTAAATACATAGCTCATTAACATAGCTTAAGACAACCATTTCCATAAAAAAAAATGCATTAGTCAGCTCCAGGTTTGAGAAAAGTTAAGTTCAGGTGAAGCCAGGTGTGGTCATGGCAACACAGAATTTTAAGAGAAACCTCTTTTTAAATTTGTATAGAGAACAAAAAAAATTGACACTGTTTCCTCCTGCTACCTAAGAGAGAGATAAAAAATGTCTAACACTTGTTATCTATTTCCTCCCTTTGGAGACCCCTGGCCTTTCTGCATGTTACCCTCTCAGAACCAAGAAGGATACCATCCAAATATGGTCAAAATATTTGAAAAGGAAGCCAAGAACACCCAGTGGAAAAAGGATGGTCTCTTCAATCAGTGGTGTTGAGAAAACCAGATCAACACATGCAGGACACTGAAAGTGGACCACTATCTTATAACACACACAAAAAATGTTAACTTGACACCAATCACAGATTTTAAATGATACCATAACTCCTAGAAGAAAACACAGGGTAGAAGTTCCTCAACATTAGTCTTGGTAATCATATTTTAAATATGACACCAAAGCACAAACAACAAAGGCAAAAAACCAAAAACAGATGTGACTATAACAAATTTAAAAGCCTCTGCACAGCAAAGAAAGCAATTAAATGAAAAGCAATCCATAGAATGGGAGAAAATTTTTGCAAAGCAAATATAGCAGTTAATATACAAAAAATATGAAGAACTCATACAACTCAATACCATGATCTGATTTTAAAATAGATAAAGGGAAGAAAGACATTTTGCCAAGGAAACATGCAAATGGTTAACAGGTATGTGAAGAGATGTTCAGGTACTTAACCAGAAAAATAAACATAAAACCAAAATAAGCTATCACCTCACACCTTTAGAAATAACACCCAAAAAAGATGTCCATTTCATTATAGGGGACTGGAATGAAAAAGTAGGAAGTCAAGAAACAGCTGGAGTAATAGGCAAATTTGGCCTTGGAGTACAGAATGAAGCAGGGCAAAGGCTAATAGAGTTTTGCCAAGAGAACGCACTGGTCAGAGCAAACACCCTCTTCCAACAACACAAGAGAAGACTCTACACATGGACATCATCAGATGGTCAACACCAAAATCAGATTGATTATATTCTTTGAAGCCTAAGATGGAGAACCTCTATACAGTCAGCAAAAATAAGACCATGAGCTGACTGTGGCTCAGATCATGAACACCTTATTGCCAAATTCAGACTTAAACTGAAGAAAGTAGGGAAAACCACTAAACCATTCAGGTATGACCTAAATCAAATCCCTTATGACTATACAGTGGAAGTGAGAAACAGATTTAAGGGACTAGATCTGATAGACAGAGAGCCTGATGAACTATAGATGGAGGTTCGTGACATTGTACAGGAGACAGGGATCAAGACCATCCCCAAGGAAAAGAAATGCAAAAAGGCAAAATGGTTGTCTGAGGAGGCCTTACAAATAGCTGTGTAAAGAAGAGAAGCAAAAAGCAAAGGAGAAAAGGTAAGATATTCCCATTTAAATGCAGAGTTCCAAAGAATAGCAAGGAGAGATAAGAAAGCCTTCCTCAGTGATCAATGCAAAGAAATAGAGGAAAACAACAGAATGGGAAAGACTAGAGATCTCTTCAAGAAAATTAAAGATACCAAGGGAACATTTCATGCAAAGATGGGTTTGATAAAGGACAGAAATAGTATGGGCCTAACAGAAGCAGAAGATATTAAGAAGAGGTGGCAAGAATACACAGAAGAACTGTACTAAAAAGATCTTCACGACCCTAATAATCACGATGGTGATTATGACCTAGAGCCAGATATCCTGGAATGTGAAGTCAAGTGAGCCTTAGAAAGCACCACTATGAGCAAAGGTAGTGGATGTGATGGAATTCCAGTTGAGGTATTTCAAATCCTAAAAGATGATGCTGTGAAAGTACTGCACTCAGTTTGCCAGCAAACTTGGAAAACTCAGCAGTGGCCACAGGACTGGAAAAGGTCAGTTTTCATTCCAATCCCAAAGAAAGGCAATGCCAAAGAGTGCTCAAACTACTGCACAATTACACTCATCTCATATGCTAGTAAAGTAATGCTCAAAATTCTCCAAGCCAGGCTTCAGGAATATGTGAACTGTGAACTAGATGTTCAAGCTGGTTTTAGAAAAGGCAGAGGAAACAGATCAAATTGCCAACATCCGCTGGATCATCGAAAAAGCAAGAGAGTTCCAGAAAAACATCTATTTCTGCTTTATTGACTATGCCAAAGCCTTTGACTGTGTGGATCACAACCAACTGTGGAAAATTCTGAAAAAGATGGGAATACCGGACCACCTGGCCTGCCTCTTGAGAAAGCTATATGCAGGTCAGGAAGCAACAGTTAGTACTGGACATGGAACAACAGACTGGTTCCAAATAGGAAAAGGAGTATGTCAAGGCTGTATATTGTCACCCTGGTTATTTAACTGCTATGCAGAGCACATCATGAAAAACGCTAGGCTGGATGAAGCACAAGCTGGAATCAACATTGCCAGGAGAAATGTCAATAACCTCGGATACATAGATGACACCACCCTTATGGCAGAGAGTGAAGAGGAACTAAACACCCTCTTGACGAAAGTGAAAGAGGAGAGTGAAAAAGTTAGCTTAAAGCTCAACATTCAGAAAACTAAGATCATGGCATCCGGTTCCATCACTTCAAGCGAAATAGATGGGCAAACAGTGGAAACAGTGCCAGACTTTATTTTTTGGGCTCCAAAATCACTGCAGATGGTGATTGCAGCCACGAAATTAAAAGATGCTAACTCCTTGGAAGGAAGGTTATGATCAACCTAGATAGCATATTAAAAAACAGAGACTTTACGTTGCCAATAAAGGTCGGTCTAGTCAAGGCTATGGTTTTCCAGTGGTCATGTATGGATGTGAGAGTTGGACTGTGAAGAAAGCTGAATGCCAAAGCGTTGATCTTTTGAACTGTGGTGTTGGAGAAGACTCTTGAGAGTCCCTTGGACTGCAAGGAGATCCAACCAGTGCATCCTAAAGGAGATCATTCCTGGGTGTTCATTGGAAGGACTGATGCTGAAGCTGAAACTCCAGTACTTTGGCCACCTCTTGCGACGAGCTGACTCATTGAAAAAGACCCTGATGCTGGGAGGGATTGGGGGCAGAAGGAACGACAGAAGGGGACGACAGAAGATGAGATGGCTGGATGGCATCACCATCTCGATGGACATGAGTTTGAGTAAACTCTGGGCGTTGGTGATGGACAGGGAGGCCTGGCGTGCTGCGATTCATGGGGTCGCGAAGAGTCGGACACAACTGAGCAACTGAACTGAACTGAACTGATACCTTCTAGAACTAACTCCCCCAAAAGATGCCCTTTTCATTATAGGGGACTGGAATGCAAAAGTAGCAAGTCAAGAAACACCTGGAGTAACAGGCAAATATGGAGTACAGAATGAAGCAGGGCAAAGAGTTCTGCCAAGAGAATGCACTGGTCATAACACCCTCTTCCAACGACACAAGAGAAGACTCTACAAATGGCCATCACCAGATGGTCAACACCAAAATCAGATAGATTATATTCTTTGCAGCCAAAGATGGAGAACCTCTATAGAGTCAGCAAAAATAAGACCATGAGCTGACTGTGGCTCAGATCATGAACTCCTTATTGCCAAATTCAGACTTAAATTGAAGAAAGTAGGGAAAACCACTAGACCATTCAGGTATGACCTAAATCAATTCCCTTATGATTATACAGTGGAAGTGACAAATAGATTCAAGGGACTAGATCTGATAGACAGAGTGCCTGATGAATTATGGACAGAGGTTCATGACATTGTACAAGAGACAGGAATTAAGACCATCCCCAGGAAAAACAAATGCAAAAAAGCAAAATGGTTGTCTGAGGAGGCCTTACTGAGTAGTAATAGTGAGTAAAGAGGAAAAGCTAAAGCCAAAGGAGAAAAGGAAAGATATACCCACTTGAATGCAGAGTTCCAAAGAATAGAAAGGAGAGATAAGAAAGCCTTCCTCAGTGATCAATGCAAAGAAATAGAGGCAAACAATAAAATGGGAAAAACTAGAGACCTCTTCAAAAAAATTAGAGATACCAAGGGAATATTTCATGCAAAAATGGGCTCAATAAAGCACAGAAATTGTATGGACCTAACAGAAGCAGAAGATATTAAGAAGATGTGGCAAGAATACACAGAAGAGCTGTACAAAAAAGATCTTCATGACCCAGATAATCACAATGGTGTGATCACTCACCTAGAGCCAGACATCCTGAAATACAAAGTCAAGTGGGCCTTAGGAAGCATCACTATGAACAAAGCTAGTGGAGGTGATGGAATTCCAGCTGAGCTATTTCAAATCCTGAAAGATGATGCTGTGAAAGTGCTACACTCAATATGCCAGCAAATTTGGAAAACTCAGCAGTGGCCACAGGACTGGAAAAGGTCAGTTTTCATTCCAATCCCTAAGAAAGGCAATGCCAAAGAATGCTCAAACTACCACACAATTGCACTCATCTCACATGCTAGTAAAGTAATGCTCAAAATTCTCCAAGTCAAGCTTCAACAGTGCATGAATCATTAACTTCCAGATGTTCCAGCTGGTTTTAGAAAAGGCAGAGGAACCAGAGATCAAATTGCCAACATCCATTGGATCATCAAAAAAGCACGAGAGTTCCAGAAAAACATCTATTTCTTCTTCATTGACTATGCTAAAGCCTTTGACTGTGTGGATCACAATTAACTGTGGAAAATTCTGAAAGAGATGGGAATACCAGACCACCTGACCTGCCTCTTGAGAAATCTGTAGGCAGGTCAGGAAGCAACAGTTAGATCTGGACATGGAACAACAGACTGGTTCCAAATAGGAAAAGGAGTACATCAAGGCTGTATATTGTCACCCTGCTTATTTAACTCATATGCAGAGTACATCATGAGGAACACTGGGATGGAAGAAGCACAAGCTGGAATCAAGATTGTTGGGAGAAATATCAATAACCTCAGATATGCAGATGACACCACCCTTATGGCAGAAAGCGAAGAAGAACTAAAGAGCCTCTTGATGAAAGTGAAAGAGGAGAGTGAAAAAGTTGGCTTAAAGCTCAACATTCAGTAAACTAAGATCATGGAATCAGGTCCTATCACTTCATGGAAAATAGATGGGGAAACCATGGAAACAGTGGCAGACTTTATTTTGGGGGGCTCCAAAATCACTGCAGATGGTGACTGTAGCCATGAAATTAAAAGATGCTTGGTCCTTACAAGAAATTTATGACATGACCTAGACAGCATACTTAAAAGCAGAGACATTACTTTGCCAACATAGGTCCATCTAGACAAGGCTATGGTTTTACCAGTAGTCACATATGGATGTGAAAGTTGGACTACAAAGAAAGCTGAGCACCAAAGTATTGATGTTTTAGAACTGTGGTGTTGGAGAAGACCCTTGAGAGTCCCTTGAACTGCAAGGAGATCCAACCAATCCATCCTAAAGGAAATAAGTCCTGATTGTTCATTGGAAAGACTGATGTTTAAGCTGAAACTCCAGTACTTTGGCCACCTGATGTGAAGAACTGACTCATTAGAAAAGACCCTGATTCTGGGAAAGATTGATAGTGGGAGGAGAAGGGGACAACACAGGATTAGGTTGTTGGATGGCATCACCGACTCAATGGACATGAGTTTGAGTAAACTCTGGGAGTCGGTGATGGACAGGAAGGCCCTGCATGCTGCAGTCCATGGGGTCTCAAAGAGTCAGAAATGACTGATCAACTGAACTAAACTGATACACATATGTGCAACGGAATATTATTCAGCCATGAGAAAGAAATATATCCTGCCATTTGCAATAATATGGATGGATCTTGAGGACATTAGGCTAACTGAAATTAGTCAGACTGAGACAGACAAATACTCTAAATTACCACTTATACATGGAATCTAGAAAAGAACAAATTCAAAAAACAGAGTAAATGGTTACTATGGGATGACAGGGAGAAGGGTTAGAATATTTTTTTTAGTGTACAAACTTGTAACAAGTAGTAAATATGTCCTAGAGATCAAATACCTAGTGAATATAAACAATATCCTATTATAATGAAACTAAGAGACTAGAACCTAATATTCCATCCACTAAAAAGAAATTATAACTGTTTTATGATAGAGGTGCTTATTATCACTACAATGGCAATCATATTACAATATATAAACATATGAAATTAATATGTGGTACATCTGAAATATACACAGTGCTGTGTGTCAAATATATTTCAATTTTTTAAAAAAGAAACGTTTACATTCCAGAAACTAGAATCCAAGTATGCTTGAATTTCTCTTTCATTATCTCTCAGGATCAAGGCAAAGAGATAATCTGGGCTAGCAATTTTGAATCAATATTTTATATCAAGTATTTTGCTAAACAATTTTTGCAAGTTATATTATACAATGTGAAGGATTAAATAAAAATAAATTTGTCTATATCTTCTACCAGTGGAGGAAAACTTGGTTTGGTGCATTCACTGATGGGGAAGGGACCTGTACTGGATATTCATCTCACAGTAGAAAATGAAGTCACATGAGGACATTGTAGAGAATGTAAGCAACAGGGTCAATTTGATTATGGGATGTTGTCCTTGATGACTATAGTCAACACTAGAGAATAATGAACAATATATACTATGTGGACTCTGGATAAAATAATACCCATGTTGCCAGTTTTCAGACCAGGATTCCTTTTTTGCACTACTGTTTCAGATGGCTTTGACACAGGACAGCTTATGGACTGGTAGAATAATTTTGAATGGAATAGTTCATACAAAAAAGGGAAAAAAATGTATCTAGTGACTAAGAGACAGCTAGAAAGAAAATAGTTAATCTAGAGGAAGCCATATTCAGACAGACTACCAACAAATAAAGTAAAGCAATTTATTAGAGATTGGGTTTTTTACAAATGTTATAGTAGCCAATAAGCTATGGGGGAGCGTCCCTGGTGGTCCAGTAGTTAAGACATCCTGCTTGCAATGCAGGAGATATGAGTTCAATTGTTGGTCAGGATCTCAGATCCCCCATACCTTGCTCCATGGCCAAAAACTAAGAAACAAACCAATAAGCTATGGGTTACAGGGACTTCAAAGAGGGTACACTGGGGAGAAGACTTGTTTTCCTTTTTTTGGCTGCACCATGTGGCTTATGGGATCTCAGTTCCCTGACCAGGAATTGAACCCAGGCCACAGCAGTGAAACCCAGGAATTCTAACCACTGGGCAACCAGTTGTTGGAGGTTCTTTGTGCCTTTGTACCAACCCCTTCTTGAACTCTCAAGAAGACATGTTTCTCTTGCTTCCCTTTGAAGTGTATGAAATAGCATTTACTCAAATCCTAGTAGATAATGTTTATCCCCTGGGAATACATATAGCCTTAAGTGGCTGAGTGGTACAGGCTCAATTTGAATGGATGGTCAAGAAGGAATGTGCATAAAATAATGAGGAATCAGGCTGGTTGGGCATGTGGTTTATTCCTTTATTCCTTATCTCCAAGGTACAAGACCATTTCTCTGGTAAGTTCTGAAGTAAGTGATTATGAAACAGAGGTATACTGGTTACAAGGATCTTGGGTTTGAGAGCCCTAGGAGCCCATACAAACCCTGCCCCAAATCCACCCTCCCCTACCCCTTGGGATAAGCTAATCGTCTCAGTTCGTTGGGCTCATCCTTGGTTGGGGTTGAGACAGAATTTTCCCTGGTTGAGAACTGTTGTTCTCCAAAAGCTAAGAAGATAGTGGTTGGAGTCTCTGAAAGAGTCATTTGTATCCAAAAACCTATGATTCTGCTTCAACTGGCTTGCAAGACCCTGTGTTCTTCTGTTCTGCATGGAAGGAATGGAAATTCAGCCTCAACAGAAAAGTGTCTCTCCCAATACAGCCTGAAGAAAGAGTGGTGATTCTAACTCAGGTGCTTTTCTTCAGGACATGGCTGCTTATTTCTGAACATCTGTACATAAGAGATGAGCTTATAGTCATATCAAGTGGGCATGTGCCCACTGAAGGCATGAATTCACTGAAGGCATGAATTTCAATCCATGCCTAAACCAGGAAAGGCATCTGAGCCAGAGAAGGTGATTTTTCATTTGGATCCCAACTCTTAGCAGAGGGGGAAAGGTTTTAAGGAATGCCTGTATACCTGAGGACTTGAGTACTCTGGGTAGTGAAATGAAGGCAGATTACTATTTCCCCTAAGAATCAAAAAATGGGAAATACTACGATGTCAGCTTTAAGGAAATGAAAGGACAAGATAAGCGATACTATATGAGGAGCCCTCCATTCTAGCCAACCAATGGAGAAGCCACTCCTAGCCTGGTGTGGACAGTTGCTCTGAATTTGCATGTAGTTTGCAAGGACGAGATGAAAGGTATAAATCGAACCTCCAAGATTTGGCCTCAGAGACATTGCCCTCTGCCTGACAGGTCAGGGGGGAAACAGTGGAATCTTACTTCTTTTGATGTCCATGTCTCCTTTTTCCTGCCCTTGTTATGAATTTTAGAATCAAAGAGCTCAGCACCCAGAACAGAGGAGAAGTGGGTCTGTGAATGCTCTGGCAGAAGGCCTCAATGCCAGACCTCCCCTGACAGTTCCCAGAGACCAAAACCAAAGCAACCTGCCCACTGCTGTTGGGCTGGACCTCACAGGCCTTTGTGCTTTGCAGATGCCCTGCCTTAAGACTGAAGTAAGAGGGAGAGACAGCAACAAAGACATCAATGGTTATTGGACAGGGCATCTTACATGTTTAAACAGAAACTCCTAGAGTGACATGCCACCGTTTATAGTGGATAGGAAATGGCAGCAATTTTTGGCACTGGGGAGAAGTGTCAAAGTGTCCCCCTACCATTTACAGGGGGAATTGATGTCAGCTGGGCTTATCTGTTACCAGGGAAACCTGCAGCTAGGGCAGCAGCCAGCATGTAGGTGGTTACTAATTAAGCCCTGTATTTAAGAGGACTGGATAGTCCTGTGAGTGGAGCAGGGACTGTCAAGCAGGGAAGTGTAGAAAGAGCAAGAGAACAGCCATCTTGATTGGGCTGACCATACAGTCCATCCTTACACAACCTGCATACCCCTTAATATCTTGGTCCACCCCTCTTCCACAGTATTCCTGCCCTCAGGTATATAGAGGTGTACCACAAACAGATACCACAAATGCAACACAGACAACCACAGCTAGTGAATACTGAGTCCAAAAGGTAGGCAACCTTTGGAGACAGGCATTTATCAGGTCAATTTTTCATGGAATTCCTGAGGACAACAATAGCATATCGCTCTAGACCCAGCCATCAGGTTCATTTTGGACTGAGGTCATCATTGTTGCTCTATCTGCAAACAGATCCCTCCACTCAGACTAGACATGAAATATAAGGTGTCTAATAGGCTCAATGCAGGGAAGATCAAGAACATTAAGCAAAATACGAACAGTGACAACACTGTGACATATTAACACCCTTGACTACGATTTTTGTGCTTGGCTGCAGTACCATTACGGAGAAGGCAATGGCACCCCACTCCAATACTCTTGCCTGGAAAATCCCATGGACAGAGGAGCCTGCTGGGCTGCAGTCCATGGGGTCTCTAAGAGTGGGACACGACTGAGCATCTTCACCTTCACTTTTCACTTTCATGCATTGGAGAAGGAAATGGCAACCCACTCCAGTGTTCTTGCCTGGAGAATCCCAGGGATGGGGGAGCCTGGTGGGCTGCCATCTATGGGGTCGCACAGAGTTGGACATGACTGAAGCGACTTAGCAGCAGCAGCAGTACCATTATGCTGTCCAACCTCTGTCCTCTTCAGCCAGTGTCAGACACTGGAGGGGGTGTAACAGAACACAAGGTTAATATAATGGTGCCTTTCTCTAGTAGGGGACCTTGAATAATTTCTTAGTCTTCTTAGCTGGGTCTAGATGAAATCTGTAAGTTCCTTTCTAGTCTTAATCCCCACAGGGCAGCAAACCCCAAACACCTGGGACTTTTCTGCCAGTTTTAGTCCCAGGGCCGATTACTGTATGTTCCCCTGGGGATAGATCCTGTGGCAAGGGCAAAAGTGAGTTATTCTCCTGATCCTTAGCTGGCAATGATACTTGGGTGGTCAACAGTTGAACTCCAATGATGTTGACTAATTTGCCTCTGGGTTAACACGATGTAGGTACGCCCTGTGCTGACTGCTCCTGGAATATTTAATGACAAGTTCTGTGACTTAAGCTAGCCTCTTGGTTCACAGGTTGAGACAGTGGGTTTCCTCTGTCAGTTGTTGCTTACTTAGTCCACTCATCCTTCTATTAGCCCGGCAGCAGTAGGGCTGTAGGACAGGTGGAAATGCCAGGGTATGGCATTTTTATCAGCCCATTCCTGAACTTCATGGCCACTAAAGCAGTGTTTTTTTGCATTGCTCAGCAACTTGAGTAGGCCCACTGTAACAGCTTCCACCTGTTGTAAAGCATGTAGGCTGCACAGAGCATTGTTCCTTGACACTATATCACTGCCCCCTCCCACACCTGGGACCAGAAGCCCAGAGGGTACTCCTTTTATTTTGCCATTGCCACAGGTCCCAACCAAACCCTTCAGGGTGACTGACCATGGCCAATTCACAAGCTTGTCCCAGTTAGTGTCCCTAAAGCCTGTAATTGTTTAGGGGTGGTGGGTCAGGGGTACGTTTGTATTTTGTAGAAAACAATAAAACCAGAAAGGCTCTTATGTTTTGCCAGTATCACAAGACCTCCCAGGCAGTCAGGTGAAGCACAAGCCCAGGCTGCTACTTTTAAACTGGGAAGAGCCTCTGAGGTTAGCAGGATGTCATCAGCTTAATGGACGAGAAAGATATCTCTCACAGGAACCCACATGCTAGGGGATGGCCACCCTGCAATTATCCCCACAACTTTCCCTTCCCTGTCCTCATTCTCCAACATCTCGGCACTCACGGGATTACCTGCAGCCTTCTGGCTGACTCACCAGTTGTTGGGCTGCACCCTGCAGGTGTGCATGCGTGTTGATGACCAGCCTTGAGACCAAAGCAAGAGCTAGGAGACAGGGACAAAGATGTCCATGGCTTGTTAGATAAGGAATCTTACCTGTCCAGAAAAGAAGGGTCTTAGTGCAACCATGTTCAGCAGAGAAGAGGAAGGACATGGAGGCAATCTTCACCGCTTGAGGGAGGATCCCACCAGTCTAACAGGAAGTTGATGTCAGTTTGCTCATCAGTTACCAGGGAAACCAGTGTCTGGGGCAGCAAGTATGTAGGCAGTTACCAGTAAGCCCTGTAATGAAGAGAATTGGATAGTCATGTGAGTGAAGGAGGGTTGGGCAGGGGATGAACAGAGAGCATAGAAAGCCATCTTGAGGCAAGTGGAGAGTTGTCCTAGAGCTACAGCAGAAAGCAAAAGAGTGACCCCTGCCAGATGGCAGCTCCCACAGACACGGTCTCCCACAGGCTGTTGCCTCAGCAGCCCTTCACCTGCCCCACTTCTGCTCAGATTGGCCAAGCAGCTCCCAGCTCTTTCCTAGTGTCTGAGGAGAAATGTTGAGATGAGGAGGAAGAGAAGTGGGCACAGCAGGTGCTGTTTCTTGGACTCTGCAGAGCCAGGCTGCTTTTGCAAGAGTTGTAGGTCATTGTGCAACTTGCTGGTCTTCTCTGGGACCTTGGATCCCTGGACATCATGAAATACAGACACTGATGCTGCCATTTTACTTACAAGGCTGAAGCGGGGTACCCATGAGATCCTGGGCTGAGGGTGTGCTTTGAACTCTAAGGTGTGTATAGTCCTATGAAATTCAGTGGCAGGAGTCCAGAACCCAGGTGAGGGTGCAATTGAGTGAGTCAATAAGGAAGGAAATTACCCTACTTCTTGAAGAGAGTTTTCAGGAACCTGGGGCTGAGAGTCAGGTTACAGGACAGGTATAAGGAGCCAGTTCTCGCAGGAACTCTAATTTGCCTGGACGTGCTGGAGCCCTAGAAGGAAGCAACTGTGAGTATCTCTGTCTTTGCCTCTTAATTTGTTTTCCAATTTTTGGTGAATATCTCCCTGTCTATGTGGGTGGTTGAAGAAGGCAGGGTGTGTCTATATCTGCCACTCTAGGAGGGTCAGTGTTGGAGTTGGGAGAAAATGGGGTAATAAGGGATGCACTTCACTCTGCTCCCTTGGTTTGGTGGGAGATGTGTTTCCAGGACAGGGAGAGGGGGAGAGTTGAATGTGACATCCAACCAGATCTCTGATGCCATTGTCTGGAAGTCCCTTTGGTAAAGTGCATGTCATCTTCCTCTTGGAAGGAAGCACTTCTCTGGCCAGGAAACCCCTTCCCTCCCACTACATCAGCCTGCTTGGCAACCCTTGGTCCTTTGCACAGGTCCCTCGGGATTTCTTCCAGGTCTCTGCAACTCCCATGATTCTTTTCCATGCTAAAAACTTTACAGTTTCTCTCTGAGAAAGGAAAGAAGCCCAACACTGGGAGTGACCCATGTCCTGCACCCACCGTGATCTCACTTAGCTCCTGAGTCCCTTTCTGATGGTTGCCAGAAGCTCTACTGGACATCGGCTTTCCTCCTCTGAAGCCAGCCTCCCCCTGATGGCACCCATCTCTAACGTCCCCTCTTCCATGAGGCCCTGTCCAGGTCCTCTCAGGAGGTCTGGGCAGGACTCTAGGTGTGCCAGGAACTTTCCTGGTGGAGCCCAGGAATGACCAATCCTGGCAAATAAGCAGTCATGCACCATTCTGTGCTCAGGACAAACCTCACCAGGCATTAGGACTCTGGCTTTTTTTTCAGATAGCGCTGCAGACTCCAGCACTATTCTGTGCAGAGCAGCAAGTGAGAGGAGACAAGCCAGCCTTGTAAGAGGTAAAGCTACCAACTTCCTGGTATAAAAAGGGATAAAGAGGCCCAGAGAGGGAAGGGTCCCACCCGAGGGCCCTCAGTGAGTCCCTCCTGGTGTGACAATGGCCTCAGTGAGGAATTCTACATCCTGGCCACAGTGCCCCTGGCAAGGATGACAAGCCCAAAAAGGGATGACACAGAGCATCTGAGAGTAGATTCACGCTGCTGGCAGACCAGCTCAGAGGTCCAGCTGGTCCACTCATGTCCTCCCTAGCCAGACCTTATCCTAACTTTCCCTAAACTGCTTTTGGAGCCCTGCTACTCTTGGCCCCAGAGGATGGGAGAGGAGATGGGGGAAGGGCTTCTCCTGACCTCCAGGAGCTGGGCCAGCCCTAGTCCTCGTCCTTGGACCAAGAGCACCCCCTCTTTCTGTTCCTCTGCCTAGGACATGCTTCTCCTCCCGCTCTCCGTGCTGCTCCTGCTCACACAGCCCTGGAGATCCCTGGGAGCAGAAATGAAGATCTATTCCCAGAAAACACTGGCCAACGCCTGTACCCTGGTTGTGTGTAGCCCCCTGGAGGGTGGCTTGCCTGGTCGTGATGGACGAGATGGGAGAGAAGGCCCCCGGGGGGAGAAGGGAGATCCAGGTAGAACTGTGTCCATGGGCTTGTCCTGGTGGGAAGGGGTGGGCACTGAAATTGTAACTAACCCAGAAACTCTGGATCTTGTGCTGTGGAAACCTTGAAGATGGGCTTCCCAAGTGGGTGGGTTTCCCCCAGATCTTCAGTCCACCTGAGACATGCCTTTACTGATTGGCAAAGACTGGCTTGCCCAAGCCCCTAGCTCCATAACCAGCTGTCCTGATTCCTCCCCTAGGATCTTCTGACTCTAACCACCCCCAAGAATGTACAATGAAACTGATATTCAGAGGCCCCTACTCCAGATCTCTTGGGTTTCCCAGGTAGTGCTGGGTTTCCCAGCACCAGCGCTGCCTGCCGGTGCAAGAGATGTAAGAGATGCAGGTTCGATCCCTGGGTCAGGAAGATTCCCTGGAGGATGGTATAGCAACACACTCCTGTATTCTCACTTGGAGAATCCCACAGACAGAGGAGCCTGGCGGGCTGTGGTCCGTTGATTTACACACGACTGAAGCGACTTAGTACACACACGCAGGAGACATAGGAGACGTAGGTTTGACCCCAGGGTTGGGATGATCCCCTGGATAGAAAATGGCAACCCACTCCATTATTCTTGCCTGGAGAATCTCATAGACAGAGAAATCTGTTGGGCTACAATCCACAGAGCCACAAAGAGTCAGATGCGACTGAGCACACACACTCCAAAACTTAACTGTTGATCATTCTTATTAAATGTTGCCTCTGCAGAATGTTAAATATTTTTGAACTGATGACAGTGTTAAGTTTCAGTTTAATCATCTGTAGATGGGAAGTAATATCGACCACACAGTGACAAAGAATTGAGCCAAGGCTTCATTTCTTTGTTGGGTCTTCAAGATAAAGTTTTATCCTTCTGCTGTACCAACCAGCTTAATTCTCCTGCAGGTTTCCAAATGTACTGATTATTAAGGGAATTTTCTGGAAACACTGCCCCACAGGAGAAGATCTGGTTTTTACTGGCAAGAAGTGAGAATTTGATGAACCAGCGACAAGGATGAGGGGACCACCATGGCCCTGGGCCAGGGCTATGGAGGGATCAACTGAGGTCTTTTATCTTTCTGGAGTTTGTTCTTCAATTGGAGAGGAAAGAAACGAACAACATTAAAGTTGAAAAGAATACATAGTATCCCCAAGATTTGTAGGGTAAGAGTCAAGTCTGTCTTTTAGAGAGAAAGTAGTTCCCAACATGAATGGGCTGGGGCTAGAGAAGGCCTCCTAGAAGTGATCTCAGATGAGGGGTGGTATTCAAGATGCCAGCTCTCTCTAGCTCCCTGAGAGGCCCTGAATTGAAAAGTATCCCTTCATCTATCTCCCTGCTCTCATGGCCACCATGGTTTGTGCACAAAGACGGGCAACCTCTAATGGTCCCTTCTAAGGAGTGACTTGCTTCCAAGGTACCCAGCCAGGGGAGAGCCCAGCAGAGGCTCAGCCAGAGCCCAAGTGTCTCTGCCTGAGCACAGCGTACCAGGGGGTCTGGGATGTGGGACCCATCCTCCAGGCTCCCATTGCTTGCCTAGTGAGAATTGGAACTAAGAGCAGGACACATGTCCAGCACAGAGGCTCTCACCACCCATCAAATACACCAGTCTCCCACCACCTGCACATTCTTGGCCCAGGCAAGCCTGGCCCTTCTTACCCTGGGGGAATGGTTTCCAGATCTGAAATATCACCTCTCCTCTCCAGGTCTCTGAATCCTCTTCAACCTTGAAGTCCTGTTTCCTCTGAGTATATGCATGGGTTGGGGGTACTGGGATAGGATGAGGGACATCTCATAAGCTGTTTTCTTCACTTGTTACCTGTGCCTCACAGTTTAAAACTTGATGACAGATTCCTTGCAGACCAGGACCTGGTGCTAACATTTACATCCTGCTCAGTGCTAGGCAGAAAGCTATGTTCCACAGATAGTTTCTCAGTGAACAGAGAAATGAAATAATGAGGAAATGAACAAATAAGTGAATGCACAAGTTAGTAGTAACTGACAGATTTCTTTTGTTGTCTTTTTGCACATGAATGCTTTACTCACAACAGTCAAAAGATGGAAACAACCCAAGTGTCTATCAACATTTATCCACAGTGAATGAATAAAGAAAATGTATTGTATTCATACTATAGAACATTTCTCAGCCATAGAAAGGAATGAAGTACTGAGATGTGCTACAAATTGGATGATCCTCAAGAATGTCACTCCTAGTTTAAAAAGGCAGACACAAAGGGTCATATATTGTATGTATTTATATAAAATATCCAGAATAGGTAACAGAGACAGGTTATCTGCACAGTGGTAGCCAGGGCCTTGGATGAGGCAGGGATGGAGTGATAAATGGGTATGAGGTTTTCTTTGGGATTAATGAAATAGTTTTAAAATAAAGAGAAGTTTTACAATTATGTCAATGTTCTAAATGCTGCTGAATTGTATACTTTAAGTGACTAATTATAGGAAATTCCTGGAGGTCCAGTGGTTAGGATTGGTGTTCTCACTGCCAGGCCTCAGGTTCAATCCCTGATTGGGGACCTGAGATCCTGAAAGCTACACATCACAGTAAAAAAAAAAAAAAAAAAAAAGATTATTTTTATATTATGTGAATTTCATCTCAATGAAAAAAGAATAATCAAACTCACAGAATTGAGTGTATAATTCTTGAATCAATAGGCATTTCTCCCTTTAGTCTTTGAAGGTAAATCTCTCATAATTTCAGACTTAGGCAGCCTTCTTAAGCTAATGTGATTTTTTAAAATGTTTGATCATTTTTAGAAGACAATTAACATGTGGTCACTAATCACAAAAAGAAGAAAATTAAAATTACTTGAACTGTGCCCCTTAGAAAAAACAACTGTTAACACTTGTATATGCTCTTCTTGTGGTTTTTTTCAATGTGTGTTACATGTGCACATGCCTGATACATGCATGGACATGTTGAAGAAACCAAACCATATTAAATAGAGTATTTATAACCTACATTTATCACTTAATGATGCATATTAATTTTGACTATCTTCTTTAATTTTAAAAACATGTTACATAGTTTTTTCTCTTCTTTATATTAAAATAGAATTGATCTATAATATATTAGATTCAGATAGATGAAATATGATTTCATATT
The DNA here is from genome assembly GCF_023699985.2 of Odocoileus virginianus. Taxonomy (NCBI): domain Eukaryota; kingdom Metazoa; phylum Chordata; class Mammalia; order Artiodactyla; family Cervidae; genus Odocoileus; species Odocoileus virginianus. The sequence continues at coordinate 68,985,919 of NC_069680.1, forward strand.
TGCATATATTGTGAAATGATTGTCACAATAAGTCATCAACACACATAGTTACAATTTGTGTGTGATGAGAACTTTTAAGATCTGCTTGCTCAGCAATGTTCAAGCATGCAACCCAGGATTACTAACTATAGTAACTTTGCTGTACATTTTATTCCTAGGACTCAATTTTTTTTTAACTGGACATTTGTACCTTTTGAAGATTTCTGTCCATTCTGCTCACTTTGCAACCCCACCTCTAGCAACCACAAATATGTTCTCTGTATCTGTGAATATGTTGTTTCTGTTTGTTTTCTTTTAGATTTCACATATAAATGAGATCGTATAGTACCACCCTTCTCTGTGACTTATTCCACTAAGCACAGTGCCTTCAAAGTTCACCAGTATTGCTGCAAATAGCAAGATTTCATTCCCTTTTATGGCTGAATAATGTTCCATTGTATATGCACCCTGCATTTTCTACATCCATTCTTCCATCCACAGATACTTGGGCTCTAGGCTGCATCCATGTCTAGGCTACCATAAATAATGCTGCAATTAACTTGGGGGTACATATATCTTTTCATGTTAGTATTTTCATTTTCTTTAGTTAAATACTCAGAAGTGGAATTGATGGATTATACAGTAGCTCTAGGTTTAACTTTCTGAGAAACCTCCATACTGTTCTCCATAGTGGCTGTACCAATTTACATCCCTACTGCACAAAGTTTCCCTTTTCTCCACATTCTCCAACACTTCTTATTTGCTGTCTGATAATAGCCATTCTGACAAGTGTGAGGTGACAGCTCATTGTGCTTTTGATTTCTATTTCTCTGGTGCTAAGTGTCAGGTGTCATTTCTGACAGAAATGTTGGTTTTGGAAGTGGGAGGGCAGGGAGTCCATGGTCCGGGGTAAAAGCTGACAGACTTAACTGCCATAAATACCATGGCCTTGAGGCAGGGGCAGGTGCATTGGATGCAAAGTCAGGTGGGTCTAGGTTTGGATCTGCCTCCAACTCTGCAAGCCTGTTCCTTCACCTGTAAAATGGAGACGTGGATACGGATTTCCTAGATCACCACTGGACCAGTCACCTGGAGGGGGAGTGTCTATAGACCCTATAGAACCCTGAAAGAACGCCAGGGCCCTGACTCTGCAGGTAGCTGGCTCCTCCTGGGCCGGGATCAGCCTTATGTCCATCTCTTCTGCTGCCACAGGTTCACCAGGCCCTGCAGGACGAGCAGGGATGCCTGGACCAGCTGGCCCCATTGGGCCGAGAGGGGACAATGGCTCTGCTGGAGAACCCGGACCAAAGGGAGACCCGGGACCACCTGGTGAGCAGCTGGGCGTGGAATGCAGGTGTCTGCAGGTGGGGTGCTGCGTTAGGACACGGCAGTAGGCGTGCACAGATTCCACCCCAGGAAGAGGAAGAAGGTCATTCTCAAGGTGGCACGAGGTTATTTCAGAGAAGACTGGAGCTCCTGGGGAGGGTGGAGTGGGGGCAACATCTTTAGGAGGAGGCTGCCTGTCTGACTTCTATTACAGCTCCATCTTTTAAGCACTTCTACCTCCAAGGAGATTCAGTGTCACTAACCGGGCTGGTCCTTTTCCCCAGGGCCTCCAGGCATGCCTGGTCCAGCTGGGAGAGAGGGCCCCTCAGGGAAGCAGGGGAGCATGGGACCTCCAGGCACACCAGGCCCCAAAGGAGAGACTGGGCCCAAAGGTAGGAGGGTGGTGTGTGGTGGGTGAGGGAGGGAGACGGGAGGGGTGATATGGGCAGCCCTGGTGGGGACCAAGGTACGTGCACAGTGCCTGAAAAAGCCTGGATCCTCCGCACCTGGTCAGCCTGGCCTGGGCCTCACCCTCAACTTTCCCACACTGACTGAATTTCCCGATACTGTTCCTGGAAGAGACCAAGCGGTCAGGAGCAGTCTCCCAGGTCGCTCTCTCACCTGGAGCTGTGCGTGACAAGCTGCACTGCTGAGGAAATGGTACCTGCTGAGCACACTCTCAGCCGTGTTTCTCCAATGTGTTCCTTCTGCAGGAGGAGTGGGTGCCCCAGGCATGCAGGGCTCCCCAGGCCCCGCAGGTCTCAAAGGAGAGAGAGGTGCCCCTGGTGAGACTGGAGCCCCTGGACGTGCTGGGGCGGCAGGTGAGCAATGGACGTGGGGCTGGGCTCATGTTCCCCTGTGCCCACCCCCACCAGCCACCAGGTCAGAGCTGGCATTCCAGGGTGAGAGCCAGTGTTGGGCTCTGGGAACTGTCTGTCTCCAGAGAGAAGGTGGTGAGAGTGGCAGGGACTGTCTGTATCCAGGGAAGGCTGGTTGTCAGGTTATGGGACAGTCAGTGTACAGAGATGATGCAAGGACAGATTTCAGGCACAGAGGGACATTTGTACAGGTGGAGGGTCTTTGGCTGGGGGTTATGAATTCCATGTTTGGGGGTGGGGAGTGGGTGCGAAAATGCTGAAATATATATTCAGCACTCACCCATTTCTACTTCTCTTATCCCAGGGCCTGCTGGAGCCATAGGTCCACAGGGGCCTTCAGGTGCCAGGGGCCCCCCAGGACTGAAGGGAGACAGAGGTACTCCTGGAGAAAGAGGAGCAAAGGGTGAGAGTGGGCTTGCAGGTAAGGAAGACTTGGGGCCCCATTAGGGTGTGGGGCAGGGAAGTGACCTTATTCACCTCAGCTCTCCTCTCAGGCAACCCATTAAGTTACAGATGGAGGTAGAAGCAGGAAAAGTTGACAGGGTGGCTGGCAAGGTGGACTCTGGTCTTAGCCTCTATGACTCGCTGAGGACACCCTGAGCAGATTTTCTATCTGATCTCTATGACAAGCTAACCTCCCTCTCCAGTTCATCAGATAACCTTGAACATCAAATAACTCAATGGATGAAAATTATTCAAGCTGTGTCTATTCCTCTCCTACAACCATTCCACCCCCTGCACTGCAAAAGGAAGTGCTATCAGATTCCTAGAATTTGGAATTAAAATGACATCTGGTTCACTGTCAGTGAGGTGCAGGGACCTGTTCAGGGGATACTGTTCACAAGAGAAACATAGGAAATCCCATGGAAGCAGAGGCCAGCTAGGTCAGCAGAGGTGGGCTTCCCAGGGGTCTGTTCCACCTCCACCTGTTCCACCTCACCCCCAACTTGCATCTCCACCTGGACACTCCTCCCTTGAGGCCTGGGTTCTGAGTGACCCCAGACTGTTCTGGACCTGTCTTCACTTGGCCTCTCTCTCCTGCAGAGGTCGATGCTCTCAGGCAGCGGGTGGCAATCTTAGAGGGACAGCTACAACGCCTCCAGAATGCCTTCTCTCACTATAAGAAAGGTGAGTTCCTGGACCTGACCCTGAGCCAGGCCCTGATCATGGGCCTCAGACTGGGTCTGGGCTTGGCTTGCAGTTCGCTGGGCTGGGTCTAAATTGGACTTGCTGGGACCATGACTGGGACTGACCTAGACCTGGGGCAGGAGTGGGGCTAAGGACAGGGCTGGGACAGAGCCATGCTCCAGGATCTGCAAGTAGACACACGGAACAAGGAGAAGTGGTCAGTGTCACCAGTTCAGCAGACCTTATCCCGGCATACCCTGGGCAGGTCCCTACAACAGACAAGGGAACACCCAACTCTTGTCTTTCCTCTGTGGGACCAGGTATGCAAGTGCACAGAGAAGCAGCCACACAACCCAGGGCAGCAGAGAATCCAGGACTGGTCATGGGAGTGGGGATGGGATGCTTCATGTGGGGTTCAAGGCTGCTGGGGACATGTCCTTAGTATGTGGTCACCAAGGATCTCTCCCTAAACATGCCTGTAGATCTGGCAGGAGCAGGCTGCCTCCAGTCTCTGGCCAGTGCTGGACTCCCTCTGCACCTCTTGTGGTGTTGAAGCAGAGATTCTTCCCTAAGCCTGGATCCTAAGCAGGCAGAGGCCTCTGGGAGCACACACCTGAGTGCCCTGTGCCCTGGGACTCTCCACCAACTGTCCCTCCTCCTCTGCTCTGCCTGAGGACAGCTTTGCATTCACATCATTCATCCAAACTCAGTGATTGATAAAAAATTTTCTGAAGGAGCAGAGCATAAAGGGGCCTGATCTGCTGAGACATATTGTTGGCTTCTAAGGACTAAAGCAAACTAAGTACCAAAGTAGTTAAGGATGAGAGTTGCCAGCGTTTGGTATGTCTTCCTCCTTCCACAAGCGTATCTGCATACGTATTTACTCCTGCATGTGCACACTGATGCAAACAGAGAACGTGGGCATATGCACTGGCTACACTCGTGTGTACTTAAACACCATCACCTATGTGACACCATCTACATACATGAGCACCGTGTAAACATAGGCTCTCCTATCCAGATGGACCTTAAGTCTGCCCGTGTATCTTCAGATAGACACATGGGCACATTCACTCATACAAATACACATCCACCCAGATGCATGTGATGTAAACCCAGTAGTGTCACATGGACTTACTCTGACCTGTTCAGGGCTGATCTGGGTGCCATCCTGACCCCCTAGAGAGAATCTGTTCCCTGAGTCCCTGTTGAAGCTACTCAGAGAAAGGCAGATGGTCAGTGTGCAGCCTGGGTTCCTAAACAGTCCAAGGAGCCCTAAAAATTTCCATGTATGACCCTAGAAGTCAGAGTGATGGGGACAGGTTACAATAAGAAGAGATACTTATGTCACACAGAGGATACTGTTATACAGTATACCCCTACTTTAGAAATAAGGAATGAGACCCTGAAAAGGGAAGTGACTTTCTTGTGTCCACCTGGACCATCATTGCCAAGGTGAGGATGAATACATGGTCTTCTGGATCCAAAACAGGGCTGTCTTTAGTACTGATCCCATCCTGCCTGCTATTTCTACACATACTGCCCAGTGGTCCAGGGAGGCTGAGTGACTTGCATCATCCACAAGCATGTTGAGGCCAATATTAAGCAGTTCTCAGATGCACCCCCATCTTCTCCTTCCCCTCACCCCTTCAGATAGCACAGAACTCCCTGTGACAACCCCATGCGCCCAATCGTCATGGAGGGGTTGGAGTGAGCCCCCTGCATGGTATTTCCCCCACTTTCAGGAACCGCCCTGGGCTGCATGGTGTCATTTCCCTCCCAAAGTCATTCCAACCTACAGAGTAACTGAAAACTTGATTCTGGCATGCAACACAGGGAGGAACAGAAAGTGCAAGCTTTAGTGTTACCTCAAGAAAGGTCTGATCCTTGTCTACATCTAACAGTTGGGCAACTTTGGGCCTCTTACATAAGCACCTGAGTTCCGGGGTCCTCACCTGTACCTGGAGACCACGGCACCACTCTCAGAGCACATCACGGAGCCAGGACTGCTCAGAACCAAGTGCCTCACTTTCTTCCTATCTGGTGCCCTAGTACCTGGATAGGAGACTGGGGACTCCAGTTGAAGCACAAGGTCTAGATGCTGCCGCATCCCCAACCTGACTCTCCTCTTCCCCTAGCGGTGCTCTTCCCTGATGGCCGGAGTGTTGGGGAGAAGATCTTTAAGACGGCAGGCTCTGAGAAAACATTTCAGGATGCCCAGCAGATCTGCACACAGGCTGGAGGACAGTTGCCCTCTCCACGTTCTGCAGCTGAGAATGAGGCCCTGACTCAGCTGGCCACAGCCCAGAACAAGTCTGCTTTCCTAAGCATGACCGACACCAGGAAGGAGGGTACTTTCATCTACCCCACGGGGGAGCCCCTGGTCTATTCCAACTGGGCCCCCCAGGAGCCCAACAATGATGGTGGCTCAGAGAACTGTGTGGAGATCTTCCCCAATGGCAAGTGGAATGACAAGCTCTGTGGTGAGCAGCGCCTCGTGATCTGCGAGTTCTGAGCTCCTCCCACGCACACACACAGTGTGTGTGTTGGGTCGGGGGCAGTCCCCAGAGCTGCATTTTTCCAGTGTTTCAATAAAATGGTGACACTCTGCTGGCCAGGGCTTCTCCACAGAGCCACAGGATAAGGCCAGAGTCAGGGCTCTTATGGAATACATCCCTCAGAATAAAGTTCGAAACTGGCTTCACACAAGAAAGATTGGTCAGAGAAAAAGAGGGGCAGCCTCCCTTCCCAGGAGCAAGGGCTAAAGGAAGGTCTCCAACTCTCCCCTCTTGCAAAATTCAGTGTCTCTGCCTCATCCCTCCATCTCTACCAACCATCGGTTACATTTGACCCCACTGATCACTGTCTCCTCCTCCTTCCCTTTTCCTCTCCTGTCTGCGGTTTTCTTATCTTCCTGGCTGCTCAGCATCACTCTCTTTCCCTTCTCTCTCCTCCTGGACCAGTCCACAGAGGAGGTGGGGAGCCTCAGTTCTGGCTCACTTCTCTCCTCACACTCACTCCGGGCTTGGGCTCATTCTCTCCCATAGCTTAAATTCCTTCTATTGATGCCTCCCTCAGGTAGTGTTCTGTTCAAGACCTCTCGGAGAGGGAGGTGGGAGGGGGGACCCGGATGGGGAATACACGTAAATCCATGGCTAATTCATTTCAATGTATGACAAAAACCACTGCAATGATGTAAAGTAATTAGCCTCCAACTAATAAAAATAAATGGAAAAAAAAAAGAAAAGACCTCTCCCCAAACCCTGGACTTCTCTAGCCAGTGCATGCTGTAGCCCTGGGGCTGGGTGTGTTGCAGGAAGGAGGACCCCTTCCAGGGCCCGAAACTGGGCTCTTGTCTAACACTCAGAAATGAATTTTGCGAGGAGACGCATATGCTGACAAAGCAAGAGATTTTATTGGGAAAGGGCACCTGGGTGGAGAGCAGTAGGGTAGGGGAACCCAGGAGAACTGCTCTGTCACATGGCTTGCAGTCTAGGGTTTTATCGTGATGGGATTAGTTTCTGGGTTGTCTTTAGCCAATCATTCTGACTCAAGAGTCCTTCCTGGTGGTGCACACCTTGTTCAGCCAAGATAAATGCCAGAGAGAAGGATTCTGGGAGGTGGTCGGACATGTGGTGTCTGATTTTGGCCTTTCCCGAATTCTTTCAGTTGGTGGAGGCTTATTAGTCCCGTGATCCTTACCAGGACCTCCTGTTGTAAAACAGCTCATGCACATAGTTACTATGGTGCCTGGCCAGGGTGGAGGGTTTCAATCAGTGTGCTTCCCCTAACAGGAGGTCTCTCAGTGGCTGCCTCTTGCTTCAAGCTCTGAGCCTAGGAAGCTGCACAGGTATAGAGGGATGACCTGGCAGGAAGGTACCAGCTTCTCTGGCCAGATTGAGTGGCTTTACACCCCAATAGGACCCTCACCCTTGAACACCCAGGATCTCTCTCTACCCTTGACAATGTGACTGCTATTGGCTCATGGGAGAATATACCATCTGCACAATCCTAATCCCTTTTGAAATCTCAAGCAAAGAGTGTATAGAGCCATATTCAGTTTCATCCCCAAACCTCTTCCTGCCTGGCAGTTCTGGGGGTGTTCATCTCCACTCTGCCTCAGAGATAATCTAGTCAAACCCTTCTCATTTTACAGACAAGGAAGCCTAGACACAGAGAGGAAGAGAACTTGTACAGGTAGCATTGGTGCTACTGCTCACTTTTGAAAAAGGCCATGTGACTCCAGAGTTTATCCTTTCAGCCTGTAAATTTTTAGATCAAAAATTTTTATATTTAGTTTAGTTTAAATTTTAATATTTAGTTGATTTTATTGACAAAGTGCTGTGAAGAAAGATTTAAATGACATCTGTGGTTAAGAAATTATAATGAGGCCTGAATGAACCACACGCTCATGTGAGGGGGTGATGCATATCCTCCCCCAGACAGGAAACCAGCCACTCTTTCCTTTGTTCCCAGGGACCAGGAGAGCTGCCCTCTCTGGCCCTTTCTGAATAGACCCCCAAGCCCCACCCCTCTTCCCAACACACTTGCAGCTACACTGCATATATGGAACAGCATATCTGAAAACAAAGCCACACCTCTCAACAGCATGCAGCTCAGGCTTCTGCTAAGATCTTTCTCCTGTTACTGAAAATATCCCCAATTCCTGGCAGTTTCTGAAATATAAACAGTTACACAACAGTGAGCAAACAGCTCTCCAGTACAAAGGCCTGGAGCTTAGAGCAGCCTGTTTTTATTGCAAATAAGAAAAACAACTGGATCTAGTTAAGCCGAAGGGAAGTAATTTTTTTTCCCTGAGAACACAGAATTCTGAATTGACTTTAGAAGGAATGGGTGGGGGGGTGGGGGGAGGCGGGTGGCAAGCAACCTTGTGCCACCTCCCTGGCTTCTGCCTCTCTCTGCCCATCCTCATCTCTTTCCTTTCTTTACATATCAAATGCTCTGTATCCAGGTCTCTTGTGTGTCACAAAGATCAGAAACTCTTGCTCTCTTGCTTAACATCAATTCAAAACTATGTGAAAATGCATCTGCCTGTCTCAGATGCCCACCTCTGAGCCAATCAACTCACTCTGGAACCTCATAATCCAACATGGCCACTGGGATACATGGGAGGTCTTGATGGTCTGGGCGGATGCTCTGTGGGTGATCACTACTCATCCCAGTATGTAAGCCATATTTATGTCTTGATAAGAGGAAACTATGTGATGCCACAGGAAGAAAAAAATCTGTGTTGCTGAAGCTGACAAATGCTGAGAAAGAAGCTTCAGATCAACCTGCACCATGGGCCATGGGAGTCTGGTTTGCATCTCTCCAGCACAGAGAATAAGCAAGGAGAGTCATTTGGGCTCTGTAGACACAGTTCAGTTAAAGCAGAGGAAAGAGGCGTATTTCAGAAAATGCAGGGTTTTAACCATTTTTGAACACAGAGGTCTCTCCCTCTTACACCATCAGTCATGAACAAATGTAAACATGGATCTCCAATCATATCAGCCCCACCCCAGCCATAGTAGCCATGACCCTAGTTTAGTAGCCTAGGTGCCAAGTGAAGCCAGAGCTGTGGGCCTCTTGTCAAGAGATATTATGACACTCACAATGCCAGCTGACATCATGGGAGCGAGCTGGGATCCTTCCATGTCTGGAGTGGGGACAACCACATAGGGAAGCCCCTGTTTTATAGTATGTTCTCAAGTATATTCTATAGTTGCCTCTTGGTTCTCAATCGTCCTGTCACCAGTCCAGCCCACACCCTATACTGAACACCCTATGGGAACCCCTCTGATGTTTACTTTTCTAGGATTCTAGCTTTGTTCTGAATTTCACTGATATACAACACTGGCATTTGAGTTGTTTACATTCAAAACATTCAGAACATTCTTGATCACTCTTACCTTTTAGATGTCCTTTATTCAAGCTTAATGGTGTGCTGGACCATTTCAGGTTACCTGTGTTTTATATAGTAGAGCAAAGAAACCAGGTACCTATCAGAAAAAATAAAATATTAATTGATATGCCAAACATTTATTCAGGTATGTCATGCCTTCATGTATACTAAAGCTCAGAACTTCCTTAACATTAGAGATCAGTTGTAAAATTGTGATTCAGCAATGGGTGTTGAAGGTGCTCAAAGTGTAAACTGGAAACGAGTGAATGGACTATAAAGTGTTTTCACCAGGAGAATAGAGAACCTTCTTCCTGTGGAGGCACCAATATATTCAGAGACCTCAGTTCAGTTCAATTCAGTTCAGTCGCTCAGCCGTGTCTGACTCTTTGTGACCCCATGAATCGCAGCATGCCAGGTTTCCCTGTCCATCACAAACTCCCAGAATTTACTCAAACTCATGCCCATCAAGTCGGTGATGCCATCCAGCCATCTCATGCTCTGTCATCCCCTTCTCCTCCTGCCCCCAACCCCTCCCAGCATCAGGGTCTTTTCCAACGAGTCAACTCTTCACATGAGGTGGCCAAAGTATTGGAGTTTCAGCTTCAGCATCAGTCCTTCCAATGAACACCCAGGATTGATCTCCTTCAGGATGGACTGGTTGGATCTCCTTGCAGTCCAAGGGACTCTCAAAAGTCTTCTCCAACACCACAGTTCAAAAGCATCAATTTTTCAGCACTCAGCTTTCTTCATAGTCCAACTCTCACATCCATACATGACCACTGGAAAAACCATATTCAGAGACCTAGATATTCATTATTGTTCAGTTGAATTGTCTGGGACTATTAGGCCTCTGTATAACTAATGACTGGTATCTTTTGGTAGATTTTACTGTTTTTCACTAATGTTTCAATAAGAGAGGCCTTATGGAGGCAGGCATTGCCCTGTGACATATGTTCCTCCTGGATAGAAGAAGATTAAGGCCAGTGAACATTGTTGAAATGCCCAATTTTCTGTGCTGAGCACAGAAATGTTGGTGATTATAAGGTTGGACAACCCAGGATTCTGGACACCTGAGCAAATGCATGGAAAACAAATGCCCTTTGGAGAACACCTAGATCTACTTGGATTTTGAGTATGTTTTAGAGTTGTTACTACATCCTCTGTAGCCCATCCTTACTGGATACATTCTGAATATTCACATATTTGATCTCCATTCAGTTAAGCAGAGCAGTCTCTCAGACTGCCTGGCTGAAACAACCTGGAGCCACAGAGGGACTCAAGGGGGCCCTGCCTGAGCAAAATGGTACTTTTCATATTTATTTAGTAAGGAGAAGGAATGAACAAAGCGAATAAGTGGAAGAGTTGAGTGAATAAAATCCTTCATTCCTACTTGTAAGTCTATTTACAGTACTGAAGAAGGTGATTTCAAGATGTTTCCAGGCTCTCTGATCTGAAGAAACAGCACCATGACATCACTGCCAGCTTTTCTGCACATTTATCAGCTCCCTGAATACTTCAATTCAGGGGTAAGGGCCAAAAGGTCAGATGACAACTTCAGGCCAGGCAAAGGCATTCTGTGAACAGAAGGATGGAGCAGGGTGGGAAGGAGAGGAAAACCAGTGGTGGGTTTTGAACAAGCCTAGGATGCTTCATCCCCAGCTACAAAGAGTCTGAGAGAATAGAAAGAGGATGAGGGCGATATGAATTCTCCAAAGACTCAATCTCCCAAAAAGAGTGATTGAAGCTGTGAAGACTTCATCAAAGGATTCCAAAGCTCTGGTGAGAGAGAATAAACACCCTAGAACAGACATAAAAATTAATTTAAAAACATAATGAGAATAGACTTGGTCATTTTAAAAGGGTTTTAGAAAGCTAACAGAATTACAATAGTGTGTTACTGACACAGGAATAAACAAAACAATGTAAAAAATAACGAAGTCCAAAAGCGGGCCCAAATATACATATATTTATACACATATATCTTATATATGCATAATTAAGATAAAAATAATTCTATTTATTTATTCATTTTTCCTAAAATTGCAGGAAAATGATTAACCATTCAATTAATAATGGTGAGCTAAAAGGTTAAGCATTTAGAAGAAAAATGAAATCAGATTCTTTTAGTCATGTATAAAAATCAAAGTCAGAAGAAAATGTTAAGCAATGATTTATGCAGTCTTAGAAGGGACTGGAGCAATCTAAGTCAGAGAGTGCAGTGAGATTCAAGAAGGAGTAGTATATGGGCTAGTTGTCTCTGAAGGGCGGCAAGGGGAAAGGACTAGCCGTGCTGTCTTTAAATATATACAGTATCATGGGTAAAAGAGCTAGCTAGCGGGAAGCTTCTGAGCAACACAGGGAGGCCAGCCTGACGCTCTGTGATGACCTAAAGGGGTGGCGTGGGGGAGGGAGGCTCCGCAGGAAGTGGGTATGTGTATGTATATGGCTGAGTCACAGTGTTGTACAGCAGAGACTGACACAACAGTGTCGAGCAATTTTTCTCCAATTTTTTTAAAGAATAAATAAAAATAAAAACAAACTGGAAAAAAAAGGAAACATGATCTACACCACTAAAGCTGCAGTGGCCATTGGTCCCGGCAATCAGGCTGTGTTAGTCGACAGGACCATAAACATTTCAGGACAGCTAGGCATGGACACTGCAGGTAGACAGCTTGTGCTAGGCAGAAAGAGGCTAAACAACCTCTCACAAACATGGGTAAAATTCCGAAAGTAGCAGGCTGTGCCTTCACAACTGTGGTTAAAAACAACTGTTTTGCTGGCTGACATAAATGACTTCAATACTGTCAGTGATATTTACAGACAAGATTTTCAGAGTAGCAGTTTGCTGCTTTGCCCAAAGGAGGCCGGGTTGAGACTGAAGCAATAGCTGTGGAAGGACCTCTCCTGACAGCATCACTCTAAGTGGGCCCAGTGTCGTTCAGCCTGAAATTTAAATAAGATTTTTAGATTAATGTCTTCATTTTTACAATCTTCATTGGAAGGTGTAAGGTTGACTAAAATATCTGAAATTATTATGGAAATTCCATTTAAAAAGGAGGATTGAACATGAATTGAAGATTAATGATGAATCTAGTTACTGATGTTATAAATTATACTTTTAGAACACTCATATTACAGATGTGGAAATGTGGAAATCCACATCATGTCTGGATGTGGGAAAACAGATATGCATTACATAATTCTCAGAAACACAATAATAAAGGGAAATAACATGTAGGAAAGATGAGTTACTATTCTTGAGAAATAAAGAGCACATCTAATTCAATCAAATCCTGTTAATTTAATGATGTGAAATATTTAGTTCTCATGTCAGATATATGATTCTACTTTTACCTGAGTAAAATTAAAGCATTTAAGTTTGAATGAAAAATGTAAAGGAAAAGAAACTGGACCAAACTTTATATAGATAGTATTTTTCTAATGGAAATAAATTGGCATCCAGATTAAAAAAAATAAGACTATCAGAGACAAAAACCCAAATAAAACATTAATATATCTACACAAAAAATTAATATCTAAGTACAAAAAAAAATAAGTGAGAATTAAAAGAGAAAATTCATAAAAGAAGAAATAATGATGGCCAATAGTATGGAACCATGAAAAAATGCACAATTTTAGTAGTAATTAAAGAAATTCATATTAAATAGTAACAAGTATCCAAAAATCTACAATCTATACTTAAAGGTATTCTCAGAGGAAAATATATGTTACTTTGCCATTAAAAATTTTAAAACCATAAAAATATGAACTGAAAATAATTGAACAGTTTATCATTTTGAAACAAATGTTAAAAACAACAACAACAAAAGGACAAAACAAATAAATATAAAAGTGAAATTAATGAAATATTTTAAAAATAAAAGAAATGATAAATTAACCCAGAAACCAGACAGTTTAAAGTCAAATAAGAAAAATGTATCCTGATAAATCTATATAAGAAAAAAAAGACAAAACACTAAGAAGCAGAGCAGTAGAGATAAGAAAGATGCTGTAAACACAAACATGAAAAAGAACTTTAAAGCAATACATTCATCTCCTTTCAGGTACTGGTCGTAATTAGACAGGACAAGGATGAAGGGAATTTGGCATCTCAGTTCAGCCCTCCCTCACTTTTAACTTCGTGGCCTGGGGTCAGATTTGATGTCCTTGCCTTGGGGCTCTGGATGGTTACAGCTCCTGGTCAGGGAGGAGGAAAGTGACACTGCTTTCTCTCTAATCTGGAATTTAGCCCAAAGCCCTAGGGTATTGGTCCAGAGTGTTCACATGAGTGTGGTCTTAAGCTGGTGAGTCCAGGGTGCTGGAGACACGTGTGGGCGTGGGGTATCTGGATCTGGCCCTGCAGGTAGGGGCTTTTAGGGAAAGGCATTCCAAGTGAGTGGAGCAACCAGGGGGAAGGGGGAAGAGGGGGGGAACGGGATCATGTGAAGTCTCAAAGTTCTCACAGAACCCTGCCTCTCACCTGGCTTCCTTGTAATATTTGTTTGCTGACCCTGTCTTAGAGACACCAGCAGAGGGCAGCAGGAGGCCTCAGCTCCTGGGGCACAAAGTCACCGAACCCCATTACTTGAGAAAGGAGGCTGTGCCCAGAGCCATATTCCAAAACAAATCTGGCTACTTCTCTTTTGGATCCAGCTTGAAGCTGAGTCACGCTCCAGAGAAGGGAATCGTATCACACATTTTGGGGGAGGATTTAGATTCAGTCATTCATTTGTTTGTTTATGTATTCAACTTTATTGAGTGTGTATGTGACTTCTTGGGCTTCCCTGATAGATCAGCTGGTAAAGAATCCACCTGCAATGCAGGAGACCTGGGTTCAATCCCTGAGTTGGAAAGATCCCCTGGAGAAGGAAAAGGCTACCCACTCCAGTATTCTGGCCTGAAGAATTCCACGGACTGTAGAGTCCATGGGGTCGCAAAAAGCCGGACACAACTGAGTGAGTCCTTTTCTAGGAGCTGGAACTACAGAGGTGAGTGGTAGTGTGGTAATACAAGAGCAGCGAGAACAAATGCTTGCACGGCACTTACTGCAGGCTAATACTGTTCTCAGTGCCTTACTTGTATCAGTTCATTTACCCCTCACGACATCCCTGTGATGTGGGCAGTACTGCTATCCCCACTTTACCAAGAAGGCAACTAAAGCGCAGAGTGTGTGTGACTTGC